>NC_088858.1:47946758-48318008 GCF_963853765.1 Magallana gigas | reverse complement strand
TAGGTTGGAATGACCGCAGTGGTGGCTATGGAGGCGGTGGTTTCAATCGTGACAGAAATGATCGCCGCTGGTCTGGTGGAGGGGGAGACAGAAGAGACAATAGGGTAGGTAACTCTTGGTAAATTTATTGAGTGTTTACATATGTTTTAAGCTTAGAAGTTTGATATTTTGCATAATTTTAATCAAAATTTCCTCCAAAGATGTTTCACAAAAATAAAATTTAGTACATGGATCATTGATAATTATCATTGGCAAATTGATAATGAAAGACAATCTTAGGAATAGTTATTCAGAGACAAAATCAGTAATTACTGATGATTTGCCAGTAGTTAATTGTACATAATTAAGAAAGATGGAATATTAATAAATTCTCTTTCTATAACTGGTGCTAGATTTTAAATTTGTGTTCAACTGTTACTTAAAAGGTAATCAGATATTCCTTATTAACTGTGAAGTAATTGGCTAAGATTGTATGGAGGGAAAAAAATTTGTAAAGAAAAATCATTGCAGTTTTAATTTGTTTTATGTACCTATAGTTCATTAGTTTTCCTAGTGTTTGACACAAAAATCTTAATTTTGTGGGAAAATTGCATTATCATATATAGGTAATGATAGTTTTATAATTTCTCAACTATGTCATATCTTCATATACTGTAGGATCGTCAAGGTGGTGGCAGAAACTTTGGAAGTGGTGGAAACAAATGGGGAAACCAAGGAAACAGAGGCAGAAACTGGGGCAGTAACCAAGGAAACTGGAGTGGTAACCAGGGAAACTGGGGTGGTGGTCAAAGTGGAAACTGGAGAAACCAGCAGGGAGGGTGGAACCAGGGAAACAGTTGGGGGAACCAAGGACAGTGGAACCAGGGCTCCAATCAGGGATACGGGGTATGCTTTTAAGTACAAAGTTAAACTAGAAATGAAAGTTTTTGAAATGTTCCATTATAAATATGAGTGTAGTTGTGTATCTGCTATTTATCTGGGGGGTTTTCATCAGTCATTTTATTCTGTCTACAAATTAAATCCTTTCTGTTTATTATACAGAAACACTTAGTTTTGTTGACATTCTATATTAATTCATTTTAAAAAAGATAAGCTTAGCAACTGCATGCCTCAATTATTGATGACTTTAACTCGTTATTTTATTTCAGCAATGGAACTATGCTCAGACTGCGGGGCAACAACAGGCAGCTGGTCAGCAACAAACCTGGGGGAACCAGCAGAGCTACTGGCCCCAACAACAACAGCAGCAGCAGCAGCAGTACGCCACCAATCCGCAATACCAGCAGTGGTACGGCCAACAGGCTCAGCAGAATTACTCCACCAGCGGGGGCGGGGCCGGTGGCACCAAGTAGATCTCTCCAGGACTGTGCAGGCAGCTTACTCTCAGTGTTGTTTTCATTGTTAGGGAGTCCTAGTCTCCTCTGTATATACAGTAGACCCATACTTCGTTGTGTCACTTGGTACCTATAGGGAAGGATGAACTCATACATTTAGCATGCACTCCACTTCTCATTCTCTCATTGGGTCATTTATATATTGCTTTATATTATCAGGAGATCAACTATTGCTCTGACAAGGGAATTGTCTGGCATTCTGAAAATTTTTAATCATTTCATATATTCTCTGAATGTACATCATCAATTTGAAGAAAAAATTGTAATCTTATGTTTTTGAAATGTTTAAAAGAATAAGAATTCACATTTTTGACAAACCATATATATTTTGTTTTGGAGTGTATCATATCATAATACTAAGTAATATGTTTTCCATTTTGTACATGTTTCATAGCAGTTTTAAGAGTTTTATATAACTTATCACCTTGCATTGCATTCAGGTGAAGTTTTTTTTTAATGATTTTTCATGAAGGCAATGATGGTGTTTATAATGTGCAATTGCCTTTCTTGAGCAAATAAATGTTAAAATGGCAATTATTAACTTGTTTTATTTTATTCCAAGAGGCCTTCAGTTGCAGATAATTGGAAAGCAAATGTTATTAATCATCATCAAAGAACTATATATGATATTAGTTAAATTTGGCCCCCAAAATTCACTATTTTTAAAATGATTCAGGTACATTAACTTCTTGTGTTATTTTATAAAAGAGTTGACATGAAATATGTTTTTCACCTATTTCTTTAATTTATATGCACTCACTGGCAGTATATGACGTCAGAAGTGATGCTATTTTCATAATTCGATCAAAACCAAAAATTGACATTTTTCTCATCTTTTTATAAATAATAGAGCGACTCTTTGAACAAGAACGAACTTTTTGTCACTTATAAGTATTGGAAAGATACATCTTTGGTGAAAATATATCTGTTTGTTCAAGTAGTCGCTCAATGTTTCCTTAAAGAAAAACTGCCTCAAAACAAGCCGTTTTATGCTAAAAATGAGAAAATGGCGGGAAAAGGTAAACTTTATGATGTCATATTTTTAAATTGTGGGCACTAAAATCAAAATGAAAATTATGAAAAAACTTCAAATGTATATTTGTACAAATAAAACGAAGAATTACAGTAAAATGACAATGTTCATTTTAAGGGGCCATTTTAGGCTAAAACCATATATACCGGTAGTCCTTTCTTTGAATGGTTTTATACATTTTCTATTCCTGGATGTATTGTTTGTTGCAAAGAGATGTAAAATCTTTGATTACCCAGTAGTAGTTGCTGATGATTAAGGACAGCTGCAGACATTGCAGTGATGAGGCTAAAATTAGTAAAAACTCAAATTCTGCCAAAGACTCGATCCTTAAACATTGACGAGTGGTTTTGTTTCTGTGCTTGTTTTCAGCAAACTTAAAAATGTAGCTTAATTCATGGCCGTGTCTCATGAAAGTTCCAAATCACTCTTCGACTTATCCTCATTCTTAAGACTTGCTAGGGTGAGTTGGCCATCCAGCAATCTTGATCCACAGCTTAAGGTATACCCGGTAATCCAATTCCATTTTATTCTCGCCCATTTTTCTATCCACCTTTCCTGGATTTAAACTAGTACTTAGCATTATTGAATATCTTGTCAAATTAGCAGTTGTTTCTGCTGCACGAGTAGCAATCGTAAATCAACAGCAGTGATCCATAAGTTGAAGCTTCTCTGTTCTTCACTGAGAGATTAATATTTTGAAACCCCATCATGGCCCCCTCTTGACCCCAAGAGGTTTGAGGGTTGAGCAATGTTGAATGTTCTGATATTAATGACCCAATGGTTGGAAAGATTTTGAAGAAAAAAAACACAACCAATTTCTCTATAATCTCTCTTACTTACTCACATACGCTTTGAGTTGAAATAAATGAGTGTAGAGGTCTTGAACAGACATGCCAGGCCAACGAAAAGATATTTCAACAAGGAGATTGAAATATGTTACTTTAGTTGTGAAAAACTTGTTTACAATTCATGTAGAAGGACATTCCTGGTCCAATACTTTGTATAAGTTGCAACCTTTTAGTCATAAAGTTTGAACAAAAATTCTTTAACAAAGGTTACTTAAGGTCTTAAATATTGTTATCTAATCTTAAGTCATTGACCCTTCTTCTCTCAGAGGTCATCCGAGGTGATTTATTTATCTCCATGATATGTGCAAGGGGTGAACAGTAGGAACACATCAGGTTTGTGTGTACAATATGTACAAGAGTGAAATAACCAGAAAAGTTAACCACACCCATTTTCCAGTTTGCACTGAACTTAAATTCAAGCTCATTGCAAACCTCATAGGTTGATCTTAGCAAATTATAGCTAATTAGAAAGAATTAATGGTCCAAAATTGGGTTTTAAAGATTGGCTATGATCTTTACATTTGACCTAAAACATGGTTCAAGGTCACTGCAAACCTTTTACATTAAAACTCTGTTTAAATGAAGTATGAACCAGGAAGGGCTAAAGGGAGATAATATGTGTTCAAGACAAAGATTTTTAAATGGGTTTTCCAACGGAAAAATCCAGTTATTAAAATAGTGAAAATGGCTGGCGGGCGGGCGGGTGGGCGGGCGGCTGCCAAAAGGGTACCCTCATTCTACGGATAACTCCTCCTACAGTTTTCAAAATAAGAAGTTGTTCTTTTGCACATCAATTGTACATATATCAGAGGTGTGCATATTGCTAGGATTTTGATTTTTCGATAATTTGTGAAGAAAATACCAGCTTTTGAACTTGGTCATTTTTTGGCAAAATATTGCATGAAGGGTACCCTCATTGTACGGATAACTCCTACAGTTTTCAAGATAGGAAGTTGTTCTTTTGCAAATCAATTGTACTTATATTAGAGGTGTGCATATTGCTAGGATTTTGATTTCCGGTAAGTTATGGAAAAAAAACCCAGCTTTTGAACTTAGTCATTTTTTGGCAAAATATTGCATATAGGGTACTCCATTTCACTGGATACGGGTTGACATGGATTATGGATACAGTTCACATTAATGAAAACCTGGTTTGCTGTCACATTGACAGCTTTTCACTTGTACAACATGGTCTGATATGACCTTGACCCTTGATCTAGGAAGTTCATTCAAGGTCACTGCACACCCTAGACCAAAGGCACTATGTGGATGAAGTATAAATCAGATTGGACCGAGGGGAGAGAATATATGATTTGAACAAGGATTTTCCACATAATTCTACTATGACCTTAACTGTAGTCCTAAAAACTTGTTTCAAGGTCACTGCACATGCACTATGTGGGTGATTTATGAGCCAGATTGGGGCAGGGAGAGAGAAAATACACTCCAGACATGTGGTTTCAGATGGACAGACAAATGAACAGATGGACAGTCTGGTCAATAAAGGGCACCTACAATGGCACCTACAAGTAGTGCAATGGACAATGCACTCGCTTCTCACTACCGAGACCCGAGCTTAATCCCTGTGATTGCCAGTGGGTATGGAGATGGCCAACATTAAAAAAAATAACTAGAAAGATAAGTTGAAAAATTTTTATTTAACAAAACAGCCACAAATTATGAAATATTTTTGTAGATCATTGAACCAATCTCTTATTTAAAAAAAATTTCATGTGTAAATAGTGTAGTCCTTGGCACAATTACATGTAATAAGAAACAGGTCTTGAGATTTCCGCATTACCAGAATAATTTCAGGAGGTATACTGTACATGTACATGCATGTTAAATCTATACACAATACCGTAATTATTTATAAATACTTAAGTTACAATATGATTTCAGCAAATAAGATTAAAAAAAAAACAACAGCTATTTATTTATCAAATATACAGAAGGCTTTACTACAGATCAACAGATAGGGAGGCTAGAAAAAAAATCAATCATTAAAAATAATTCAATTTGGGGGAGAATATTTAAAAATTGAGAATATTTGAAAAATTCCATTGATTTCAGATCATATTAAGGGGAAGAAATGCAATCAATACTAAACAATAGTAAAAGTATACACGTAATTACAAGTATTTAAACAAGTTTTGATCATACATTAAAATGACTTATAATTACTATGATATTATTGTTGTTGAAAACTGTTAGAGCAAGCAAGCAGAAAAAAATGACTTTAAACATGTTTATATATTTATAATCAAATGAAAGACAAAGCACAAAATCTAAAAAGTAATGAGAAGCCGCAAAAAATTACATCATTTCTTTGAGGACATAAGTATATACAAAGTTAATAAGAAATCCATCAATCTCCATTTCGTTTTGACAACTAAAAAGTCAGAAATTGTGAGACAAACTCATGTCAAAATAACAATCATTATCACATTTGAAATTTTAATATACTGGTACATTGTTCGATGATGGACTTAAGTACTGCATGTAGATCTGCTAGTTTTTTTATCCTCAGTTGACAACGGCTGAGGTACACATGGTGTTCAAACCACAAACTCCGGCCCCGCGGTAAACCAAGTAGTAACCCTACAACAGATAATAAAGACTTGTGTATAGTTCTCTCTATCCATAGGGGTGGAAATAGGGTAGGGTCTTTGACGAGGAAAATGATAATTAAATTCAAACCAAAACAATGATAATTTAATCAATGCGACAATTTTTTTTCAGAATTTTCAATGAGAAGAAGGTGCAACAAAACATCACAAATGGGTTACACAATCAAATAATGCAAACCTTTTCTCCCCAATCTGGGCCCCAGCTGTTCTTGATGATCCAGTATGGTTTACTTCCCTCTGAAAACAAGAGCATTTGCATGATTTCAAGAAGAACCATCTATAATATGATCTTGAAAAACAGTCCTGCATATTAGGCTATAAATACAAAATTGTTTTGTTTCATTTCATTTATTTATTTTTCACTGGTCATGCAGGTATGCATCAATATTTATATACATATACAGTTAAACACGCTTATAACAAAGTCCCAGGGACAGGGAATTTTACCTCGTTATAAGCGTAATTCGTAATATCCGTCAAGTTTACAATGTGTAATAAAGTCACGGGGAATGAAAATCACTTCGCTATAAGCGTCAATTCATTGTAAGCATGTTCGTTATAACCGTGTTTTACTGTATCTAAGTGTAGATGGACTATTTTAATGTATAACACAGGCTCTTTTCTTTTTATTTTATGTCACTGTACTTACCGACTCCGTATCCCACAATTAACACTCCATGATCCAATTCTTTAGGATTGCAGAAAATTTTCCAAGGATGTGAAATTCCTCCCATGTAAAACTGCAGGAGAACACAGGAGATAACACTTTTGAGAAGTTTAACCTAAAGATACTGATTGACAAAAAGCTTTAGAAACTTTCGAACAACTCATTAAGATTCTTGATCATCCTCTTTTCTTCAGGGAGTTTGATTGAAATCTTTATATCTCATCAAGAGCACTTTAAATATAACCTTTGCATACAAATGTTCATCACCTAATGCTGACAAATTGTGATCTTTACAGTAAACATTTCTTTTAAGGTTGTAGGTGAGGATTGCGTTGCTTATTGAATTGATAATCAAACTTTGGTGGGACCTTTATCTAACTCTCCCAAACAATGAACTCCAAACCCTACAGACGTTCATCTTACATCATCAGGGTACTAGGACCTTGATTCAAGATAATACCTTACTGGACATGGTCACATTTTGTGTTTAACAGAGAAGTAATATATAAGCTAACTGTACCTGCATAGCAAAAGCATTGATTCCAATAGAGATTGGTCCATTCTTCACTAACCAAGCTGCCATTTCTGTAAAAAAAAAAAAAAGCACCTTATATCTGAACTGGGAGTATATAGACTAATAAAAACAAGCAATTTGGAAAACAATAGATCAATAGTATGCCGGAAAATCTATTACCGGTACTAAGTATTTATTACCAGTAATATATTGAATATATTATGGGTGTAACTATCTGTAAATACCGGTATTCATTATTGTTAACTTCCATATAAAGATATATGTTTTGATTATTTATTTCATAATAAAACTAATGTAAATTAAACACAAACATTCATAATTTTGCACAAGATTTAAGTCTGTAGAGACCTGTTTCATTGCTGGAGATGGACACAGAGCCGTTGATTTTCACCCGGATCTTGGATTTATCCATGGAGCATTTCTCGTTGTGACCTCGGTATTTGTAATCTGTCTCCGTCTCCAGTCCACCTGTAAAAACATGTATCCCATAATGCAATAACTGGGTATTTCTACTGATAATCTCCATTCAAACTCAGAGGGCAGGGGGAGTAACTGATATAATAATTGGTACAAATAAATACAAACAGGCAAAAATGCAGTGAATCATCTATAAAACTTATATTAGGGCAAGCAATTTTTGCTTCTTTTTTTTTTAGTTGTATTTTTTTCAATGTGAATGTAAAAAACAAATCATTTGGTATCATGTCTATTGAAAATAACTAGACATTCCCCATGCTCACTGACCGAGTCGGATGATTTCTTTGTAGGCCTGGCTTGGTAATCCACCATTGCATCCTTCATCCACTTTGTCACAATCCACCAACTCTGTAACAGAGACAGAGAATATATATACCATAAATACAGTAAAACATGCTTATAACGAAGTGCCAGGGATGGGCTAGTTTGCTTTGTTACAAGCGTAATTCGTTATATTCGTCAAATTTACAACATGGAATAAAGTCACTTGGAATGAAAATTACTTGGCCGTAAGCGTCAATTCATTATAAATGTGTTCGCTATAACCAAGTTTTACTGTAACCACACATTTACAATGTACAGATCTATATAAAAAAAAAAGACACCATTCAAGGTACCGGTATATGCATAACAGTGTTTAAGAAATACATATTTGTGTACATGACATGATTTAGAGTAACTTTTATGTGTCAGAACATGACAAAAATATTAAATTCTTATTCAAAGTAGACATAAAAGCGAGTCTAGAATGAGCTACATGTATCTACATATATATGCAATAATATCCTCAAATGATTTAGTTTGAAGTTTGACCTGATTACAGATCCCAGTTATATTAATGGTAGTCTATTTCTTGACACCATGACTGAGAGGATATTAGTATCGTAGTGAGATCAGAAATAATCGTCCTTGACAGAGAGATAACAGAGACCATGCAGTCGCGAGACAAATGATCCCAAAAATAATGATAAGGACAAATACAGGCCACTTGTACTTCCATGTCCAAAATAGTCTTCAAATTTGAGTCTCTTCTCTTCAACTCAGTACCATTCTACTGGCTACATATAATTACACATAAACTAAGAAATGTATATGTATCACGATAATCCATTTTTAAGTTAAATAAGGCTGTAATATAAATGTAATGTAGCTTGTTTACCTTGTTCGGAGAGGGAGACCAGTTTCTTTTTGCTGATGGCCCACTGCCCTTCAATGTTCCCAGTCGTGGAGAAAGCCCAGCAAGACCCACAGGACCCCTAAAACATAGCCACACATACAAGATACTTAAGTTTTGTTCATATTCAATAAAATAAATCAAACTAGATACTGAAAAAGTTCACAGCAATTTCATTTTCGTTCCATTTGCACTATTAAATTTGATGTAAAACTGGATAAATTAATTTGAGACAATATTTAAAGTATTTTTTGTTTTACATTTATCTTTTGTTAGGGGCAAATTCTTTCTGCCATGGATTCTTTTATCACTATGATTGAGCCAGTACGTAGTACAGGTTTAAAATGCAATTCTTTGCATTGAGACTATAGACTTTAGAGCCAAATAAGAAAACGTAATATATCGTATAGAGCAAATACTCCTCTCTACACTCAAAATGCTCTTTAACAGTCAATGAGTTAACATTGTGAATGCACTGTATGACACAACCATATAGTTATCATCAATATCTGACCTGGTTTTTGACCTCTGTCACTGCCCCATGCTCCCTCCAGTCAAAGCTATTGGGCAGAGAATTCATCTTAGGGATTTTTGCCTTTTTCATGCCTTTGTTGGCATTCTGGTCCCACACTTTGCCAACATACTGCTTGAATTCAGATTCTGAAAATTGAATATGATAAATTGTTACTACTCCATTCATACACTTAACACTCCAAATGGTATACATGAATTTTGAATATATCAATAGCACTCTGACTAAAGTAATGAATCTAAAATTGCAAACATTTACCAGACATATCTGCAAATTTTGTGACTCCATAAACTGCAGTTCCTTTCTCAACATCTTGTAACTTTTTTGCTTTCCTCATGTTCTCACAAAAAATCTTAAATCGGGTTTTCTCCTCTAAAAACATTAATTTATATAATCATATGCATCACATTCCAAGAGAGTAAAAAAGCATATAAAAGCATCAGTATTATTTGAACAGTATTAAGATGCAGCACTGAAAAAGACAGATATTGGAATATGTTATTTCCAAGCAAGATTTCATGATTTGTGTTGATGAAATGAAGACAGGTTAATAAGTCTTTTTTTACTTACCCTGCTTTGACATGTACAACCTCTTGAAGGCAGCCTGAAATTGTTGAAATACAACCCACTTACAGAGATCACCAACATCTCCATTCAACATAGGACTTCCATTTAAAAGCAGTCCTCCACCCAAAGGATTAAAGTTTCCATGAGGTTTCAAGTCATGTCCATCTCCACCTATCAGATTTGACTTTCCATGAGGTTTCATGTCATGTCCATCTCCACCAATCAGATTTGACTTTCCATGAGGTTTTAAGTCATGTCCATCTCCACCAATCAGATTTGATTTTCCATGTGGCTTTAGATCATGTCCATCTCCACCAATCAGATTTGATTTTCCATGTGGCTTTAGATCATGTCCATCTCCACCAATCAGACTTGATTTTCCATGTGGCTTTAGATCATGTCCATCTCCACCAATCAATATCTGCTGTTTGTGTGGCTTCAAGTCATGATCATCTCCGCCAATCAAATTTGATTTTCCATGAGGCTTTAGATCATGTCCATCTCCACCAATTAAGTTTGATTTTCCATGTGGCTTCAAATCATGTCCATCTCCACCAAATACATTAGGTTTTCCATGTGGCTGCATGTCATGCCCATCTTTACCAAGAAGAGGTTTCTTAAGATTCTGCAATTTCTTACCGAACTTGCAGTTTCCTTTGCAGTCCATTGATGCCATTATTTTTTGTGCTGCATCAGATTTCAAATTTAATCCAAGTTTACTCTTTAGTTTGATTAATTTCTGGACTTTTGGATCCTGTTGTTGTACGCCATGGTCTGCCTGCAGGTCAAAAAAATAATCATAAAGCTAGTTAATAATCATTTTAAAAATACACTTCCATTTAAGGACTCTTTATTTTCATATGACTTAGTTTTGAGTTTCATTAGGCCCCTTTCACAATTGGCGCACGAGCACTTTACAACACTTTGTGATCGGAATTTTTTTTACTTTGCTATCGCATATGTTGCACAATTAAGCTCTGGCATTCGTTGCATGAATTTTTGTGGTCACATCAAGTCTCCTAAAAAATAGTAGGCATACACTTTTCAGATGCCACCGAATGGGATCCAAATTATTGCAATGCAATGCATGAACATTAGTACAAATGTTTTACGTTTTGTGTACACGCAAGAGCGATGCCCGATATTTAAAAATTGTAAGATAAATTGCAGCTGTTTATGCCTCTGTTGTGCGACCATGAGACTGTTGCTGAACGTGTCTCGTGTAATCTTGCAACGTTTTACTATCATTGCAAGATTTATCGATTTCAGTTTCCATGCTTTGCCACTAGAATATACAGGATAAAGGTTTATTTTGCCTTGTGACATTTTTGCTTGACTTCTGGTTTTTGCTCGTCTTGTCTTAATTCACTGACAAAAATAGTGAATCGAGCATTAAATAAAACAGTGGCGAACAGTTACCTTAAACAGTACACACTGTATAACATATCTGTTTCAGGCCACAATTAATTGACCTTGATTTTGGCTGTTGCATTTGTAATCTTCTTGGGTGGTATCTTCTCTTGCATTCAACTATTTCTACTGAAGAGCGTCGAAAACGGGCAGTATATATATCCCCTCTGACTCGCACAAGCATTTAATTGTACGATGAAACGCACAATCAGATCAGCGCTGTTTGTCTTACTGCATTGGCGCTAGTTCAATCATCCGATCATGTGGTCATTCATGCAATCCTATTGCATTATCTTACAACACTCGCTTTCATTGTACAACAGTTGCATACAGACGCAAGATATATCGCAAGAATTATTGCATTTACATCGCACAACATTCGCTCTGAATCATGTGAGTTTTGTATGAGTAATTTTTCATATGTGATTATTTTGACAACAGTTTACAAACATGTCCATTTTTTGGGGGTCGTATAATATTTTGTCGCTTCTGCACTAATTGTAAAAGGAGCTTTAGCTAATGAATTTAATGTACATTGTTTAACTGAAGGTGATGGTGAAGATGATTATCAAACAGTGAGTCATAATCACAATATTTACTGATAGCCACTCTGTATGTGTATATAATACTGCATATTTATGGTATACATGTATATGTACATCACACCGCAATTACATGTACAGCAATTAAGTGGAATTTTGTCATTTGCACTTCATATTTACAAAATATGCTTACTAGTTATGTACATATAGTTAATTTACCGGTAAAAGGAACATCCAAAAATGATCAAATGATATATATTGTAGTACATTATATTTTAAATTTAAGAAAATATTATATGATTGTATTGTACACGCAAAACCTCTGAATTTTCTACCGTAACTTTTTTCTTCACTCAAGTCTCAGTTAGTAGAAATAAAATCCTATAATAATCATGCACAGATCCTTTACAGGATTCTAGAATGGGAAGATGAAAACATTTTTATAGAGGGGTCTGAAAGATAAATTTGTTTCCCTAGGAAGAGGGGTAAGGGCCTACTTTTTGCAATTTTCTAGGTGAATTTAATTTGAATTTTCCAATGGGGGGGGGGGGGAGAAAGATCTGGACTCTTCCTACCCTTCTCTAGATTTATGTATAATAAAATTATCAAAAAGAGGCCTCAAACCCTCCCATCCCCTCTGGCAAACAAAATCATCCCATGGACACCCCCTGAAAAAAAAGCAATGTCTAGAATTGTGCATGACTATTATCTCTTGGCTGGTACAACTGGCTTAATTATGTAAAGTATCTAATTATAAGTTTCCTACTGAACTCCCTAGCTGATCTGAAATTTGTCATAACATTGATCCTTTTCTTTACAATAAAGGCCAAGGTCATTGCAATAAATTAGAGATGGTAAAGGATGTGTATATCATTTTAGTATTTGGAAATTCTCTAGTTTCTTCAAACTGTTAAGCTGAAACCTAACATTCAATCATTTTTTACCAGACCTAGCTCATCCAAATGAACTGAAAAAAAAAAAACATTTTTAGGGTGACACTTCAAAAGATTTGTTTTATTTTTTGTACTTCAATCTATCACATGCAGGAATATATGACAGATAGCTATCGATTTCATGTTATTCTGGTAAAAATTTAAATGGTATTATACATGTAATAAATGGACAGGAAATTAATATTTGTTTCCTAATTATAGATTAAAAAGCTTAATAGAAATTCATAACTATAAATGTTATATATGTAACTATTGTGTAGCATTGTTAATGCCAGCAATAGTAAGTGTGTGATGTTAGTCATAAGAAGTAGCAAAACTGAATTTAATGTAAACTGTAAAAAAAAATCTGCATATCTTTGAAGTGTAACACAACAATTAAATAACATGACTATCATAACACTGAAGTTTTACAAAATAGGAAAGGAAGAATAAATGATGAGAAGGAAGAACAGACTGGTGTAAACCCATTAAACGTCACTTATACCAAAATGAGTGTTCATGTAGAGGGTTCTCGAAGCAACAGTTGTTTTGTCAAAGTTCAAGTACAGCTGAGTTATCTATGTCAATGACATATAGTGCAGTTTGTTAAAATAATGGCTCTGAGCTTGTTTTCATTGGCAGTATAAATAAACGAGATTAAATCCATGACAAATTTTTAACACAAGTAAATACTGAATACAAAGAGATTATATTAATATAATGAAAACAACAAAATTTTGACCCAATGAAAATTTGTGCTTCTACAGTATATTTGATATAATTATAGATAATTTATAAAGATAGCATAATGTTATCTTACTTTTTTTCAAATACATTATTGTACTTTAATTTGAATAATTTACAAAACAAAAATATGTAACTAAAAATATGGTACTGATATTTAGCATGTTTCTCTCTTGGTATTTCATGTTTCTCACTTGGTATTTACTTATTTATGTACAGTTTAAGTAAGTAGAATGTTTATAGTTACTTAGCTGAATATAGATTTACATGTCACGAAAAGTCAGGATCATCATGCAAATTTCATCAAAATCATTTTACTAATGATAAATAGGCACCATTATGCAGGTATAAACCTTTAGATTTTGTAACAACCAATTGCACACCTGATACTACAGCAAAATACTTTAAAAAGGGGTTGTAAGGATAGCAGGGATGAAAGAGAAGTATGGCTGACAATGACTTTTATGAGTCCTGTCTAGTTTTAAATGGATTCATGCAGTCAATAATCTAAACAAAGAAATATGAAGAGAGTGTAATATACTAGCTGTTTTCTGAAGATACAATGTAATCCAAATATAAATTGAAGAATCCACGTAGAAATCAATGTAGGAAGACAAAGTGTATAAAAACTTTAATAATAAACAAACCAATATAGCAACAACAAATAAATTAAGTAGGTTAATATGGTCATCTAAAATCACAACAGGAGATCCTAAGTAGGTGATGGTATTAGTAAATTAGTGTGATGTGTTAGTTGCCGTGTCACCCAGGTAACCGTTTAGTGCTGAAAATAAGACCAAAATGGACAATAGTTATTGTAAGGTAGATCCATACATGCTCATGCACTTCAGTGGAATTAAAATTGGTTATAAATCAAAAGTTTTAAAGGAGCAAAACAATAAACGTGGTGCACATGTACATGTATTTGAAAAATGCATCAAATATAAACAAACAACATTTCTTCCTCTGAATGTACATGTACACTTCCTTGTGTTCATTGTTTAAAGTACGACTGGGAAATCAGTAAACAAAAACTATGCAGGGATATTGTTTCAAAATAAATAAAATGATGGTACAACTGCGAAAAAAGTAAGACAACTAAATTACTGTGTGCTTAATCTATCTATAGAAGTAAGTGCATACAGTACATATCCATAAAGTTAGTGATTAATAAAAGCAGAGAGGGTGCAGATCTTAGGCACACAAGTAGAAGGAACAAACTGTTTGTCTATCCACTATTCCTGAACATTAATTACTGTTGACTATTTGACATAATAAAGGAGGCCACGTGTGATACCTACCACCATTGTGAGCTGGTTCAGTGTGTACTTGGTGGGCATCCAGGGCTGGGACACGATGTCCACATGCCAGGTGGAGGACTGAAACAGAAACAACACAAGTTTCATCAGGAGAAGTCAATCAGCAGTTTCCTACCCAAGTCAAACTTCACGGAATATTCTTTACAAAAATAGTGAGAAACTTCATGGAATATTCTTTACAAGAATAGTGAGAAATATGTTTTTTCCATTTCTAATATGAGTTCAGCATAAAAAATGTCTTTATAGCTTTCAGTCACTAAGGTTAAGCTTTCTGTTGTACAGTCTTTTTAATAATGAAGATATGTGTATAGTACTGACCATTCCCTGGCTCTTGACGGCACACAAGGACAAATCTCTGTTGTCACTCTTGGTGCATTCGTTCTCACCCATTGTGACATCACAGACATATCTCATACCAGCAACAACCTACAAATATCACAAACCTAACTACAATGCACTTATCTTCAAACAAAAAGTATCTATCTATTGGTATTTCATCTTAATTCATCCTATCACTTCTGACACTAGTATCTCTATCTTTAAAATATCAGTTTATCAAAACTTCTGCCTTATTTTGTAAATGAAAGTTACAGAAGGTATTTAATGTAAATTCCAATTAAAGAAATAGGTTTAATGTACTTATTGAGCAAATTCAAAATCAAAGTACTGATATATATAGCAGCTAATTTTGCAAATCATGCATTAATATCTCATAAACACAATGCATCTAGTAAATAAAAATCATGAAGTCAAGGGTCACAAATCAAGCAGGCCCAAAGTGCTACAAAGCCCTTCCACTTATTGTGCACAAGAGGTACCAGATTTAGAATTAAAGATAGAATATTGCCAATAAAAACTGAGAGTGTTGTTTTGTGCTTCATCAAGCCATTGATATCAACTGAGGGTGCTGACCTGCTGGAAGCAGTGGCTATAGTGTACAGGGCTGGATCGGAACAATCCATTGCTCTGCAAGTCCACCTGGGAGGCAACGTAGCTCATGGCATCTTGGAACTGGGTACTGGTGGTGTCAGCATGAGACATACCTCCAACCAAGGCATTACGGTGGTGCCCTGAGGAACAGTGGTCACTGGTGAGCTCTCTTGTCTTGGTCCAGGACTGGTCAAATACTACAAAGTTGCACACTTTTGTCTGCAGAACAATGAACAGTATTGAGTTTAGTGTTATCCATCAAATATATCATATCCAATTATTTGAAATATCAAAGTAAAATCTCATTCTTTAAACATGATTTTAAAATCATGTACATGTATAAAGTACATTTGTACCACATTCTTAAGTACACTTTTTAAATATCCAAATAAGGAACACAATGGTAATTCTATATAACATACATTTTTGTCCACAAAAACATATTTATTGTCAGTTAAAAAATGTGACTTGGATGAAATCCAAATCCTTTAAGATTAAAAACAGTGTTTTTAAAAACCACAAAATCTAGGTTCTTGATAAAGGTTTGGTGTAAATGACACATATGATTTCAATGAATCAATAGATATGATTATCATGTAACTTAAAGATGTATGTCACAATAACAGCCATCCCACTCCTGATTAAATGACAGAAAAGTCAATCGTGATCCGTAGATCAAGGGGAGTGACTGAGATAAGAATCCACAATAATTCCCTTACCTGTCCACCGCAGGTAGCTTCTACGGTCACCTTGTAGTTCAGACCGGCAACAACCTGTTCAAAACAGAATAAAAAGATTGATAAAGCTTCACTTGTTTAATTTATTGAAATTCTTTTATGACATGGGTGAATAGCAAGCAATTTTTTCAATTACTCTAAAGACATTTGATGATATATATAGTATATATTTACATTGTATTATGTTCATAATACTATTATATTATAAATATCACCAAAAGAATCTAAAATATACTGGTATCTAAATATTATCTCCAAGAATACTTATTTAATCTTTAATTAATGTTCATTTCATAATATAGAATTTATTTCGATCAAATATCTTATCATTATTTTTTAATAACTCAGTTCAATTAATTCATATTTTTTAAAAATCTTATTAACTTTTATGAAAATAATACTTTCTATTCATATTTTGATAATCCACAGTATTACTGATATCACAATGTGTGTAAAATCAGAATGCTGACTTAAATCAGAGATATATAATTAACATCTCAAAATTTCTTATCTGTGAATTTTCAAACAAAGGTTCAAGATTGTTCACCCATTAATTACAGGTATGTAATTTTGTAAAGAGTTTGCATTCTAATAATTAAATAATATCTATATATAGACATGTGCATCATATTATATATGCATATGTATAACGTATATTAGAGTTTTGATATATAGGATAGTAATATTGCCATTTGATGCCTAAACATTCATATTTGATGCATAAATATTTTAGAATAAAATGAAGTAAATGATGTTTTGTTGTGAGTGCCTCCAATCAAATATTCAAGTCCCATGACAAGGACATGATGCATAGGATCTTTTCACCTGCAGTGTACCTGTTCACCACCCCCCCCCCCCCCCCCCCCCAGAAACAAACCAGCTGTTAAACGCCCCCTTCCAAACCCTGGTTTTATTTGGGACCTACGTAAAAACTCAGATGACGTCATTTTATAGTTTTTACCTGAGTCTCGGCGTGTCTGATTGTGAAGGTGTTATCACACATGGAGTTTGTTTTCGCAGCGTGAGTTGTAAGAGCGAACTGAGCAATTTCTTGGAGCATCAAGTTGCTCTCTGGATTCTGCATGGGACAGTATCCCCCTGGCATACATTCTGCCGTCACATAAGCCAACACACATGATAATAAAACCAAAGTTCTCATTTTCACAAGTCTTTGTTACGACGAAAAATAAATCTACTGATACTTCTCTGTCATATCCTTCATGTTTATATACGTATAGCGCCCTCTTACAGTCAACGTCATTGAAGGGAAGATAACCACCTGCTTAATTTCCCGTGGCCTCGAAACAGGTCAAATGGAATTCCAAAAATACATAGAGTATTGCTCAATCTTAGCTCAGGGAATTCCAAAATAGAGAAAAACAGAGAAAAACAACAAAACCACAAATATATGAGTGAACATGCACGAAATTTCCGATTATAAGCACTTGATATAAGCTAGGAAATTGAATATTTGATAACAAAAAAGTCAATGCATGAAAATCAATGCAAATCGCCTGAATGTAATGTATAAAGAAAAAAAAAACACCATAAGAAAAATAAATAAAACAAATATTCAAATAGTTTGATAACTTACAATTTCATAATCGTATATCAATATTGGGTAGAGTATTTCACAGTTTCAGAAATTCATTGTACTCATATGATCGATGATCATATTCTAACATTACAAAAATAGTCAATTAATGGATATAAGGGGATGCATTCACGGATATAAAATATGTCCCAGTGTGGGTCCGAAGGAAAATTTTAGTTTTTCAGGGGGAGTGGGGGTGTGGTTGGGGTCCGAGGCCTATTTTCGGTAAAATAGTAAATGGGGGGGGGGGGTGCAGAACATATACTATGCATAAGAATTTTTGATACCCTAATAATCCTGTAATCAAATATTTCTTCAATTAGTCTGAAAAGAATCTATTAAGTGATTGATTTGAACACTATCTATCAATGTTTTTGTTAACATTTCCATCTATCGGATTTTACCGTCTTCAACAGATTCACAATTTAAAAAAAACACAATTATTTTGATTAATTATAAAATTATAAAATTCCTTTTAACTTCCCCCAGAAGTTGATGACCCATTTGCAATATGCAAGTAAACATGTTTTTTAAAAAACACAACTTGACGAACTGACCTGCATGCATGTAATTAAACTTATATTATGTTAAATTTGAATTACCTGAAAATATTGTGATCATATGTTCTTTTGGACTGGACTGATCACCACTCCTCCCCTTTCCGACATAACCCCTACCCCCCCCCCCTCCCCCCACCCCACCACTTAGACATCTAAATCTTCTCGATTCCTTGTTTAAACCAAATCATGGCTCATAAAGAAAAAATCCAAATTATGCTACCGTGACTTCATTAAGAAAAAAAACATTTTAATATGCAGCATCGAGTATGAAAAGCACAATTATGCAATAATTCTAATCTATGTTAATTCAAACAATAAATTGCTTTCTTTGATCGATTCAACGTGGGGACATTGCAGAAAAAATACATAACCCGCGTTATATAACAAGTGGGTTATGAAATTTTTTTCTGCAATAATCGCTACCTTCATATATCACGCATGAATCATCAAAGAAAGCATTTAATTGTTAATATTTACAATATTTACATCTTTCTTTTAACAAATTAAAATTGATTTTCAAAAGTATTGATTGATTGAAAAATTGATTTTCAAAAGTAAGTAAAATTCACTCAGTTACTGTACGTAATGTACATCAGGACGTATAATAGCTAAAACAGGCACGTAGCATCAGGGGGGGGGGGCAAGGGGGGGCCTGGCCCCCCCACTTTTTCTCGCAGCAACAAATTTTTTAAAAATTACATATAAAAAAATGAATTATAATGGAGTTGGCCCCCCCCCCCCCCCACTTTTTTGGAAGTTAGTAAAAAATTGATATGAAAATAAGGAAATGAGTAGTCAAATTGAAGTTACCCCCCCCCCCCCCACGGATTAGGAATTTCATGATATGGAGGAGAAACAATTTTTTGGGAAGTATAGTTGAGTCTACCCCCCCCCCACCCCCCCCCCCCCCCCCCACGGATTAGGATTTTGAAGATTTTTTTGAAACTTGAAATTTCCCTTTTTTTTTTTTTTTTTTTTTGCTTGTCAAGATTTTTTGGATGGGTCTGGCCCCCCCCCCCCACTTTCAAAAACGATGCTACGTGCCTGTAAAAAGAAACAGCCAAATCGTCTCCTATGGAATTTGAGTGACATTATCATGATTATTTCGTGCAGTCCGTGATTTTTCTTAGGTCGCTGTAGGTTACAACCAATCGATAAACGGGGCGTGTAGGTTTCAGTCGGACTGCATGTTTCTATAGAGCTATGAATTAACTATAAATTTCCGTAAAAAATAGAGGGAATCATACTCGAGGTAGATGTAAATATGAAAATACCTTTCCAGTGTTAGGCTTTTCACCACCAATAACAAAAAATTCATAAAATATATTTTCTCACATTTACATTTTTAGCCCGAAGGGCTTTATGATAGATTTGATCACGCCCCGACCGAAATTATCACCTCATAATACTCAAAAAATTATTCCTTATTACTTATGTTCATATAATTTTTAGCCATCGTACGATTAAATACTTAAATAAAAATAAGCAAACCCTGCTGGCGCCTCATTTTGGCGTCATTTGAATGTAATATGGGTTATATAGTACAAAATCGATACGTAGTGTTATCACAGGCAAAGACACTGGAACATGTAAGGCCCCTTTCACAATTGGCGCACGAGAACTTTACAAAACTTTGCGATCAGAATTTTTTAGATTCGCACGAGCTCTCTCATACGTTGCACGAACTCTCGCATTCGTTGCATGCGTATTAGTGCTCGCGTCAAGTCTCCTCAAAATAGTTGACATGCACACTATTCAGGCAGACGCGACCGAATGCGATCCAAATCATCGGAGTGCAACGCACGAACATTAGTACGAACGTTTTTTGTACTCGAGTGATGCACGATTTTTAAAGGCCGTAAGATGAATTACTGTTGTATATGCGTGTGTTCTGGGACCATGAGACTGCATTGGCGGATCCAGAGGGGGGGTTCCGGGGGTCGGAACCCCCCCTTTCTCTGGGACAAATGAATTTTTTTTAAACTTTTAATGCCTATTTAAAGACAATTTCCCCATTTATGATCTAAATACTCTAAAAATCTCAAATAAATGCTTATAAAATTGCTTATCTAAAGAATTTCGTACAACGTACCGTAATTTTGTTCCTATATGAAAAAAACCCTATCGATTTTTTTTACTATCCTTCAGCATCCGGTGTTTACTACACCGAATAAACACGTGGGTTATGCTATTTTTCTGGAATGCTAGCTACCCTCATACCCACATGAGACACAAAAAAGCCTTTTTTTGTTTTTTTTTTGTTTCCAACAATTGGAAATTCTGTTACAAAACTACCGTGTAAAAGGGTTATATGTAAACTATTATGAAAATGCAGAACTTTTCAAAACTTTCCTAAATACATGTATGATCGCATCTGTACTACTACCGGATCATGTAGCGCACCCATTACAGAAGTACCCTGGGACAACAATTGCTTGTACCATTGTATTACACATGTACCATATACAGCAGATAAATTATCCCCATTCTTTTGTCATATCGGATCATTTAGACCTTTATTTAAGAAGGCAATCGATAGAAATCAAAATCGATAAAAAGTTCAGAATTTAAACATCAAAGACATAAAAAATTACCAACAAAATCCATTTTTATAATAACTTGTCGTAATTATTCCGAATTATTGTTTGTTTTTTAGTGTTTCTTTTCTATTAAGCATAGACGCACGTTTTTATTGCTGGATACTTGGGGGTTTTTTTTAAGGCTAGAAATTATGCAAATCTTCCTTACCTAAACCAAAACAGCAAAACGCTCAATAATGCAGTGCACTCTGTTGTTGATATAGATGTGATATAGATAGTGACTAGATAAATGTTTATTAAATTTACGCACGGAAAACTTTCAAAAAGTCATTTTTATTGACAAGTAATGAATTTTGCACGTATTGATTTTCATCAATTTGAACCCCCCCTTTTCCAAATTGCTGGATCCGCCTCTGGACTGTTGCTCAACATGTCTCATGTAATCTTGCAATGTTTTACTATCATTGCACGACTTATCAGCCTCAATATGCCATGCTTTGCCACTAGCATTAATACCCTGTATTTATAAGCGTCTTTGTTTCAAGCCACAATTGGCAATATACATTTACTGCATGATGGTGAGGGAAATATGAAGATTTATTTCTCCAAGAAAATCATATTTCCCGAGGGCTTCGACCGAGATAAAAACGATTTATTACACCGAACAACATATACTTATACAAAATATGTTGATTTCTAAAAATTGTTTGACCTTTTATTAACAATAACGTCGTGATTGTTTGATCTCATAGGTTACTGTCTCACCTTTCTTTCATAATTTCGAATATAAAGAGAATCATAATGATTAAATAGTTTTGATTTAATCATATTTGTCTACATCGTATGGTCAAATTGGCTTTTTCATTCCTATGACATCGCCCTATAGACCAATCAGATATATTAGATTAATCATATTGAGGTATAATAATAAAAGCAGCTGCACGTTCTCTCGCTTTCAACTATGTCTACCGAAGAGCGTTGGAAATGGCGGGTATATATATACTCCCTCTGACTCGCACGAGCATTCGTACCATAGAACGCATGATCGCACGTCCAATCGCATTGGTGCACGTTCAATTGTCGATCACCTGGTCCTTCGCGCGATCTTTTCGCATTTTTTTCAACAGTCGCTTTCATTATTCAACAGTCGCATATAGTCGCAAGATATATCGCAAGAGTTAATGTGTTTACATCGCACAACGCTCGCTTAGAATGTGCGAATTTCGTACGAATCCTTTTTCAAATGCGATTATTTCGGCAACAGTTTGCGATTCATTTATAAATTTTTTTCGGTCGCACGAATATTTCGTCGCTTGTGCTCGTGCGACAAATGTTGAACGGCGCTGTAAAGAACAAGTATGCCATTAGTATCGTTAATTTTCAACGTCAGAATCCACGAGATACTCAGTAATTAAAGTAATAAAACTACTCATGGGAGTTGGGTTTTTTTATGGATTATTGTTTGATCTGAGTCTGAACATTGCTGATTTAATTAAAGATAACTTGAAGAAGAAGTCTCTTAGAATGTCTTACAATATTCCGTTTAAGCCGGGATCTGCCGAAAGCAGAAGGCAGGCAAATCGCCAATGTTACTATAAATGGCACAACTTCAAAAGTAAACAAAAAACCAAACAGCGTCAAAGCAAAAGCTTCCGCTATACCAAATAGTTACACAAAAGGTCACGTTTTGTCAAAAGTGTTGGCATTTTGTTTCTTTCTTTTTTTTTTAATTTGGAGAGAATTGTCTATCTTTTTCAGTTTTCTTCCTGGGTTAGGGCAGTTAACGCTTTATAATCCGCGAGGCTGATTATAAAAAGCGTAAATTGCTCCAACCTAGGTTATACGAGTTTAACTTGAGTAGATATTGAGTTCATTCCGTATAATTTAATTTTCTGTAATTTACTGCATAAATGGCGTGCGTTTTATGAGTATGTTTTTGACGTCAATGCAATGTGACTTGCGAACCAGGTTATACAAATCTGATTAACTTTTTCTATCCAATCAAATGCCGCGTTACCAGGCACGTAGCATCAGGGGGCCCACTTTTTTGCGCAGCAAAGATTTTTCTTAAATCTACATACAAAAAATTGAATTAAGATGGAGTTGCCCCCCCCCCCCCCTTCCCCACTTTTCTGTAACCATGTAAAAATTGAATTGAAAATAAGGAAATAAGCAGTGAAATTGAAGTGAAAAGTATTCACCTTCACCCCCCCCCCACATCGGGTTAGGATTTTCAGGATTTTGGAAAAGTAATCGTTTTTTTTTTTTTTCTTTTTTTTTTTATGCTTGTTAAGATTTTTTGGATGAGTCTGCCCCCCCCCCCCCCCACTTTCAAAAACGATGCTACTTGCCTGGTTACAACCAGAATTATTAACATATATTTCAGTACATGTCAGTACAACAGAGACAATCTCCTCATATTTTCCAGGAACTGTTTTATGTTGCGGATTAATTAATAGTGCACAGGTCCACGACACATTGCATTTAGGAGTTCGTTAGTTTAAAAATAAACCATAAGATTGAAAAAACATGTAGACTAACGACATTCCCGTGGATTCCGAAGATAGAATTAAAGTGTGGATGAAACTGAGTGTAGTATTTTAAATTTTTAACTACTACGTGACTTTGTCACAGTCCTTTGATCCTATCGGTAACTGAACCTCTGAAGGACAAAATAAGCTGTATGTATTGTTCATAAAGGTTTGTCCGTGACATTGTCCGAAAAGAAACACAGTTCTCCCATGTACGCAACAAAGCAACATTCAAAACAGCTGACAAATACTGTAACATGCATGCGACATTCTTGGGAAATGTTTTTCAACAGATAAAAATAGTCAATGAATTGAAGCTTAGAAATTGTATTTATTGAATTGTTGAGATTAAATTGTATTAGAACAACATACCACGGCCTTAGATTATTTGACTCACATGTAATGTTTCAATCTAATATAGATGAGATTTATGATGACACTATATATATATATATATATATATATATATATATATATATATATATATATATATATATATATATATATATATATATATATATATATATATATATATATATATATATATATATATATATATATATATATATATATAGTAAGAGTTTAAAGACATTGTTATATAGTTTGCTCAAACAAATGTACAAAGATACACTTATATTTGCATTATGCAAAACACACTTTTTTAAGATCCTAAATTTGTACGATAAAACTATATGCATGCACAGGTGCTTGAGGACAGGATCGACCCCCCCCCCCCCAATCTAACCCCCCCCCCCCAATTATAGACCCCCGGGACTTTATTATTATTTTTTTAATTAAATTATCCTTTTGTGACATATTTCTTATCTAATTTATACATTCATTGCCCAAAATTACCTAAAACAAATATCTTTAAAAAATCAGACCCACTACATATATTATACAGAGGGTCTGATTTTAAAAAAAAATGTTTGTTTTATGTAATTTTGGGCAATGGATGAATAAATTAGATTAGATTAGAAATATGTCATAAAAGGATAATTTAATAAAAAAGAAAAATAAAGTCCCGGGGGTCTATATGGGTCTATATATTGGAGAGGGGGGGGGGGGTCGATCATGTCCTCAAGCACCTGTGTATACATGTATATGTATATAGTTTCATAGTTAAGCTTCACTGACAGTTTGCGCACATATATTATAGTAATTTGTCTGAGGCACAATATTATATTAGTAAACAGGTAAGAATTTCCGCATACCAAGTTTATTATGATGCACTCCAATTATTGCTTTTAAAAAAGTTAACGTGTTAGCGTGTTAATTTCTATGAACGTGTATAATCATTGTGCTATGTACATTGTATCTAACAAGATCAAGCAGTTATTGACTTTTTATAATATTCACTTATGGCTGGGAGCATGTATCAGGCTGTGGGTCCATAGACTATATCAGATTTGCTTTGAATAAATGAATTTATACTTAATATTTACTAACATACTTATAAATAAGATATAAATTGTAATATTATTAAACATATAAAACCATGTATATGTTGAGATTTTTATGCAAGTTTACAAGTCATTATAAGGTACAAATTACAACATTTCATTTAATTGTAAAGTGCCTTCAACAGCAGACCATGTCCTTCTCGTATTGCGTTGCGCTTATGATGGATCACGTGACATTCGTCATTGGTGAGCTCACGTGTACTTGTCCAAGACTGGTCATAGACCACAAAGTGACATTCATTGGTCTAACATCAAAATAAAAAATACAGATAATGTTGAGATATGAATGGAATACAGATAATGATGAGATATGAACGGAATATCGTGCTGTTGAATTTGAAAAAGAGCGTTCGAATCGATGTACACAGTACCTGTCCGTTGAATCTAGTCGTGATTGTCATCTTGTAATTAAACCCAGACACAACCTGATAGAGAACAAATTGAAACATGATAAAAAGGTCGTGTGTTTCTATATCTTTAAAATGATTTAGAATAGATTTCTGTTCAATTAACAATTCATGAGAGAAGTTTCGTACCTGAGACCAAGCATGGTCGACAGAAATGGATCCATCGTTGACGGCATTAGTCCTGGAGGCGTGAGTACTCACGGCAAACTGGGCCATCTCCTGGACCAACGGGTCATTGGCATCGATTGGACAAAACCCCCCTAGAGTCGTCCCGGGTGGACCGCATGCTAGGGCAGTTCCTACTGCAATTAGAACAAGCAATACAGAACGGGCTATCATGGTATGTGTAAGTAGAAGCACGGTGCCTATTACAAATGTAGGACTGTATGTCTTATCTCTTGAAAGTGAAACATCACAGGTCATCGGTCTATAGAGGTTGTTGTATAAGGGACCAGAGATGGTAAATAGTTAGTTATGATACAAGAGTTGTTATACACGTGTACACTGTATTTATATGGTTCAGGTTGTGATTATTTATCATTCAAGGTAATATATTCACTCTGACCAAGTGCATGCAAGGCAGGCAGAATTCCTGATCGAAAATATCCAATCAATTTACAATATAATGAATCTGAAACGTACAATGCATTGAATATTCGCTTGTTTAGGAGAACAGATAAACCCCTTTTCTTTCCAGAATATCGTGCATGGTCAATTAGAAATGCGTGTTAAAAATCAAGTTTTTAGAAATGTTAATCTTGCAAAACTTTGAATTTACATCCCTACTGTAAATTCAAAATTTATAATATGAAATAATATAATGAGATATTTTTTTATTGATTAACAACAGTGTGCAACGAATAGCCTACATCAGTCTGTACAATCTGAAATATTTAGCACGTGACGAATGCGCGGGTGTAAAAGGGGAGGGGGGTCAGGTGCTGTGATATTTAGTTTTGGTTAAAAAAATATTAACAAAAAAAGCAAAAGTATTTGTAAATAAATATTGGAAACATGGATCCCTTTTTAATGTATGATGATATACAGTGTATATAAATCAGTAATATAATGTATAATGCTCGAGAAATTGATAATTTTTCTTACAGGCCTAATCAATCCCTATTTCTCATGAAATTCCTTCCACCAATATTAGCGATGTTAAATAGTCACGTTAAATTATCTTGTTTTCTAAACATAAATAAACTTATCTATAAAACATGTTATAATTATTTACATTGCAGTGTCGTTTTAAATTTCTATCGAATTAGTCGACGTCTGACTTAACTTTAAACAACATGGCGGCGAAAACAAACAACATGTGCCAAGGGGATTTTAAAAACGTTAAAGCTTGAAGATAAAGGTATCTTAAACGATATGCATTTTTTGCATTCATTCTTAGATTATTCTTTGTTAAGAATTTCGACTATAGTGATTAATTAGAACTCTTCTTTCAAACAAGTAACTGTGTTTATGGGATGACACCTGCACAAACATGTTTGGTAACAGACCACTTCATTTAGGTCACGGTATTTAAAAATAAGGATCAGCATAACTATAATTACGCTGATTAATAAACCTTTCCACAATCGAGTTATGATTTGTGCTTAAGGTAAATTAAACCGTAACTACTTGTTAAATTGAGCAAAAAAAAAATAATAAATGCAGAAAAGTAATGTATCTTCTAAATGATCATATGTTACTGCATTGCTTATTATTATGAAATTAAAGAACATAATCAACATAAGTCATTGTTCATTAAGGTAATGTATTATAAGTAATTAGATGTTCCTTAGTAAAAAAAAAACCCTGCCTGTAAAGAATTTTAACACTCTTACTAATTACGACATCCAATTACTCACTGAGTGACCAATCTGTCATTAATTGAAAAGTAATTAATAATGAGGCAGCTGAACAGTTAAGTGACATGTGTAATACATATTAAACAATGAAGCACTGTCTTTCACAGTCCATACCAGACTTAAGATAAAGAACCCTTGATTAAGAAATCCATCAAGAAAAATTAACCATTAAAATAATAAGCAGGTAATATTAATTTTTAATGTATGAATGCAAAGCCTAGCAAATAATTCAAGTTGCATGAATCAGTCTTTCAGATAAAGCGATGGCTGAGCTTGGAATGGTTAATGTATCGATGGAGTTTGACAGTCAGGAAGAGAGGGAGGAACACCCATGTGATATATGCCATGTATCCTACACAACAGATGTGGTAAGTCAGGATGTGAGGAAACAATTCATCATTTTAAATGTTCCCATACCTTTTAAAGGAAATATTTTTCATACAGTAAAGGTAATGATTAAGATGATGTTAACAGATTTTGTTTCAGTATATTAATTTTTCAATTTTTCAATGATTTATTGACATCACCATGTTGGCATACAGTCAAAATGAAATCAAATGACAGACAATAGAAAATTATAACATAAAGGCTACAGCATGCAAGACAGTTTTATACAATACTTCATAGTCCCTGAGGTTTTGTAAAGAGGTTTTCTGATCAACAAATTACTATAAGTTGTTTTAACAACTATTTTCTATTACATGTACCTTAAACTTTTTTCATCTTTGTAGGAACTGAGAGATCATCACTGGTCTTTAATGCATCATATTAAGATGGAAAAACAGAAAAAGTAAGAATGTTTGTGCTTCATTGTGAACATAATAATCACATATCATCATGGATAGTGTAAGTGAACATAATAAAATTTGCTCTTAAAATACTTTAACTTACATGAATAAAAACTTACCCAGGTACACAGTTATTCCATGTAAACAATGACTCTACTTTGTTAACCAGGGGTAGTGTTCACAACTGCACTCTGTGTTTTATGACGTGTGCCAACATCATAGAATACGGCAAGCACCTGAACGAGGAGAAACACAAGCGGGCAATTGAGGACAGCCGGCGACAGCGGGAGGAGGAGGACCTGTTGATGGGGAGGGACGTCCTGATGGCCCGCATCAGGTCAGTGACCGGTGTACTAATAAATGTTCTAAAGATGTGATGACTCAGAAAATTATACTAATTTGTGGTGACTTGGCAAAAATTGTCAGTCTCCACAATACATGTGCCCCACTGTTGTATTGTACCAATTTTCCTTGAGAATACCTGCAAGCACTTCCACATTTTCTTTGACTCTCACATGCTAGAGGGCTTACTGATTTACTTACCCTAATGATGTGTCTATCCAGACAATAATTAAAAATAAACATGCAGAAGTGATACATGAGAGTTCTTTTACTTACTGGATGTAAAATTTTCTTTTAGGGAGAAAGAAGAAAGGGAGAGGAAAAAATATCAGAACAAACAGAAAAACAATGAAGAAAAGAAGAATGGGGACAATAATTTGTCAGATCCTGAGGCAAAAAAGAACAAACATGTTGGCAAACGTCGAAGTGAAAGACTTAACAACCGAAATAACGGGACTGGTCACCAGAGGTCCTTCTCTCTCCCGGGACGGAATCCTGGGCAACAGTACAGACACCCACCCTGGGAGCACCAGGCACACAATGATGATTTTCATGTAGACCGAACAGGAAGTAACTTTGTGGAGCCCTTTAGGGGCCAGTGGAATGGAGGCTATGGCAATTACCAAGAGAATCAGTGGAATCGGAATATGGGCTTCCAAAAGTTTGGAGCACATGCTCCAAATCAGAATTTCCACCAACCTTATCATGATAATGGAGCATACAATATGCATGGTCAGTATGATAGTAATGGCTGGACTATAGACAGAAGAGGAATGAGAGATGATAGGGGACAAGGCCACTACAGAAATCAATATAATGATGATTTCTATACTGACCCAAACTCTCCCTATGAGTTGGAGAATTCTGGATTTCCTGAAAGGAGTTGGCAGTATGGAGAGCCATCTGGGAGATACCAAGACAATCACTCAGGGAGAGGAAGAAATCCCAACAGATGGAGTAGAAATAATTCACCCAGGGAAGATACTAGAACTCATGGCTTCAGAAATGGAAATGTTAGGAATACAGCAAATGTACCCAGGGACAGTCGCCAACCAGCTAACAATGGACAAGCTAAAGATGAAAGTGTATCTAATTCTAAGAAAAATGGTAGGCCTCAAGAGAAAAATGGAATACCTCAAGAGAAAATTAATGAAATGCATTTGGATGTAAGATCAAAGGTCATAGATGATGAAGTTACTTTTTCTTTCAAGAAACCAACAAGTCCAAAAAGTGAGAAATATATTGAAAGTATAAGAGAAAGTAGAAATAGGTCAGAAAGCTGTGAAAAAGTAGCTAATAAACGAAGGCGATACAATTCACCATCACATTCCCATGAACCCACAAGCAGGCAAGATAAAGATTCTAAGAATACTCACATTAGATTTGCTGATGAGGAGATTACAGGAAAACCTTTCCAGCATTTTGATGAAGCAGATAGTACCACTAGCAGTGGAGACAAGGAGGAGCTGTCCAGTAGCTCAAGTGGAAAGAAAGGGAGTGGGGGGAGCAAGGAGAGAAAAAAAGGCATATTGAAGAAAAAGAAGAAAAATGGAGGTAAAGGATCACCTCTGGGATCTCCCAAAAGGTCAAATAGAAAAGGGCGGGAAGATAAGGGAGGGGAGGGAGTGTTAGAAAAGGCTGAAAAACTGTGTAGAGAACTCCGAGAAAAGCGGGAAAAGGCAAAACTTGAGAGGGAGAGGAAAATGAAGTTAGAACAACAAGAAAAGCTGGACAACATTAATCAGGAATTGAAAAACCTGCAAGATAAGAGTCAGGAATATGTTAAAGGACACATTTTAACAGAAGAAATGAAGCTACCAGATGCACCCAGTGCTAAAGAAAATACAGAAAAAGAATCTAGTCATGGGAAAAGTACTAACCTAAGTCAGCCCAACAAAGAAATTGAGAAAATAAGGCAGAGCATTGAGAAAAGTGTACAGAGTGTCAACGAAATAGAAAAGCTTCAGAGTTCGTTAGGACTGGAAAGAAGTTCTGGAAAGAAAGACATGAGCAGTAGCACAAATAAATCAGTTTCAGTGAATTCAGAGAAATCGGGGAAAGATTCTGTCAGGAAAGAAACCTCGACAAAACCAGACAGTGTTGAAACAAGGAAGCCAGGACTCAGAGAAGAAATCAGTTCTGCATCGTCCAAAAAACCTAAAGAAAAGCCAAACACTGAGGCTCTGTTAAAAATGGTGAATTCTCCAAGGTCAAGGAAGGAGAGGAAACAGTTGGCTGAAATGATAAGGTCTTATGCTCAGTCTCAGAAGAAGTTGTCCTTGCCTCGGTACAATCTCCAGTTGTCAGGGAGTTATGATGACAATCTCGATGGTAGAATTGAGGAGCTGAGATTAGAAGAACTGTCCCCTGAAGTACAGATACAGATTGCTCAGCTCATGGAAGCAGAGGCCACCCCTGACCTAAATGACCTGGAGATGGCATTAATGTCCAGTTCAGAGAAGAGAAAAAGTGGAAGAGGAAAATCAGGAAAAGATGATGGTATAGCAGTGCCTAATTCAGTAGCTTCAGCAAGAGATCAGCATCATGGATTGGAAAGAGTGCTACAGGGCACTTCAAAAGAAAGACAGAGGACACTGTCTACAGACTCTGATAGAACTGGAACCACATTGAGAAGGAGAGAAGATTCAGCTGAGCCTTTGAAATTTAGTGACCTTTCTACATCTGTTATGACAAAAACTGAACCCATGGATTTCGAATATGAGAAAGCAGCTCAAATACCTTCTAGGAGTCCAGACACAATGGCTAGTCATGTAACGTCTACCACTAATCTTGGGGAGACTGAAAAATCTATACAAACACATAATGTCTCGGTACCCAGAATGCCTCAGTTTTCAGATCAGCTTCCTCAGAGATCATCAACGCAAATAGATGCTGCTCTGCCCAGTCTATCAGGTAGATTTTTAAAAAAGTCTTTAATTTGATAAAATTCAAAAATAAAATCTATGGACTGTAAAGAAAAAAGGATTCATATTAAATATGAAAAGAGAGATTTTCTCTTTTTAAGGTTCTTTGTCATCACTGGAGAGTGGTCGGTCCACAGAGAGTTTCTTTGACACGGTCTATGACATTAGCGTTAAGGAGGAAGCCCTGCGGAAAGACCTGACAGAAGCCGACCAGTTTATTCAGTATTTCAGGAATGTGATAGAGGAGGCCTCCATTCAACTGAACCGTTACAATGAGAAAAAGCTGCGGGTTTGTTTATGTTCATTCTTGACATAGCTTTAAAAAACTGTTAGAGCAAGCAGGTTTACTGGTACAATGTATGATAAATTAATATTTACAGCCAAGTCAGTTTCAATTCAACAGTTGCAATGTATGGTAAACTGTTTGTTTTATAACAATATTTTATTTACTCCCTGGCACTGCCAGGCATTTGGCTACAAGCATATTTTATTGTTAGTATTTTTGATAATTTCATTAATGTACATGTCAGAATTTTTTTATTTCACTGGTAATATGAAATGCCCATACTTATAAAATGTAGATTGTTTTCTTGGTTAAGATTCATGTAAGCACAAGAGAAATGCCTCAGCAACAGGCTTACCTAATAAAACTGTCAAATATTAGTATGAAATCTGATGAATTACCTGGTATAGGTGAGAATTTATTTGTGGACTGTTGGTAAGAAAAGTTTGCTTTTGAGAAAAGCACTCATCAGTCACACTTATGGACTGTCTTGATGTAGGTGTAAAATGAATATTGTAATCTACATTATTTTACTGGAATCCATTACTTAATAACCCCCATTGTTGGTGTCTTTGAACAGTTGCAGACTGAGGAAGAGAAGCTCCGTAGCCAGAGACTGAGACTTCTTCAAGGTTAGTAACTGCTTTCCCTTCAGATTCATTTACTAGTATCAAAATCATACATGTACAGTCAGTTAAAGACCCCTTCACGATAACTGCGGTATTGCTCTTTTGTAGGGCAAATATATATACTTTGCCAAAATTTTAGTAGGTTGATTAATTAAATGACGTAAATGAAACAATTGATGTTACGTCATGTTTCACCAAATTATGTCATTTTGCCCTGTAAAAGAGCATTACCGCAGTTACCATGAAAGGGTTACCGGTAATTGATATAAGTAACCATTCCAAAGGTCAAAGTCAACATTTCTAGCTCTATTTTTTGCTTGAATTGCTGTATATGTATATTAGTATGGAACTAACAAATGAGAGAGAAATATACTTTATTTTATTTCACAGATTTTTTTTTCAAAGATAAAAAATATGTTTATGAAAAAGGACAAGAAAATTAAAGGATTTACATATGTATATGTTTGTTTATGTAATAGAGGAACATACCTGTATGTTGGAAATGACTTTGTTAAGGAATACATATACCTGGTAGTTTGCTTTCTATTCCTATACATGTTTACTATAGTTAAACATTCCTGATTTGTAGAGGCCAGACTCCAGCAGAGATCTGGGCAGTCAACACCTCAGCTCTCGGAGTTCGAAGACCAACCTAGGGGTCAAGGTCGAGAGGATACGGGAACGGTCACAAACCCAGGTCACAGTTCTCTGACTCCTGCCCCCAAGGTATCGTCCAAAAATGACCCTCACTCAAGTACTTTGTTAAATGTTTTGAATCGTAACCAGCGTCTAGAGCCAGAACGCGATAGACAGGGTTTTGGTTCTTCGTTTGGCACTGCTAACTCCCCAGTTCAAGCTAACCTCAATCACCCAGCTTCTGACTCCATTCTTGCTCAGTTGAGAAATTTGTCCTCAAGTCTGCAACAGGAAACTATTTCCATGGAGACTGAGAATAAATTAGATTTTAGTTTACCTAGAGATTTGGGTTCTATTAAAAAGGAACCTGAAGAATTGTATGTAAGTCCTGATAGTGTTACCTCAACTCAGGGAACTCAAGGTGGTATACCCACCCAGAGCAAAGATCAACCAGTTAATAAAGAAGACAGCAGAGTCAGGTTAGGAGCAGCTAGAGGCAGTCCAGACAGCCCTGTACAGAAAACAACAATCCAGAGTGAGCCAGCAGCAGCTAGAAAAGTGACAGACACTAACTCTCTTCCACCAAAACCTGTAAAATCAACTAAACCCCCAGTGAACAAAAAGCCAGAGAGTTCTGATTCAAAGACTAGCACAGATGTAGCTCACAGTACGGAACTGAGAGATGCAGGGTTCATAACTCTGAATTCCTTGATCAAAACATCAAACCTTACAGAGGATATAGACTCTGATGACGAACCTCTGGCAAATGTGATGAGGCGACAAAGGCAGGATTCGTTGAGATCAGAAGACAGTCAGAAGAGATGCGAGAGTGACGACAGCGCCAGCGACGGGAAGAAGTTCAACATGCGATACATGGGGACACTGGGTGTGGACAGCAAGGCTTTTCTGACTCAGCTAGGAAAATGTCAGAGTGGCAGCAAACCTCAGGGCCCTTCTTATGTGGTTCTGGACAAAGACACAGATGCTTACCAACAGATTCAATCTCTTATTAAAGGAGGGAAAAACGACAAGGAAAGTTCAGGGACAGCTTCTGCTGCTGTGGAAAAGAAGACGGCAGATAGAGGGACCAAGAGTCTGCGGGGGGGACATGTCAGTGATTCGAATTACGAAAGTGTGAATAGTAACTGCTCGCTCGGTGAACAAATCAAACAGTATGCAAATCTGAACAAGAAAGGGGCAAAGAAGAAGTCCGAGGAGAATGTCGTGGTTGTGAATTCTGATTCGGACAGTGAAAGAAGTGATAGAACGCTTCAGGAGGACCCCGCCCTTCTGAGTGATAGCTGTACCCCAGTCAGGATGGTCAAGTCCTGCTCCAGCGGACTACAGAACCTAAACCTAGACTCCAGCCCACAGCTTGCCACAAACCAGCACACTCGCCTCGGAAGGGAAGAGGAGCAGACAGTGCGATCAGCAGACGAGGGCCGAAGCACATCACCATTCAGGAAGAAGTTGAGGACCAAAAAAGAGAGGGACAGAACTTCCTCAAGGAAACAGAAGGAAGACTATGTCCTCGATTCCAGCTCTGATGGAGGACACTCAGTAGATGAGGATAGTGTTCCAAAGATAACGGAAATTAAACAGCAACTGGTATTTAAGGTTGGTGATTGGATTAAGTCCTAGATGTGCTTTTTAGGCAGATGTGAATGTTTCAGTTATTTGTTTTCTGCATGAAGTTTTATTTGGGTGTATGGAAAATTTTTCAGTTTATTTTTCAATTATTTTGAAATCACGTTTTGTTAACACTTGATTTGAATTTATAAGGTATTTACCATGTGAATGATAATGTTATAAAAAAAATTTGATTCCAAAGAATTTTAACTGAAAATGTAATTTGTTAAACAAAAATAAGATGTAATTTAAGCTTTGTGAATGTAAGTACTGAAGATTTTGAATTGCAATATTCATGGATAGTCATTTTCAGCCATAAACTTATTTAAGGGAAGTGTTCCCAAGATGTATGTTATTCTATTGTAATATTGTTATCGCCTCTTAACTTGCTGAAGCACTGCAATATATTCTCAACACTGCTCCCTTTGATTAGTCCCTCAGTAATATCCCAGCAGCCCTGAGGGCCGAGGGACTAGATTCCGAGGAGGCGGGGCTCGTAGAGACGGGGTCAGAGGACACAGATCAGGTGGTTTGTGTCAAGCAGGAAGTGGTGTCAACGGACCCACAGCGCCGCCTACTGGAGGACGTACAGCTGGAATCGGAGTCGGAGGACAATCGACAGTTGGCCGTAGAGGCCCGGGAGAGGTGAGACACTGATGTTGGGTGTAAAACATGTATGACACCAGCGGCTGTGTCAAGTGTAGTCAGTTCTAATAATTACTTTGTGCACCTACTTAGGTCGCCGTGGTAGTAGTCATTATGTCAAGTATTAACTAGGTTTATTTATTGTTTCATATGGGATGTTAATGTTGTGGACATTGCAGCAAAAAAAACCAACATTTAGGATGACTATAAATTTTGCTGCAGTGATGGCCAGTGGTTATAACGTATATAACAATATCAAAATTTAATACTCATGTACCGGGTATATGTGAAATCATCAATCAGAATATAATATCATTTAAAGAGCAAGTACATGTGCACATTTGGGCTGTAACATCATGTTGGCTCATTTAACTTAATAGTATACTGGTTGTACTACATTTAAAGGCTGTCCCTTGACAAAGAAGTGATGGAGAACTTCAGGAAGGCTGTGGAGAACATGAAGTCAACCCTGGGTCTGTCTGCTCTTCAGACCCCTGAGGACTTATTCCTGCCCACCGTGAGGGACCCTGTCCAGTTCCCGGGGCCGAAGGAAGTTATCTCTGGCCTGGAGGTGCATGATGGGTCCCTGTATGTCTCGTACCAAGGCAAAGTCATCAACAAGTTCAACCTTCAGGTATGGACCTGCACTCACACTGATCATTGTGATAAAGTCCTATGAATGTTGGAAAAAAATATCTTCACAGGTTTAAAAACTTGTATGATTTGTAATATATGTACCAGACAAAAGCTGAGATGAAATTATTGAATTAATTTCTAGCTCTGTTATATAATTATGAAATGAATCTCAGGTACTGATATTGTTTATGGTAAATTTTATTGGAACTTAAGATCGATATTATTCTTATGCTTGAGAGTTAACATTATTAACTTGTGTTTACACTAGACTGGTAAGTTGGACTTTGAATTCAATACAATGAGTCACGATGTCAGCTGTATCCTGGTGTCAAAGACCACAGACCGACTGTACGTGGGGGCGAATGAAATGATGCTTCTCTCTTATTGCTGCAAGGTACTGTAAACTTACTATATTTAGCGTGTACAATATTTGGCGGATTATGTGTTTACAACAAGTTAGCGTGGATTTGATTTAATGCACTTCTGAATGTACTTACTGTGGTTTCATTAATTTTCGTTGGTATCAATTTTCGTGGATTTTCTAAATATCACAGTTTCAAGGATACGTAAATTCGTGGCCAATGATCCTATCAATACAAAATGTTAGTTGAAATTGCACTTCAATGAACATTTAATTTCGTGGATTAACTTAACAACGAAATCCACGAAAATTGGTATTCAACGAATATTGATGAAACCACAGTATTTATCCTCTTATGTGTTTTACATCTGGCAATGTACGTGATTTAGCGAACACCATTTTCCGCAAAAAACACTAAATAGAATACACAGCCAAATGCAATACATTTACAGTAAATGTTTGTTATCCCAGATTTTTAGTACAGTAGATACTGTGTGTTCTAAAAGCAATGAATTACCAGAATGTAATGTACCAGGGTAATGTAAGCATTATGTACCAGAATGTAATGTACCAGGGTAATGTAAGCATTATGTACCAGAATGTAACGTACCAGGGTAATGTAAGCATTATGTACCAGAATGTAACGTACCAGGGTAATGTAAGCATTATGTACCAGAATGTAATGTACCAGGGTAATGTAAGCATTATGTACCAGAATGTGATGTACCAGGGTAATGTAAGCATTATGTACCAGAATGTGATGTACCAGGGTAATGTAAGCATTATGTACCAGAATGTGATGTACCAGGGTAATGTAAGCATTATGTACCAGAATGTGATGTACCAGGGTAATGTAAGCATTATGTACCAGAATGTGATGTACCAGGGTAATGTAAGCATTATGTACCAGAATGTAATGTACCAGGGTAATGTAAGCATTATGTACCAGAATGTAATGTACCAGGGTAATGTAAGCATTATGTACCAGAATGTAATGTACCAGGGTAATGTAAGCATTATGTACCAGAATGTAATGTACCAGGGTAATGTAAGCATTATGTACCAGAATGTAATGTACCAGGGTAATGTAAGCATTATGTACCAGAATGTAACGTACCAGGGTAATGTAAGCATTATGTACCAGAATGTGATGTACCAGGGTAATGTAAGCATTATGTACCAGAATGTAATGTACCAGGGTATTGTAAGCATTATGTACCAGAATGTGATGTACCAGGGTAATGTAAGCATTATGTACCAGAATGTAACGTACCAGGGTAATGTAAGCATTATGTACCAGAATGTGATGTACCAGGGTAATGTAAGCATTATGAACAAGCATGGATATTGTATATGCAGGAAATGCAAACTTCTATTTTTCATTCATATTTTAAATGTAATTTACTGATACCTACTTGTGAAATGTGGGAAATGAATGATGAATTGAAAAAACCCATTTTATTGTTTGTTATAGACTAAGAGGCCAATTAAGGTTGAACCAACTGAAGGAAAACCACAGTGCTTCCACGAAAACTGGGGAAATCTCTACATGGGCACAGACTGTGGAACTGTCGTTGTGATGTCAATAAAGGTCAGCATTATATATTTAACTGAGTTTTTGTAAATTGATTTCTCAATATTTGAAAGAGATTTATAAAAGATTTTGAAAGAAGGGGACTTTTGTAAAGTTATTTTCAAATTATATGATGCTTTATTTTTGTAGAATGATAAAGTCCTTGACACATTCCACTGTGCTGACCGATCAATTAGCCGAATCTGCTCTGCCACAGAGGGTGTTCGAAGAGTGATTCTGGTGGCCTCCTTTGATGCTATTATCTATGTGTATGACAGCAGTACTGGTTTACTGATCCGAATGTTGGAGGGTCACACTAGAACTCCCTTCTCCCTGCAGGTATGACCATAGCTCACTTTGTTGTGAGGTGTATAGAACTACATGAAGATTGAAACCCCTCTCACAGCCAGTGATGGTTCTCATATGTAAAATAAAGAGTTTAATTTCCAAAGATTTCATTTACAAGAAGGTGCTCTGACACAACCCTTTTCAAGAGATGAAGTTAGATATACATAAAATGGTTGTGGATTTAAAGAAACCAATTTTAATTAGGTCAGATAAAACTCTGCTTTAAAAAATGTATCTAGTTTGAGTTTAGGACATTTTATGCAGTTTGATATTTAATTGTTGAATTGACAGCACTGCAAGGTTTTTAACTTTAGGTTTATTTAATTGTTTGAAGATATACACATAGTTTTTAGTGCTGGTTGTGCAGACAGTTTAGACTGGCACTTCCAGTGGATTACAATGTATTTGATGAGAACATTCACTGTCTGTGACTGATCGGGCTTGTCGTGCCGAGAGGGCTTGTATACAACCCCTGGGGTACCTGGCTACCAGTGGCCGGTGGCTGTAACCCAGGGCCAGGGAGGTTTAACCTCAGGGGGCGAGGACTAACAGATCAGTCATTCATATATATTTCATTCGACATTTGTTAGAAAAAAAAATTATTAAAAAATATCCAGACCATAAACATGTACTTTAATGATGAGTTGAATTCTGCACTTGAAAGGTTGATGGTCACCTAGTGTTTAGTGGATCTGGAGACAAAACTGTGATGGAACACAATGTATCAGTAAGTTGTACTTGTATCAGTAAGTTGACTTGTATCAGTAAGTTGTACTTGTATTGGTCTACATGTGCCTACTATAATGTAAATGCATTTATGATGTATGATACATTAGTGATGGAGTTTACCTGTTTCTTTACAGACAGGTGAGCTGTTGTGGACATACACAGAGGCCGGGGGAATTGTGTCATGTGTCTGTACCCATGGTGACCAGCTGTTCTGTGCCTCGTATGACCGACTCATCCGATGTTACAACAAAACAGTACGTGTTGGTACCAAGATCATATTGATGTACATGCAGATTGTAATTTTGCTAGATATATCTACATTGAATAAGACATGTAATAATTCCACAGCTATTAGTATTGAACTACTGAATTTTCAAAAAGTATATTTATTTTTCAACTTTGTTTAAAAAAGTATCTCCAAGTGGAGTTGAATTATAAAACTCCATATTTTGCTTACAGAGTCGAAAGTTGCAGCGGCTTTATTATGGTGCAGGGGCAGAGGATGGACTTATCATCAGAATGACAATCTGTGACGGAATGGTGAGAGTTTTAAAGGAGGAAGCTGTTTTGTTTGATTATACACACATGTACAATTAACTTAACAATGTTTCATTGTTTGTACAATACATCTAACCTTGTTTCATTGTTTTGTTTCAAGTTAATCACAGGAAACAGAAAGGGGCTGGTGGAGGCTGTGCCAATCTCACAAGACAATCACACCTGTCAGGTGGGTCCTCACAATGCATTATCTGATCATAAGAGTTTTGAGTTATTATTCAAATAATATACATTTTACAAGTTAAGCAGATTTCATGTACATATGTTCATATTTTGTTGTTAGTGTGGAGACTGTGATTTTGTTTTTGCTGTGAAAAGCCATCTCTTATACCATGTGGTGCACTGTCATATATTAAACAATGTCCGGTCTGGAAAAAAGACTTCATGTCCGTGGAAGAACTGTAAAGACAAATTTAAATCTACTGCCACAAAAGAGGTGAGTAAAACTCTATCAGTTATAAATAGGCCAAGTTGTAAAGTGGAATACCCAGATACACTGTAAAATAAAGAATGATGTATAGTATACATGAGAACTTCGAGGTTGACTATAATCAAGGTCGTATTTAATTCAACTTTAATTTTTTTTTTGCCTGCAGGAATTTGAGGAGCATGTCTCTCTACATGTCTACTAGAAGTAATTTTGAGTCTCTCCATGTCAACAGCAATGTGATTGCTTAACGTGATATTTCCCTGTCAGACAGTACTGTTATGGGATTGTATACTATTAGGCTGTTAACAGCCAATGTGCTCAGTCATTTGTGATGTCTAGTATTTTTACAAGCATTTATTTTTGGACTTTTTTTTTCAATGCGTGTACATGTATGGGTATACATGTACATGTATTTCACGATACATATTATATACATGTATATCGTTTAGAAAGTTTTCTCTTTTGAGGATATTTTCGTAAAATGTTTGTACTGTTTGATCTGTATGGGCATTTAGTTCTGTAACTTTTTGTTCAAGTGGTTTTACAAGATTTATCCCTGAAAAATATGGACTTGTTGGCACTAATCAATATCTTTTACATTAAAAATATTTTTGAAAAGTCATTGCAATTAAGTTCTTTGTTGAAGTTTGTTTTAGCTCACCTGAGCAGTAATCCTGATCACCCATTTTATCCATTTGCAAAATTTTGTGACTTTTCTAGAAGCACAGGGCCAATCTCAACTGTGTGTTGGTAATTGCCTTTCTTAACAAGGACATGTAGAGTTTGAATCCTCTGGGACTGGGACATTTATAGTTTTAACTATGAAGTTTGCTTAAGATGCATAAACTTCATATCATAATTTTGTTTACTGTGTAAATCTGTATTTTTAAATGTGAACTTTATTGCTGGTATTCATTTGTGAAAACAAACAGGTATTTGTAAAATGTTTTAATCGAGTTTGCATAAGTGAGGGACTACAATAACAGAACTAAAACAAACACAAGATAATCGGACACATCTATTATAGACTTTTCTAACTACATTTAATTGTACTCTCTGTTTGCTTGACAGTATAGTATAGACAAAACAATAACTAAAAATTTCACACATACATGCTGATCAAAAGACAAAAACATGTAAACAAAAAACAATACTAATCTGAACAAGTACATGTAATTGCTTAGTTTTATTGAAGATCTACAGGTAAACGAGGTAGGAACAAATATCATATTGTGTAACTTGACAAGTCCATTCAAAACCAGCGAGTTTCTTAATTATGATACATATTATTAATACCCCTGTAGTAGCATGTACATGTACCAGTACTTTGGAAGAGTTGTTATCGTTAACGATAATTATGCATTTTTTCTATTTCAACGTTTTATAACCTACAAAACTTATGGTTATTGACATTGTCAATATAAACATTCTCCGTAAAATAGGTAATTATAATACAAACAACGTGACTATAATTGCAACTTCGTGTTTTAGTAGATACATGATATTGTAAGTTATTGCAAATAAAGTAGCCTAATATGGTATTATGACTATACTGAAGGAAATATATAACAGGTAGAAAGTGGTTTGAAAAAAAAATCCACAACTGAGATTGGTATTATAAAAGTAATTATGTAATAAAAGTAATCATTTAAAATTTATCAGTGCATATACAGGTATTGACAGTTTTTGAAATTTGTACTTTTTACAACATACATGTATTTAAGTACCAGGTAAATTTAAAAAGTAAAACAGTATTTTAACATTAGAATTATTATCTATTAAAAGTATCAAGTCTAGAGTCAGTGTTTTTGTACACCCAGATTAGATACATGATATGCTATTAAATACACTGTAATTGGCAAGTTGTTCAAGGTATATATACTAGTAATCATTGAAAGTTGAATCACAATGAAATTAGATAGGATGAACATTCCTATACTCAAAGACATATGGTAGTCCACTAGCTCTGCCATTACCCTTTTGAGTGGCAAAGTGCATCATCAATCGCTGTATTCATCCTCGGATGAAGATGAAGAGGAGTATTCAGAATTCGACTCTCGTTGTGATTCGGAAGTCTTTTCCCCAGACCTACAATCATTTCAGACTATTTTATCAGTGACTGGGTTAAAGAGGTTTTATGTCAATAGGTTTACTGTATGTCAATATGATTGTAAATAACTTTCCAGTAAATTTACATAGATGACTTGGGTTACAATTCTAGATAACAGTGGTTACTTAATTTGATATGTTAAGAGTTGGAAGAATCTCAGTTTACAAATGTATTTATACTGGCTAGCTCCAGGTGCCAACATTGTCAACTTTTGGGAACAAGAGACCTGAAGGCTTTTAAATGTCAATCTTTTATAATATTCAATTTTATTTATAATGCACACAACATGCGTACAGTTTATTTCTACCAGCATACAATGCACAGGAAATTAAAGTTGATTTCCTAAAATATTGCGGCAATAGGTTACTCAAGTGCCTGACTTAAAGAGAAAGGCAGTATATGTTCACCATATGGCCACATTTGTTCACTCCCTCCAAAAAAAAATGTATAAAGCCTCAACTCCTGCCCCATGGGCAGTGAATTTCACAATTTGAGAACAGTACAAGTACACTATGTGTATAATAACAATGCATTTAGTTTATCCTCCACTACTGTGAAAGTACAGAAGAAAAAATTATTAAATGCAATGCATTTTTACTATGTAGCCAGCCATATTGTTCTTCCCAAGGGTCCTTAACTCCTGACCCAGGGGTCATAATTAGGGTTTCATGATTATCATAACAATGCATTCAGTTCATCTTCCCCTGCTGTGGATGAAGAGAATTGAGATTAAACACGTTTTCACAATTTACCTACCGTAAGTGGCTTCATGAATATCATAACCATGCAGTTTATCTGAGTGACTCAGGTGACCTAAATATTGTATATCATCAAAATCCTAAGTAACTCTTTACCACACATTTTAAACTACTTTTGTTTCTATAAATAACAAACCTGTGGCTGAGATTAAATCTGACACAAGCCATTGTAAACTTCGATCCATAGTGGCCTGCCCAGAACTGCTCATCTTTGCCTTTATGTTTAAATTTGATGAACCTTAGTCCCTTGGGATAGGATGTAAAAATGTGATCAACCTATGGGATTAAAAGAAAACAACTAAAAGATTTAATTCCAAAATATCAAACAGTATCATCATCATCATCTGCATACTTGTATATCAAAATAATTTTATCCCATAAAATGTACATGTAAATCAAGATATATCTTACTTTATCCACATAAGTATCAATTTTGGTATTTAAAATTTCTTTCATAGCACACATGTTCAGAATTGTGATTTTATTTCTGCACCCTCATTTGTAATAAAAAATTTGTAATAAAAAAATGATTACTGTGTTTAAAAATCCTGGATTTCTGTTCATAGATCTACTAGCATGTCATAAATGTACATGTAATCAATCCTTAAAATAAGAAAGTGCTTTATACCTTGAACCAATCTTTGCCTGCTGGCTTATGGTCCGAAAAGGACCATTTCTTTAGCTCTTTTGATTCTTCATCTAGTAGTTTCACCTTAATCTGATATACCATCTTGCAGTCAAATCTTGCTGCATACCTAAGTTAAAATGTAAAAAAAAATGTTAAAAATAAAAATAAATTCCATTCTAATCTGAGAATTGATGTGTTAATTCAAGTACTCATCAAATTTAACCCTAATGTACTCATCATTCATACACATATCATCACTTGTTCTAACATCATTTCATACTAAGGCCTATAAAAAAAAATTGTGTGTTTAGGGTAACACTGATGAAAAAATTAGGTTAGGTAGGTAGGGATTTTTTTTTATTTTATCATATTTTTTTCTGCATGAATCCTAAGAATGTTTGTTTGTGTCATATTTAAAAACGGATTTTCTAATAGAAATAATATAAAATTCACAATCGGATGAAAACAGACATCTAAAAATGGTAGGATCGGGGCATTTTTGTAGGTTAGGTCGGGTTACCCTAAACATTCAACTTTTTTTTTTTTAGGCCTAATCATCTACACTTTAATACCCTAATAATCACCCAAATCTGAATATGCTTTTAAATTTATTTTGCTGTAACTTTAACACATCAGCCACAACTTCTAATAATGTGTACTATATAGTACTCCACACGCATGCACTCACACACCTATACTTACCATATATATATATATATATATATATATATCTGTATTGTACTCATCTCTCACACCTCACTTATCTGTACTGTACTCAACATTTACACCTGTACGGTACTCACCACTCAGACACCTGTACGGTACTCACCACTCAGACACCTGTACAGTACTCACCACTCAGACACCTGTACTGTACTCACCACTCGGACACCTGTACTGTACTCACCACTCAGACACCTGTACTGTACTCACCACTCAGACACCTGTACTGTATTCACCACTCAGACACCTGTACTGTACTCACCACTCAGACACCTGTACTGTATTCACCACTCAGACACCTGTACTCAGCACTCAGACACCTGTACTGTACTCAGCACTCAGACACCTGTACTGTACTCAGCACTCAGACACCTGTACGGTACTCACCACTCAGACACCTGTACTGTACTCACCTCTCAGACACCTGTACTGTACTCACCACTCAGACACCTGTACGGTACTCAGCACTCAGACACCTGTACTGTACTCACCACTCAGACACCTGTACTGTACTCACCACTCAGACACCTGTACTGTACTCACCACTCAGACACCTGTACTGTACTCACCACTCAGACACCTGTACTGTACTCACCACTCAGACACCTGTACTGTATTCACCACTCAGACACCTGTACTCAGCACTCAGACACCTGTACTGTACTCAGCACTCAGACACCTGTACTGTACTCACCACTCAGACACCTGTACGGTACTCACCACTCAGACACCTGTACTGTACTCACCTCTCAGACACCTGTACTGTACTCACCACTCAGACACCTGTACGGTACTCACCACTCAGACACCTGTACTGTACTCAGCACTCAGACACCTGTACTGTACTCACCACTCAGACACCTGTACGGTACTCACCACTCAGACACCTGTACTGTATTCACCACTCAGACACCTGTACTCAGCACTCAGACACCTGTACTGTACTCACCACTCAGACACCTGTACTGTACTCACCACTCAGACACCTGTACTGTACTCACCACTCAGACACCTGTACTGTACTCACCACTCAGACACCTGTGCTGTACTCACCACTCAGACACCTGTACTGTATTCACCACTCAGACACCTGTACTGTACTCACCTCTCAGACACCTGTACTGTACTCACCTCTCAGACACCTGTACGGTACTCACCACTCAGACACCTGTACTGTACTCACCACTCAGACACCTGTACTGTACTCAGCACTCAGACACCTGTACTGTATTCACCACTCAGACACCTGTACTGTACTCACCACTCAGACACCTGTACTGTACTCACCACTCAGACACCTGTACTCCGCTCTTAGACACCTGTACTGTACTCAGCACTCAGACACCTGTACTGTATTCAGCACTCAGACACCTGTACTGTACTCACCACTCAGACACCTTTACTGTACTCACCACTCAGACACCTGTACTGTACTCACCACTCGGACACCTGTACTGTACTCACCACTCAACACCTGTACTGTACTCACCACTCAGACACCTGTACTGTACTCACCACTCAGACACCTGTACTGTACTCACCTCTCAGACACCTGTACTGTACTCACCACTCGGACACCTGTACTGTATTCACCACTCGGACACCTGTACTGTACTCAGCACTCAGACACCTGTACTGTACTCACCACTCAGACACCTGTACGGTACTCACCACTCAGACACCTGTACTGTATTCACCACTCGGACACCTGTACTGTACTCACCACTCAGACACCTGTACTGTACTCACCACTCAGACACCTGTACTGTACTCACCACTCAGACACCTGTACTGTACTCACCACTCAACACCTGTATGGTACTCACCACTCAGACACCTGTACTGTATTCACCACTCGGACACCTGTATTGTACTCACCTCTCAGACACCTGTACTGTACTCAGCACTCAGACACCTGTACTGTACTCACCACTCAGACACCTGTACTGTACTCACCACTCAGACACCTGTATCTCTGGCCTCATTTCATCCAGGACTTTTGGAGAACATCCCTCAGAAATCAGGTCAATCACTTGATGCTTTTCACACCAGCCGTAGGATGTCACCCAACATTTATATGGACCTAGTAATAATATCAAAGCTATGTGTTAAACTAGGGATCACTTTTTATATCTTACCTCTGACTGAAAATTATTGGTGAACAGCCGCTAGTCACGTGGAGACTATCTATATTCAATACATAGTCAGTATTACTCCCTTTAAGCATTATGATGTCATTCTCAGAGTATTACAACATCATGATTATTACCCAAATTAAAACTAATAAACCTAAGTTTTTGGGGTCTTCCGTTTCCAACGAAAGACCCTATTGTCTTTGTTAGGTTTCTTTTTCTCTATTTTTAGCTCACCTGAACCGAAGGTTCAAGTGAGCTTTTCTGATCACCCGTTGTCCGTCGTCTGACCGTCCGTCCGTCCATCTGTCCGTCCGTCTGTAAACTTTTCACATTTTTGACTTCTTCTCAAAAACCTCTGGGCCAAATTTAACCAAACTTGGTACAAAGCATCCTTATGAAAAGGGGATTCTAAATTGTTAAAATAAAGGGTACAACCCTTTTTAAAGGGGAGATAATTACGAAACAGTGAAAATAGGGTGCATGTCTTTAAAAATCTTCTTCTCAAGAACCACTGCCGCAGAAATGTCAATATTTACACAAAAGCTTGTATATATAGTGAAGATTCTAAATTGTAAAAATCGTGACCCCCGGACCAAAACTAGGGCCCCAGGCGGGGTTCAAAATTTAACATGGAAATACATTGGAAAAATGTTTTAAAATCTTCTTCTCAAGAACCACTGCACCAGAAATGCCAACATTTACACAAAAGCTTGTTTATATAGTGAAAATTCTAAATTATGAAAATCATGACTCCCGGACAAAAACTGGGGCCCTAGGCGGGGTTCAAAGTTTAACATAGAACTCCATATGATAAATGTTTAAAAATCTTCATATCAAGAACCACTGCACCAGAAAAGCAAATATTCAAACAAAAGCTTTTATATATAGTGACAATTCTGAATTGTAAAAATTGTGACCCCCGGACCAAAACTGGGGCCCCAGGCGGGGTTCAAAGTTTTACATATATAAGAAAAATGTTTAAAAATCTTCTTCTCAAGAACTACAATGCAACAGTTTGGGATATCACTATGCATACATCCTTGGCAATTGTAGATTCTAAAGTGTTAAAATCATGACCCTCGGAGTAATACTGGGGCATCAAGATGGGTTCAACGTTTAACATAGATATATATATGAAACATGTTTAAAAAAAAATCTTTTCGAGAACTACAATGTCATACTTTGTGAGATTACTTTACTTGGATCCTCAAATAGTGAAAACTTTAAATTATAAAGCGATTTAATACTGGAGCCCCAGGAGAAGAGGTTCAATGTTTCACATAGAAAGATAGGAGGGAACATGTTTAAAAATCTTATGGAGGAGAACTACAATGCTTCAATTTGTGAGATTACTATGCAAACATTCTTAAATTGTAAAGTTTCTAAATTGTGGAAGCCGTGACCCCCAGACTAATATTGGGGCCCAAGAAGGGGATCAAAATTAACATAGATATATAAAGGGAACATGTTTAAAAATCTTCTTCTCAAGAACTACAGCGCAACAGTTTGTGAGATTACTATGCAAGCATCATTGGCTATTGTAGATTCTAAATTGGTAGAATCGTGACCCCCGGACTAATACTGGGGCCCCAAGACCCCCAGACCAATACTGAGGCCCCAAGAGGGGTTCAAAGTTTAACATAGAAATATATATGGAAAATGTTTAAAAATTTTCTTCTTGAGAACTACAATGCTACAGTTTGTGAGATTACAATGCAAGGATCCTCAAATAGTGTAGTTGTTAAAGCCAACCATAAACCCTGGACCAATACTAGGGCCCCAGAAAGGGGTTCAAAGTTTAAAATAGAAATAACATACATGTATGCTATGAAATAGAATGTTACAAGGAACTGTTGTTCAGGTGAGCGATGTGGCCCATGGGCCTCTTGTTCACTATCATTATAATTATTCTTTTTTTTCTTAACATTTTTCTTAAAACTCAAATATGCTACAACAGATTTTTATGAATTTTTTTACGAATAATACAAAGTATTAAGGTCTTTTATCATTGTTGTTATTATTCATAATTTTTCATTTATAAAATGGCAGTCAGTAAGATATAATCGTTACAAGGTTTGAAGTTGACATAATATGGTTTATACTAAGTCAGTATATTCCACATGGGGCTCGAGACATGAAACTACAAAAGATGTAATTAATAGTACTGTACTCACTACTCACAGGTGTACTAGGTATTTGATACTCACACACCTGTACTGTACTCACTCCTGTAATTTACTCACAAATAACATACCTGTACTTTACTCACACACTTGTACTGTTCTTACCACCCACACACTGTACTTAACTCACATACCTGTACTTTACTAACTTCAGACCCTGTAACTAATAGTACTGAACTCACTACTCTAAGGTGTACTATGTATTAATTTAAAACTCACACACATGTTCTGTACTCAAAACTTTCACACCTGAACTTTACTCACACACCTGTACTTTACTCACTACTGACATACCTGTACTTTACTTACATAGCTGTACTTTACTCACACTCCTGTACTTTTCTCACAAACCTGTACTTTACTCACTACTCACACACTTGTTCTTTACTCACTACAGACAAATTATACTTAAATCACATGCCTGTACTTTACTCCTACACCTGCACTTGTCTTACACACCTGTACTTTACTCGCTACTCACCAGGCTTGGGGTAATGCTAAATGTAATGGTAATGCATTGTAATGCATTACATGTTTTCAAAGTAATGCTAGTAATGTGTAATGCCACAAAATTAGCATTACAAGTAATGGTAATGTAATGCATTACTTTCCAAAATCTAGTGTAATGCTGGCATTACATGGCATTACTTTGCATTACTATGCTTATTTATGCATGTTCACTTTTAAAAATGTGATAAGTAAATGAATAGCTGAAATTGTATTTGATTAAAATTATTTTAAAGAAGAAAGAAATAATTCTTTAGATAAAAATGTTTTAGTTGTATTATAAAAAAGATTTTTAAAAAGTTCATTTTATTAAAATATAATATTACTAGATATAACAACACAATTCCATTACATTTTAAGAGTGTTGTTATTAAGAGTGTGAAATCATTTAAACAATTTACTCCAATTAGTTTTCTTGTCAATAAAGAATGTGTCAACGACACTATGCCCCCAGGATAATCTAAGTATCAAAACAATCTATTGTTATAAGAAGTGCTAAACGCCCATATCCCCTTCCCTTGACAATGTCCCAATAGAATAGAGGACAGACATGCACCCTTAAATACAAAAACATAGGTAATCATAGATTACTAAGCTCACCGAGACGGAGCATCACCATTATGAGACATCACCTTCATAAGACCACCTTTATCATTTTATATGAAAATCATACTTTATGATCTTGGATATTCATGGATTCTGTTTTGACAAAATATCGTATATCATCTGATAAAATTTTTTTATGATAATCATATGTTCATATGTTAATCAATACAATGATATAAAATCAAATATTGTATCATGTCATATTTATAATATATATCATATAAAACAATAAAATACCGTAATAAACAATAATGAGATATGATATTGTAATGTATGATATGACATTGTATTGTGTTATACCTTATTGTATTTGATCACATAATACAATATCATAAAATATAATACAATATAGTATTATATTACAATATCATATTACATAATACATCATAACATTGAAACATATTATATTGTATAATATAGTATGATATTGTATTGAATGACACTGAAACATATTTGATACATTATATGATATTATATCATATAATACAATATAATTTGATTCCAACATTGTATCTTATCAAATGATACAATATTATGTGATAAAGCAAAATATTATAAAATACATTATTATATTATACATATTATATCATATGACACAATAATATATATTACAATATCATATAATACAATTTCATGTGATAAGATAATATATCATATAAACCAATATCATATCATACAATATCGTATGATACAATATTATATGATATTACAATATCATATAATACAATTTCATGTGATATAATTCTATATTACTGAAACCAATATCATATTATACAATATTGTATGATACAATATTATAGAATATACAATATTGTATCATAGGATACAATATAATATTTTGCAATATCTTATGTAATTGTATCATGTGATAAAATAATAAATTAAAAATACAATATAATATCATACAATATTGTATCATAATATATAATACTATACATAACAGTATCATGATACAATATCATATCATAAAATATCCAAAAAATTGATACAATATCATATCGTATTGTATAACTTTTTATAATATAACATATGATATCATATCAAACAATATTGTTTCATATCATACAATACTATATCATAGGAATCATGTTATATCATTTATCAACAAACACATCTATCTATCGAGCTGGTTTGAGTGAGGTAGGAGATTTCTTTAGCATCCTTGATAATGGAGATCAGGCTCTGCATATAAAGCAACCTCTGCATTTAATTTATAATAAAGTTAAATCAACTATGCAAGCTATCATCTATAAAACATGTGACTTGTTCCAAAAAACTAAACCTCATCCAGCATCCGAAACCTATGGCTCAGATTCAGCATTCAAGCCCATCAGGTGCATTGGTATCATAACACGCATCATCCATGCAAGTTTGGTGAAGTTTGGACCAGTAATAACTAAGATATCATCATCAGAGGGCACTAGCAATTAAAACCTTAACTTCCTCCAGCATCCGCAACCTATGGCTCAGATTCAGCATCCATGCCTGTCAGGTGCATCTGTATCATAAGACACACCATCCATTCAAGTTTGGTGAAGTTAGGACCTGTAATAACTAAGATTTATTTTTTAGCATCCTTGATAATGGAGATCAAGCTCTGCATCTGAAGCAACCTCTGCGATTCATTCATATTACAGTTAAATCAACTATGCAAGTTTGATATAGTACTATCATCTATTAAACATGTGACCTGTTCCTAAAAACTTAACTTTATCCAGCATCCGAAACCAGACTCAGCATTCAAGCCTGTCAGGTGCATCAGTATCATAAGACACACCATCCATGGAAGTCTGGTGAAGTAAGGACAAGTAATAACTAAGATATCATCAGAGGGCACCTGTTTCAAAAACTTTATTTAACCAGCTCTTAAAACCTTAACCTCCTCCAGCATCCGAAACCTATTGCTCAGATTCAGCATTCAAGCTTGTCAGGTGCATCAGTATCATAAGACGCACCATCAATACAAGTTTGGTGAAGTAAGGACCAGTAGTAACTAAGATATAATCATCAGAGGGCACCTGCAACAAAAACTTTAACCAGCTCTTAAAACCTTAACCTCTTCCAGCATCCGAAACCTATTGCTCAGATTCAGCATTCAAGCTTGTCAGGTGCATCAGTATCATAAGACGCATCATCCATACAAGTTTGGTGAAGTTAGGACCAGTAGTAACTTGGATATTGCTATCAATGGGCACCCACAACAAAAACTTTAACCTGCTCCAAAAACCTTAACCTCCTCCAGCATCCGAAACCTATAGCTCAGATTCAGCACTCAAGCCTGTCTGGTGCATCAGTATCATAAGGCACACCATCCATGCAAGTTTGGTGATGTACGGACCAGCAGTAACTAAGATATTGCTATCAAAGGGCACCTGCAACAAAAACTTTAACCTGGTCCAACAACCTTAACCTCCTCCAGCATCTGAAATTTAGGACCCAGATTCAGCATCCAAGTCTTTCAAGTCCATAAGTAGGTCCAGATGCATCACCCATGCAAGTTTGGTGAAGATAGGACAAGTAATAGCTTAGATACAGGACCTGCAACAAAAACTTTAACCAGGTCCGGACGCCGACGCCGACGCCGAGGGTATAGCATAAGCTCTCCTTGACTTCGTCTCGGTGAGCTAATGAATGCACTGTCCATCCATGATGAAAATCAAAATCACTTCCAATATTATAACCAATTTGAAAGTAATATCTCTCTCTCTCTCTCTCTCTCTCTCTCTTGTATATTTAAGTACATCCTAACAGGATGCAGTTAAAAGCTGAACCCTTTGAAACTTTAATGATCATAAAGTGCAACAGCAATCTATAAAGAAATCTGATTACGATATATTAAGAAATATTACTGGGAAAAACCCTCTGTTTATAAATTAATAGAATTAAGTGTCCAAAATTATAAAGATTTGTGTAATCTAGGGAAATATCTGTATTTAGCTTTTAATAACAGCAACGTTGTATCATAATTTGTTTTCTGTTAAGCATGTTCTTCTGTGTCTCTATTTCATACCTGACATTGTACCATGTCAAATGTCTATAAATACATGTATTAATTTACTAATTATGTGGTATGTTGTTCATAATGCCATAAGATGATTATATATTGAGTAAATAAAGAATGAATCTTGTATAAGTCGTAAACTTTGAACCTGATACTGATCATGAACATGTAGATATGTTAAAGTGTGTTTTAAAGAATTTGAAACATTTGCAAAAACTCTTTATTTAGCTTTACTTTTTTAAAACAAAGTAATGGTAATGGTAATGCATTACTTTACTCATGTAATGGTAATGTAATGCATTACTTCAAGAAATTAAGTAATGGTAATGGTAATTTAATGCCAAAATTCATGAAGTAATGGTAATGTAATGCATTACTTTACAATGTAATTCGCCCCAAGCCTGCTACTCACACACCTGTAATTTACTCACTACTCACACACCTGTAATTTACTCACTACTCACACACCTGTAATTTACTCACTACTCACACACCTGTAATTTACTCACTACTCACATACCTGTACTTTACTCACTACTCACATACCTGTACTTTACTCACTACTCACATACCTGTACTTTACTCACAACTATCACAGATGCACTTTACTCGCACACCTATACTTTACTCACGACTCGCACACCTATAATTTACTCACTACCTCATGTAATGTATACTGTGTACTGGGTTATTTTTGCCCTGTGTAATTTTACCCTTCAACTTTACTTGACTTCACACCTGAACTTTACTCACTACTCACACATCTGTACTTTACTCACACATGTACTTTACTCACTACTCGCACGCCTGTTATTTACTCACTACTTACCCACATGTACTTTATTCATAGCTGTACTTTACTCACTACTCGCACACCTGTACTTTGCTAACACACCTAAACTTTTCCCACTTCTCATGCGGCTGCACTTTACTCACACACCTGCACTTTACTCACTACTCACACACCTGTTATTTACTCACTACTCGTGCATCTGTAATTTATTCACTACACACCTGTAATATACTCACTACTTATGCACCTGTAATTTACTCGCTACTCACACAATTGTAATTTACTCGCTACTCACACAATTGTAATTTACTCGCTACTCACACAATTGTAATTTACTCGTTACTCACCCATGTGTAGTTTACTCAATACTCACACACCCTGTAATTTACTCACTTCTCACGCAATTGTAATTTACTCGCTACTCACCAATCTGTTGTTTACTCACTACTCACACACCTGTAATTTACTCACTACTCACCCACCTGTAATTTACTTGCTACTCACACATCTGTAGTTTACTCACTACTCACACACCTGATATTTACTCACTACTCAGACATCTGTAATGCACTCACTACTCACACACCTGTACTTATCTAACTACTCACACACATGTCCTTTCCTAAATGCAATCCACAAAAAATACTGAACTACATTTACAACAAATGTCATATTCAATGATCCCACAGTATATAGCTCAGCAACCATACATAACTAAGTACTGGCAACAATTATTACCGTAGTCCTATACAGTTTAGTTTGAATAGTAATTATATATACTGTATACAGGGTTATTTTCCCCAATGAAATTTTCACCCTTCAACACTTGCAAACATTTTAGCCCTGTCTTGAATTCGCCCAGACAGTTTTGTTTAAAGAGATAATCTGACACATTTGAGTTTGCCCATTCTTAAATTCGCCCGCTGAAAACAAGGGTGAAAGGGGCAATAACAAAGCGGGGGCGGATATTTTCCTGTATACAGTATATGCTGCAGGAAGAGAGAGGGTGTACCTTTGACATCAGTAAAGTTTTCCAAAGGATGACTGCCACATGGCTTTTCCTCTATCCTAAACTGATCACCACCATTTTGGTCAACTTTCCAGTGACTGAAGTTCTCTAAATGACATTAGTTGAACAAAATGTATATATTTAATTATTACATAACTAGTAGACTAATTGATCAGGGAACAATTTAATAGGAGGTCTCATCAATGCCTTTGTTTTGTTTAAATCTTTCAGAAAATCTGTAAATTCTAACAGGTATAGGCAAACTCTATTTTGGAGGGAGATTCTTTGCCTGAAAATATTTCATTTCTTTTTTTTAATACTGCATGCATGCAGTCATTTCAATTTGATTAAATATTATCAATGGTTATATTGATAAAAAAAACTAAATATGGTGAATTTTCTAAATTTCTGATGGGGAAAAAAATATATCCCCTAATAACTAAAGTTGCCTAGACCTGCTTAAAAAAAGAATATCTAAAATAATTTTAGAAACATCTCTCTCTAGCATCATCTTCCCAAGTCAAGGGTTTCTGATCCGCTGTGCTCTTCATAGATGGCGTACGTAATCGTTAACCCGCATATGTGTTGTCTCTTCGGTCAAGGGTTTATGTAGAGCACAGCGGATCAGAATTGACTTGGGAAGATGCTCTAGCATGTGTTGGTAAAGAAAGATAGAAAAAAAGGCCCATGGGCCACATTGCTCATCTGAAAATCTTGCTGAGAATTAACACATTAGATAAATTGTAATCAGAAAATCTCACAAGAGCTTAAAGTTAAAATGAACTTTTTAAAAAAATCCCATTTGAGAGATTAAAAACACAACCTGCTTCATTAACACTGAATAATTAAGAGAAACCCCGCCCATTGTCCCAACCTAGCTTAAGCAAAAAAAAAAAAAAAAAAAATAGTTACCTAAAGCACAAGGATTCTTTATCAAATTGCGATTGTATGGGTTCTGAAAAAAGTACTTTTTGAAATCGTCCGGTGGCGAAGGAAGGAGGTCCGTGGAGTAAAATCCAGCTCGTTCACACTTGGTTCTCCACAAAGTCTGGCTGTCGATGAGGCGTTTCCATGTTTGACAGACGCAGGAACATTTCAATAAAAGATCTTTCCCGTCCACAAATGACAGAATATGCACCAGCACTGTCTCTGGTAACGGATATTTACTCAGGTCCATTGCGAAACTTGTAGTTAATGTATGTGCATTACCCATGCCAATAACATGATTATAAACAAGTTGCACAATATAGTCGATGTCAATATTCATCCCCAGAGATTTTCGACCCCGGTACTTCTGCCACCAGATGAAATATTCTATATTTTTATGCTGAAGATAGATAGGATAGCAGTTATATTCCCAATGCAAGACACAGGGTCATCGTATCCGCTCTACTCTCTATGACATATATATATAAATAATACACTATTATATTATATACATATGTCATAGAGGGTACAGCGGATACGATGCCCCTGTGTGCAAGGGTTCGGCTATAAATATCTTCGGAAGAGGGAAGGATGCTTAATTGACTGTTTTTGTTTTGGTTTCAAAGGATCACGAACAGCATTTAAAATTTAATCGACAACCCATAGTGCTGTAAAGGGAAATGGTGCTGTATAATTTCAATTTTGCTATTATAAACCTTTAATTGGAAAGCTTTTTAAGCGTTGAATCATTAATTTTGAAAGATAAATAATAAAAAATAATAATAATGATTCAATGCTTATATTTACATTTTTTTAACACTTGTTCTCTTTCCGCAAATATGATTTATTTTAAGATTGAATGTAAATATAATATATAGTGAGTTAATTGTTATGGTTTTTTTAGGAGCAATACATTGCATACACTTGAACCGATTTTAAAAGTAAATCTACCCAATGATCTTATTTTCTCCTGAATTGAAATGAGCAATGGAAATTGACACATTAAGAAATTAACATGGCAGATGTCACGAATGACAGATGTCAAATACAGTTTAATTATCAATCTAATTATAAGCAAATATAATATGTACTTACAAATAAATACAAACAAAAAACTTTGTTTTAATCCAAGGAAATTGGCAATAGTCCTTCATTAACAGAGCCGGAAACTTGACAAAGGGCTGGCACTTCGCTCTCTACACTTTAAAGATTATCAGAATGACCAGAGATGCCAGAATTTAATTTAGACCAAACATACGAAACTCTTAGAGCTCATTTTCGTAGCTACTTAAATTTATTTTGAATTTTTTCGCAAATATATTTCTGTACTCAGTCAGTAACAAACCTAATAAGTGTTTTGTTTTTCCGATAACTATATCAAGTGACACATTTATTCACAAAAAGCGAAGATCTATAGACACATAAACCCATGTATACAAGTTGCCTAACATCTCGTCTAATTTAACTCATTTAAACTCGCCATCTATTAGATTGATCAATCCGATATATTTCTGTAGCTAGTCAGTAACAAACCTAATAAGTATATCAGTAACGTAATCTATGGTTTACAGATGTGAAATAATAGATTAACGTCGTAAGCTATATGTCTTTTTTTTCGTATAAAACTATAGTTTACAACCGTTAAACGTATAGTTTTTCAACTGTGAAACTATGGTTAGCTTATTTTTGTGAATTTAGCGTGGTATACATATATGCCCCCATGCGCGGATCCAGAAAATTTTTCCGGGGAGGGGGGATGTCCGACGGTTATTTCAGTTTGCCGGGGTCCGAGGCATATTTTTGTTATTTTTATAATGTTAAAGAAAGTTGAATTTTACAGGGGGGCCGGACCTCCTACCCCCCCCCCCCCCCACGCCCCCCCCCCCCCCCCGGATTAGGAGTTTCATGATTCTGGAAAGTTCCTGTTCCGATTTATTTTGTGGTTTTTTTTTTTGCTTGTCAAGATTTTTTCGATCAGTCTGGTCCCCACTTTCAAACACGCTGCTACGATGCGATCTTGCCTGTACCTAGATGTTATGAACCATGCATGTGCAGAATTATTAAAACATAACAACATTGCTGTAAACATTAACCAGCCTTTTTGTAACAAATCCCTCCACTGAAAATAACAAATAAAGCATGATCGTATTTTAATATGAAAACGGTAGTAGTTTTTGTTCCATCGGTTCCGAGTTTACCAGGCACCGAAATAAGCACGTGCCGCTTAACTCTTCAGTCAAAGAAGGTAGATAAATTGTGTAAAAGAAAATGGAAAGGTTTAGATGTTGCCATTCTCACGATTTTGCGATTGAGAAAGAAAGGTATAAGGAGGAAGGCTTGGAAACTCAAACATCAGAAGATCAGGTAACTAATGATGTTAAAACAGTCTGTGATTTGGAAAGTGGTATATAATCATTTGAGCAATCTACGATGTTTTGCCTTGCGGCAGAACACGTGAGTTAACCAGGTCCAGTACAATCACTAGATTTAGCTATGTAGCTTGATTTACCTACATAGCTTTATTTACCTACCTGAAGTAGGTTTATTTAGCTACTCAATCATACTTTTGTCTTAAATGGGCATTTGTACTAAAAGTCGCACTAAAGTGCAGCAGTAATTTTCAACTTTCAACTGATCTGAAAACAATTCATAAAAAAAATCACTCTTAAAACTGCTGCTCTTTTTGCGCAAATGCAGTCAAAGTTTTAAAAGTTTTGGGGCTATGTATAACTGTTTATGTGTTACTAAACAGCTATTTTCTAAATGGAACAACAAAGAAGAACAGTTCTGGTTAACATGATGATTGATTGGTAATAATTCAGCACAATATGAAGTAATCACACTTATCCATGCCTCATCGCACACAAGGTATCATACAGTTAATCAAACAATAGATATGCATGTGTTTCTTAAAACTGCTCAAATGCAGCGATGTTTTAACTATTTTTGCTCTGGGTTGCTTTTATAAAACTACACAGTACAAATATAGATTGACAGTTCCTTGCGACTTTTTGTCTGTTTTACATAAAATGCGAAATTGTATAAAGGTAGCTAAATAAACCAACTACAGGTAGGTGAATAAAGCTATGTAGATAAATCAAGCTACGTAGCTAAATCTAGTGATTGTACTGGACCTGTTAACAATCGAGCACATCAAACGAACCAAACTGGAATTTTTATGATAATGTAAATAGTGGATGCTGTTCTTCGTTGTGAATTTAAAATAAAGTTTTCGAATTTTTTATGAATTCTTAAAAGCTAAACGTTTAAAGACCTGTCACTTTTCAGTCCTATAAACAAAAAAGCTCTAGAAGTAGAAAACATAGAGAACTGTTTCACATGGTGGGGATTATAAACAATAGCGGTGCTGGATTTACCAGTGGTGAATACCAGTATCATACTTGCCAACCTCCAACATGTGAAAATCTGGTCATGACCAGATTTGGAAAGTAAAAAATCTGGTCATAGCGCGTAACGACATTCACGACATATTTATCATGCATTTCATAGGTATATACAATAGAAATAAGTGTTAAAACTTATGTGTAATACTTTATTGCAAAGAAGCATTTTAACTAACAGTTGCTGATTTTGAATTTTGTAAAGTGATCTGACACAGAAAATGGTAGGTTGTGTTCTGCTGAAAAAAAATGCAAAAAGAGTTTCTGCTACATTAAACCTTGCTTTTGAAGTCTGTAAATGATGGCATGAAAGTTGTAAGTGACTTGGAAGACTTTTGTGTATTAAAAAGCATTCTATACATAACTTAGCGTTTTTGAATGTTTAGTCAGATCATTTTCGGCACAAAATCCAATATTCAAATGTGCGATACATAGAACGCAAAAGCCTCGTTTTGTACTCGATTACTTTGTTTTACCTATGGGAATTCATTTTCCCAGATATGTTGATAGGTACAAAAATATCGTTTTCCTTTTGTTGGTTTTGATTCCGCTGGCCCCGATGAAGACCTTTTCTTATTGGAAGCCATCACACTTAATGATTTAAACCTTCGCTTAGGCAAAACAACTCACGATAATAATTACACTTAATGTGTCTGTTATAGCCATCGACATTGTTTACGCGTTACGAACATCCAAGCCCAGCTTAGGTTCATAACTGGAAGTCAAACTTGCAACGTAATTTACGAACCAAATCCGGAAATCGGGAGATTTTCGGGTTGTTCGACAAAAATCGGGTGAAAAGCATGACCCGATAATAATTACACTTAATGTGTCTGTTATAGCCATCGACATTGTTTACGCGTTACGTACATCCAAGCTCAGCTTGGGTTCATAACTGGAAGTCAAACGCGCAACGTAATTTACGAACCAAATCCGGAAATCGGGAGATTTTCGGGTTGTTCGACAAAAATCGGATGAAAAGCATGACCCGCCGGGTCATAAAAAATAATCGTGTGAAGGGTTGAAAAATCGGGTGTGACCCGACGAAATCGGGTCAGTTGGCAAGTATGACCAGTATTCCCTTTTCTTTGAAATACTACCGATTGTCACCAAACTGGTAATTACTTCAAAATTATACCAGTTTAAATGTTGTCTGGAATATGACATTTTCCTGGCTTTTTAGCTCACCTGAGCCAAAGGCTGGTGATGGGTATTCAAGTTTGTTCAACTGAAAGGGGAGATACCGTAATGTCGCGTGTATAACACGCACTTTTTTTCAGCCAAAATTTGATCAAAAGTGGGGGGTGCGTGTTATACATAGGACCAAAATTGTACCCCATTTTTTCAAGCCGTGATTCTTGATACCACGGGAGTAGTGACTGCCGATATAACGTGTTATGCAAATTGAATGAGTGTATACTAAATTTACTGCATCAGAAATACCTTATTCTTAATTTTTTTTCCCCCATGTATTGAAATATTTTTCCTCTCTTAACAATATTTCTTGCATCAAACAAGTTTAAATATCGCCAGTGTATTCGCCATTACGTAAGCAGCCACCTGTTGACTCGGCGCGTGGTCAATGTTTGTTTAACAATTTCCGGTGTCAGAAGCATGCACCTCTCTCGTGTCGGACTTCACAGGGTGTTTTCAAGTGCATGTAGATAAGCAATTATTCTGATTTTATTAAACTTAATTACTTTGTGTCCCGTTATGCAGTTAAACGTTATTGCTTTACATAGACACTGCTAAAATTACATCGATCATTTGTACGACTTGATAATGACGATATACGACATACGTACGTTTCTTCACAATGTTTATTTAAACAACAATCATACAGTAGGGTTTGACTATAATTAATCAATTAAATCATTTCTGGTTTATGTCTGCAAACATTATTACTTTTAAGCACTAAGCTCGGTTGCCGTTCTTCTCTACGTATGATGATCTTCTACTTCTCCGATGTTGTAAGAAACTCTTTACGAAGTGTCAAATGATATTTGATACCGCCCATGTAAATCGTGCCGTCCTTTTTAATTAAAAGTGTAAGAACTTTGACTCTAATATCGCTTTGGGCAATGTTCCGATCACGAAATTACAGTAATTACGCTTGAGTTAAAAATTCATCATTAAACATCGATAGTTATTTGGGAAAATGGCGGCCGTCGATTTTCATCGTCTGTGCTGTGTTCCGATCTCAAAATTAAAGAAATTGCGCATGGATTATAAAATTAACATGAAACATCGATAGTTTGGGGGGAAATGGCGGCCGTTGATTTAGCCATTTTTTGGGTGCGTGTTATACATAGGACCTGCTGTTTTTTCGCCTTTTTTTGGTCAACTTTGGGGGTGCGTATTATACACCAGTGCGTATTATACACGAGACATTACGGTAATTAAGATTCATTGAAAATTTGTTGGTATATTTCAAAAATCTTCTACTCTAAAACAATAAAATCCAGAAAAGCTAAAACTAGTGTGAAAGCATCCTCAGGTAGTGTACATTCAAATTTGTTCAAATCATGATCCCCAGAGGTAGGGTGGGGCCACAATGGGGGAATCAAGTTTTACATAAGAATATAGAGAGAAAATCTTTAAAAATCTTCCTCTCAACAACCATAAGGCCAGAAAAGCTAGAACTTGTGTGAAAACATCCCCAGGAAGTGTAGATTCCATTTTGTTCTAATCATGATCCCTAGGGATAGATTGGGCGACAATTGGGGTGGGGGTCAAGTTTTACATAAATTTAAAATTAAATAACATAGAGTAAATCTTTAAAATTTTTTTTCTCAAAAACCATATGGCCAGAAAAGCTTGAACTTGTGTGGAAGCATCCTCAGGTAGTGTAGATTCAAATTTGTTCAAATCATGACTCCTGGGGGTAAGGTGGGGCCACAGGGGGGAGGGGTGGGGGTTCAAATTTTGCATCGGAAAATTACATTTGTCCACAAACATTTTGGACAACCCTAGCGTATTTGAATTAGCAGTCTGAAAAGTGACTTGGATGGTTCTAATAAAAATATATTTCTGCTAAATCAGGTATATTTGTTTTAGATGCATCAAGTCATTATTTTACATGTGTAATTTGACAAGCTTTTTTAAAAATGATTTATTTAATATTTTATTACAGAAAAATGTTGAGGAATCGATATCACACTATTTCAAGTATTTTGCTGTCAGAAGCCATGCAGAAAAAGAGTTAGTATTATTCACGAACAGTTACTTAAACACACAATCACAAAATCTATGCATATTTTCTTTAAAATTGTCTTTTTTTCTGAACATTTTTTAATCAAACTATGCATGTGCCTAGCCCAACAACAATAAAAAAAAATAACTCTCTATCTAATGTGAAAAAAAACAACTTATGTGTGGTTGTGATATATAAAAAAATAATTAAATTTAAATCAGATTTAATTCAAGACTTAAACGGTGGATAGAAGTTGCTAGTGGAGACAATTTGTTAAGCAACATTCCATACAAAAACAGCAGCGTCTTTTTGAATGGTACCAATATTCATATTCCTAGGTCATTTGATTTGCCATCTCTCAAGAGAGATCAACACCTTCTCTTCCTGAAGAAAGGGTTACAGCACCTGTCCAATTCTTATGAGGTAGGTGATGTAGTAGTTGTTAATTACTAGTAGTGTACATAACGAGCAAACATATTTTGATTTATTTAGTAATCTCATTCTGGAGAGTTTATTGATCTTAAATTTAGTATGGAAGGGAGAAAAAAGAAAGTTATAAAGGTTCTGTTTTTCAAAAATAGTATAGTGTAATCTAAAAAATAAGGAGGAATTTGCATTTAACAACACACAGAAGAAGAAACACACTTGTCGAAATATATTTTTAGTGATTCACTAGGTTAATGACTTGAAATTTATTAGTGAAGATCCAGAATGGGTCTAAATTTACAAAGATAATCTCTTGACTTGTTTCTGTCAAAAATTGCACTATGAGTGATTCACACAAAGTCCATTTTTCACAATTGTATTCAATTATTTATGTAGCTCATAAGTAAAGGGAATTTAAAGTAAATATTAATTTAAACTCTAATACTTGGAATCATTAGAATTTGTGGTGGCTCAATTTTTGTGGTATTCGTGGGTAGCCCTTCCCAATGAATTTACATCCCTGACGAAAAAACAATCTTTGAAAGCTTAGTTTTCTTATTAAAACTGAGAACCGATGCATCCTCACAAAAAAGCAAAAAAACCTACAATCCACGAAAACTGGCCTCCGTGAATTAAATGATTTCACAGTACAGTTTCATAAAGTCTATCCAAATGAATCAAGTTACAGTAAAACTCATTTAGTACGAACACGGATATTGCGAATTCACGGATACAGCGAAGTCATCTTGGATCCCCAGCTATGTAAATTTAATTAATTTCTTATACGGTTATAACGAATTACGGATATAACGAAGTAAATTCTTAGGTCCCAGTGACTTCCTTATAACCGAGTTTTGCTGTATAAAGTTTTTGATGTAGTGCCTGTTTTTTCCAGTGCCTGGACGCCAGTCGAAGCTGGTTATGTTACTGGATTCTTCACAGTTTGGAGTTACTGGACGAACATGTCTCCAACGATGAAATCACACTGTAAGTATGGGACCGGCTTCATTTGTTTGGGTTACTAGTAGTTCAAGTTAATAAATTTATTATGAAACATGGCCCCCATAGTTTGTTTTAGAAAAATTAAAGTATGTCAGTACATTTAATATTGTACAATTTATTCTTTACAATTTACAGTTTATTAATTGAAGAGTATGATGTTTTATATCATTAACGAGGATGAAATGACTTTGTAGAATCTCTCAGTTTCTGAAAAGATGCCAGTGTTCCAGTGGAGGTTTTGGAGGTAAGGACTAGTGATTGGGTTCAAGTATTGTATACTCTGTCCCAAGATATTTATGCAGCACAATTGGACAATTTTTATTTACACATGTCTGTGAAAGATATGCAATTGAAATTGATGAAAGGAAAAATATCCAACTTATTGGATGAAAATCATAAGTACACTAAACTAGAAATCCTCCATTTTATAGAAATATTAAAAAAAGCTTTGATTGAACTAATCTTCCTGATCCCACCATGTTGGGGTTGTGTTTTGAATCATCTATATTTCAGTAATCTAGAGGATTACCTGATCATCCCTACAAATAAAATATTGACTACCGTTCGTTATTATGGATAAAAACATACTGAGAGGATAATCATGTCAGTTTGATTTCATATTGAGAGTACAGTGAATACTATGTACATGAATTGACATACATGTATCTGCATTTATCATTTTCCTCATATAAAACGTTGCACCTTTACCCCTGCAGGTGGCCCCGGGCAGTATGCTCATTTAGCCACAACCTACGCCGCAGTGAACGCTTTGTGTATTCTGGGAACAGAGGACGCATTCAAAGTCATCAACAGGTCAGTTCAGTGAGTTTTGTCAGTGATAAAAAACTGATTGGAAGTAGTTTATAAAGAGATTTTCTTGTAGCACTTTTATGTACATGTCCAAGTAAACATGTATGACAAGTGTCTATAAACAAAAATTGTATGGACTAATTTTTACTCTGAGAGATGATATTAAAAAGAGCAGTATGTTTTAATATCTTAATTCTGACTCAGCCAGGGAAAAGTATTACATGTATTTATTTGTACTTTCATACACTAAACAGTATTTTTGTGCAAAAATTTGAAATGCTTTAATTTATATAACTTGGTCATAAACTTTGATATCATTGAGCTGGGTACTGGTGGTTTACACAAAATTGAAAAAATTAAAGTTAGGAAAAGAAATCCTGAACATGCTTTATTAGCAAAACATTTTAAAATTCCATACACCTCAAGTCTTCAAGTTTCAAATTATTTTGTATACCATATTTTCTAAATCTGTACAGCCAAATTAAAATTTCTTAATGATATAAATAACAGTAAGTTTTAATATGAAGACTTTTTTTCCAGGGAGAAACTTTACTCATTTCTGATGAGAATGAAAAATGGAGATGGGTCTTTTAGAATGCATGAAGGGGGAGAGGTTGATGTAAGGTAAGGAAATAGTGGGTGTTGTACTTTTATATGTAGATCAAAAATTGAGTTAAAATACAATAATATGATCAGTTTTATGGATTTATTTGATAAAATTATTGAATTTTGTTGTGTCGCTAAACTTTCTTGATGAACTAAGATGTTGTGGTTTTTAAAGGGGAGCTTACTGTGCTGCAAGTGTAGCCAGACTGACCAACATCGTCACCCCCGAGCTGTTTGACTGCACTCCAGAGTGGATCACAAGGTCAGTATACCCCCATATTTACGGTATATCAGCAGCCATGTTCTATTTAATGAAAGAAATTTTGTTCATGTAATGCAAGGCCACCCACTAGATGTTATTTATGCTTATGTATAGGAACAGATGAATAGCTGTCATTCATGTGTTCACATGTAACCTGTTCTTTCATGAATTTTTTATCAGACAAGAGTGTCTTAAGATCCTTAATTCTTGTAAAAAATTAAATTAATTTGATTTGCTTTGATTTGCAGCTGTCAGACCTATGAGGGAGGATTTGGGGGATACCCAGGACTGGAGGCCCATGGAGGGTATTCCTTCTGTGGACTAGCTGCACTAGTCATTCTAGGACACGGGAAGCTGTGTAATGTGGAGAAATTACTAGTGAGTTACATGTGGTTCATAAGATCAATATACTGAAAATTGAAATACACAGGTATACACAGACACCATACAACTTTACATGGTCACAGTGGCCCGATTTGAATGGGAAAGCATAAAATATAACTTTCATATGTACCGTATATACTCGCCTATAAGTCGGATTTTTGGGAGTAGAAAATTGAGTGAAAAGTGGGGGTCCGACTTATAGGTGAGACATGGTAAAAAAAAAAATTCACAAGGGAAAAGTAAGTTATATTTCTTTTTAAATAATAAACAGATAAATGCATTGAACCTGTGTTCATAAAAAGAAAATTCAAGCAGTCAGTTTTTCACACCTAAGGTGATGATAGATATAGGGGTCATGTCACCTAAAACAACACAAGCCAACACCCCAGTTTTAGGGGCTAATTACCAACCTAATCAGTCAGTAACGAAATAAATCACTATCATAAAATTTTCAATAGGACTCTATTTAAATACCTGGTAGTTTTGAAGCTATTAACAACTTGTAATTAGTGTTATAAAAAATAATGGCATTTAAAATCAAAAGTTATTAACATCATAGACCCATGATAGAAATAGTCTAGAAGCAATTATGGGGTGAAGAAAGGACAATTTTTTTTAGAACTCAAAACATGTATGATAAAATGTGGTATTTATTGAGAGTATCTGTACATCAATTGTCCTGAAAAAGTGACCCGACTTATAAGGGAGTCAACAGCAAAATCTTCAAATTTAAGCTGGAAAAGGGCAACCGACTTATAGGCGAATCGTACTTATAGGCGAGTCTATACGGTAAATGCAAAAATTCAATCAGCTTCCTTATTTGGTTATCATTTCTGTTAATGAGACATTTCAAATGCTAATTAATAAATAATTAATATCATATCATTGATGAATAAAAAATCAATTTATTAATAACATGAGTTGCTGATATTGGACAAAACTTTTACAGAGATGGACAGTTAACCGCCAAATGCGGTATGAAGGTGGATTTCAGGGGCGTACCAATAAACTAGTGGATGGTTGTTATTCATTCTGGCAGGGTGGAGCCCTTCCTCTTATCCATATGGTACTTGCTCAGGGTAAGTATATTGGATTCAGAATTTTTAAGGACTATCTGCTTTCTGTGAACCTATGTACATGTAATTTAACATACTTTAATATGAACCTCAGATCCAATGTACCATATGAAACATATGAGATTTGATTTTAGAACACAATGACAACCTTAGCTCGGAAAAGTGGATGTTTGACCAGGATGCCTTACAGGAATACCTTTTATTATGTTGTCAGTATGCAGGGGGAGGACTTATAGACAAGCCAGGAAAGTAAGGAGACCAGATCATGCCACAAAGTACACACTAATGAACACTCTATCTTATCATTTGATGCAGTATTTTATGTGGTAATTGCTTAATTTTTAAAAGATTCCTTTAAGAATGGTAGAGGAGCCACTTCGTACACAATACATTTGTATTAGTTTTGATTTGTTAAGCTTATTGAGACTTGTATTTTTGCTAGGGCTCGGGACTACTATCACACCTGTTACTGTCTGAGTGGGCTGGCTATTGCCCAGCACTTCGCAGGCGGAAAGATTGCCCACCTGAATGTATTAGGAGATCCTAGGAATGAATTGGTAAACATTTCACAAATTTTAACTCTAGCACTATTTAGTATGTTAAAAAATCTTTTATAGGCATTTGGTTCTCGGTTTAATCCTATCTAATGTGTCATATGAAATGAAGAGATATTAAATGTAACATGTATATTTAAAACTTTTCCCAATCAGCCCTTTTACAATTTTATTAAACATATACTTAATCTATCATAAGTTGTATATCTTTGTTTATTTCTTGTATTGGGAACCTGGTACATACTCTGCAGTTATTATTTTTCCTTCCAGAAACCAACCCATCCAGTGTTCAACATAGGAATAGAAGCCGCAACGCATGCTACCCTCTACTTTGAAAAATTGCCTGTACCATCCTCACCTTAAATCATCATTGTCTGTATCATTTTTGTTTTATTTAAAGAGGCCCAACTTTTTTTATATCCATTCCACCATGTTTAGAACTGAATGTTGCAATCATTAAATTTTACCAGATAAACTCTCCTTGCTCCGTGGCATTATGAACAAGTACATGTATTTTTTAGCATAATAAGTGCCATAAAACTTGTGCTATTGTTGTGAACTGTGACATTTTCTGTTGTCATTGATGAATAAAATCCAAAACCATGGACTGTATCATCTTTTGTCACTCCAGTTGTTCAGTTTTTTTTCGTTTTCAAACCTTTGAAGAATTTATGGTGTACTTTGTACAAGTTGAAACAGTTTTACCTACATCTTGATACATTTGTAATTACCGGAAGGATTTGTGTGAACATTTGTAATGTACTAGTAATGGTAGATTAGGAAGCAATAAAAGCTGTCACAAATGAAAACTTCTTCATATTTTATAGATCCAATAGTAGACCTGACATCCTGGCTGAAATAAAGATTTAGGAACCAGACTATTACATGGTTTAATATTTAATAAAATTTATTTATAAATAAAATGTACAGTCTCATTAATTTCACACAAAATACTGTTCAACATTTTTATGGAAAAAAGTACATTAATTTACAGCAATTATTATTTTTTTTTTTGCATTTTCTGACTCCATGACTATAAGAAAAATATCTGAGAAATTTTCTTGCAATTTAAAATTTTAGAGGTTAAATAATATGATAATTTATAACAAAAATAGAATACCGGTACATGTAACCCAGTTATACAGCATGTGACAAAAATTGTACCTAGTAAAGAAGTCCACATTTGCAAGGTCTTTTTAAAACTGGTCTCACAACACATGCTCTTGTATCATAATACACAGACATGACACAATCTTGTATCAGAAATTCATGATGACAATTATCACCTTTGTATCAAGAATATATTGGAGATATAATACAGTCAGATATCACAACCTTGTATCAAACAGATATCACACACCCTTGTATCAAACATATAATAGATATCACACACCCTTGTATCAAACATATAGATAGCACACACCCTAATATCAAACATAGATATCACACACCGTAATTGTATTCTCAAACATACAGATACCGCACACCCTTGTATCAAACATAGACATCACACCGTAATTGTATTATCAAACATACAGATATCACACACCCTTGTATCAAACATAGATATCACACACCCTAATTGTATTATAAAACATACAGATATCACACACCCTTGTATCAAACATAGATATCGCACACGGTAATTGTATTATCAAACATACAGATATCACATATCCTTGTATTATAAAACATATAAATAGCACTCGTCCTTTTGTCAAACATACAGATATCATACACTCTTGTATCAAACATACAGATACCACCCTTGTATCAAACAGACATCAAACACCCTTGTATAATAAAAAGATACAAATAGCACACACCCTTGTATAAAACATACATATATAACACACACCCTTGTGTTAAGAACATACAAATAGCACACACTCTTTTGTCAAATATAAATACAAGGTGTCAAGTATAGATACAAAAACACATACTTTTTTATCTGGGATACAGATATCAAACACTTTTTTTTATAAAGGATACACACAGACACCACACACTTGTATCAAGGATACATCCAGAAACCACACGCTTGTATCAAGGACACACAGACACCACACACTCTTGTATCAAGGATACACACAGACACCACACTCTTGTATCAAGGATACACACCAACACCACACACTTGTATCAAGGATACACACAGACACCATATACTTGTATCAAGGATACACACAGACTCCACACTCTTGTATCAAGGATACACACAGACACCATATACTTGTATCAAGGATACACACAGACACCACACACTTGTATCAAGGATACACACAGACACCATATACTTGTATCAAGGATACACACAGACACCATACTCTTGTATCAAGGATACACACCAACACCACACACTTGTATCAAGGATACACACAGACACCATATACTTGTATCAAGGATATATACACACAGACACCACACACTTGTATCAAGGATTCATACCACACTCTTGTATCAAGGATACACATAGACACCACACTCTTGTATCAAGGATACATACAGAAACCACAAACCCTTATATTTCAGACAACATATACCCTTATATAATGGAACACACATACACCACACACCTTTGTATCTGGGATTCTAACAGACACCACAAACCACTGTATCTGGGATACACACAGACACCACATACTAGAACCTTTGTGTTATGGATATAAACACGGACATCCTTGTATTACTGATACACACAGACACCACATACACTTGTATCTTGGATTCACATAGACATCACACACTCTTGTTTACCCTAATATCTGGGATACACACAGACATCTGATGCTTTCTTGTATCAAGGATACACACAGTTACTACATACCCCTAGATCTGGACACACTGGCATTAAGCACTCGTTTATCACGGATAAGCACGGATACCACAGAACTTATATCTTGGATACAAAAATCACTAACCCTTGTATAATGGATACACTTACACCTGACATAGTCTAGGAGCTGAGGTTAAAACAGACATTACACAATCTAGTATAAAGGATACATAGACACACCATGCTCTTTTATACAGGATGCACACAGACACCACATACCCTTGTTTATAGGATATACAAGGACACCACACAAAGTTGTATCTGGGATACACAAACACCACAAACCTTTTTCTCAAGGATACACACAGATACCACAACATTGCATCCGACATCACATTCTCTTGAATCTGGGATACACACAAGCATCACACATCCTTGTATAAAGACATCATACACTTGTAACTGGGATACACAGACATCACAAACCATTGTATCTGGGATACACAGACATCCAACACCATTGTTTCTGGGATACACAGACATCCAACACCATTGTTTCTCGGATACACAGACATCCAACACCATTGTTTCTGGGATACACAGACATCCAACACCATTGTTTCTGGGATACACAAACATCCAACACCATTGTTTCTCGGATACACACAGACATCAAACACCCCTGTACAAAGGACGCCCACATACACCATGACCTTGTATCTGGGATAGAATCACATAAACACATCACACACAATACATAAACACATCACACACAATACATAAACACATCACACACAATACATCTACTCCAAAGATTCTTTAAGTCTGATAACAAAAGAGCACTTAGAAAATGTTTACATTTGTTAAAGGAAAAGCACAATGCCCATTAGATCCCTAGTATTCAGAATATACTGTTAAGTATAACTACTCTTTAAAGAAAATTGTTAATTATTTTTCTCTTATAATGAAGGTGTATATACTATTATATATTCTTGGTGACTTTATAGAGACCTGTCCCATATGTACTTAAAATAAGCCATCAAGCACTGTAAAGGCATAAGTTTGATTTTAAAATTCCCAGTTTATGACTATGAACACCCTACATTCAGTACATTTATAAACAAGAGAAAAGCTGTCAATGTGACAGCAAACCGGGTTTTCTTTTATGTGAATTATATCCATAATCCATGTCAACACGTATATCCAGTGAAATGGAGTACCCTATATACAACATTTTGCATAAAAATGAACAAGTTCAAAAGCTGGTATTTTTTTCATAAATAATCAGAAATCAAAATCCTAGCAATATGCACACCTCTGATATATGTACAATTGATCTGCAAAAGAACAACTTCCTATCTTGAGAACTGTAGGAGGAGTTATCCGTACAATGAGGGTACCCTATATGCAATATTTTGCCAAAAAATGAACAAGTTCAATAGCTGGTATTTTTTTCATAAATTATCAGAAATCAAAATCCTAGCAATATGCACACATCTGATATATGTACAATCGATCAGCAAAAGAACAATTTCCTATCTTAAAAACTGTAGGAGGAGTTATCCGTACAATGAGGGTACCCTATATGCAAAATTTTGCCAAAAAATGACTAAGTTCAAAACCTGGTATTTTTTCGATAAATTATCAGAAATCAAAATCCTTGCAATATGCACACCTCTGATATATGTACAATTGATCTGCAAAAGAACAACTTCCTATCTTGAGAACTGTAGGAGGAGTTATCCGTACAATGAGGGTACCCTATATGTAATATTTTGCCAAAAAATGCTAAGTTCTAAATCTGGTATTTTTTTCATAAATTATCAGAAATCAAAATCCTAGCAATATGCACATCTCTGATCTATGTACAATTGATCAGCAAAAGAACAATTTCCTATCTTAAAAACTGTAGGAGGAGTTATCCGTACAATGAGGGTACCCTATATGCGAAATTTTGCCAAAAAATGACTAAGTTCAAAACCTGGTATTTTTTCGATAAATTATCAGAAATCAAAATCCTTGCAATATGCACACCTCTGATATATGTACAATTGATCTGCAAAAGAACAACTTCCTATCTTGAAAACTGTAGGAGGAGTTATCCGTACAATGAGGGTACCCTTTTGGCAGCCGCCCGCCCGCCCGCCCGCCCGCCATTTTCACCATTTTAATAACCGGATTTTTCCGTTGGAAAACCCGGTTAAAAAGAAAGGACAAAAATTGAATTGCACTGTAAAAGTTTGAATATGAAAATACATGTATATGCAAACTAAACGTTGACATGTATAGTACATTTGTTGATTACTTCTGGAAAACATCCCTCTACTTGTATCCTCATTTCTCCGATTGGAGGATATCAAGAGTTAAATATACTCTCCTGTTCTTTCCTTGTTATCATGATTATATATATATAGTGTAGATCTCGGGCCTTTCTCCGTGCCTTGTATGATAAAACAGAATCAGATAACAACACCAGTATGAATTAATATTTATTGCTACACATGACATTAAACAATGATGAATGGGTAACAGGCATAAAATGAAGATGTATGTAAACTGCTATAACATGTTAACAACACACTTCGACATCTGTATTTTATAATAATGAGTTGGATTTCAGTGGAGTCCATATTGTCTTTTACATCTTAATTACAGTAGTTTTTTAACTCTAAAGGGCCACTTTCTCCCTGAAAAATATTCATCTTTGTTAAAAAATCTTCTAGGTGGGATAATAACATGGGAATATCACAAATTTCAAATAATTCATAGTCCTTTGATATACGTAGAATTGAGGCATTTTTGTAGCACTTGATATTTATACTGGCTGTAAAAACTGCACATAAAATATGTGTGTCTAGTGGCTTAATGTTCACTTCCCATTCCAAAAGCCTGTCATATAAGACACAAAATAAACCTAATGTAAAATGATTGGAAAAACAAATAACTGGTTATATGATTTAAAACAATGAAAAGTCTAGTACATTTCACATATATGTCTTTATATCTTTGTAGAAAAAAGAAAAAAAAAAACAAAACAATTTTTTAAATAGTCCGTATTTCTGTAATGAGGTTCATATGAGATACCTTTTAAAATCAGTTTTGTTCACGGCAACTCATTTCCATCAGTGTAACACACATTATGTTAAAACATTTATTAATAGTTCGTCCCAGATCCACAGCGAAATGATACAGCATAAGATGATATAAAAACTTCCAGACATGCATGCACCAATTAACAAATTAATCCTCTAGTACAGATGCACTGCTGATTGACAGATCATCATACACAATTTCTTCTTGCACTGCTGACTATAGAATTCCAGGTGTTAATCTGATGTTTTTAATTTTTTACGGCGTCCATGACTGATTTCTCCATCTATGGAGCTTTCAGATTCCGACTCCTCAAAAGCTCCAGCTTGCGCATTCACAGCCGATGACACTGCAAACTGCCCTGTAGTTTTAGCTTTTTCCAACGCCCTAACTGTAAGAAAAGGGAATGATACATATAAAATGAAACCAAATGCTTTATAAATCAAATCTATCAAAATAAAGAAGATATTTTAAGAATTTTCAGATCTTTAACATATAAGTAATGTAACCCTTAAGCAATCTTCATAAAAACTCAGTGGCCAAAGTCAGTGTCTGCCATTCTATTTTAAGCAACACTTTTTAATGATTAAATAGGGCCAGCAAATATGTGAGTGGCCAGTTATAAGGTCATGCACTTGATTTTTCCCCAACTTTTAAATAAAATTCCTTGAATTTTTTTTATATACCATAGGACTTTAGATATCAGCTTGAGTTAATAAATGTACTGTATCAGAAAATTATATTACGTGTCTAGATCACAGGAATAGAAGGAAGCAAAGGCTGTATCTCTGAACAGAGATTGGACAGTCTCTGAACAAGTGCAAGGACCAACTCTTCACACAAAATTTTAAGGCCACTCTTTCTTTTTTTTTTTATTTCATAATCAAGCTTCCAGCATTTGTACACCCACTTAAATGTACTTCCTCATCCATGAATTTCAACTTTATATACTACAGTACTCATTTCTAAAAACAAACACAAGATTTCAGGGGTAAACTAATATCTGTGCTCTACAATTCAAACATTTTAAATTCAACTAATACATAAAGATCATAAAAATTGATACTCATGTGCAAGTGTTTAATTTAATGCAATGAACTTTGGTTTTATTCAACGATAACATTATTAAACAATCAAGGTTAGTTTATCATAGGCCCAAGGCAAGCTGTATTTTTATTTTATCAGATATTGATTATGATGATAATTTATTTTAAACAGTAGGTACCAGGAAGTGATACAGGGATAAGACCACAATGAATCCCATTGATCTTATGAAGATAAAAGCCTGCAGTGTCAAGCAATCACATGCGGATATGACATTTTTGTAAATTGTTTTATTTTCAATTTAAAATAAAATGTTTACAGTTAAATTTAACTTACTTTGCTGCTCCAGAATAGCATTATGTTTTTTGAGATCATCTATATCTTGTTGATGGCTATGATTTTTTCTTCTCATAAATGAAATGTAGTCAGCTGCCTTTTTAAGGATTTGAGCTCTGGATACCTGTTGACAATGAATTTTGAATTTAATATCCATCTACTTCAAACAACTACATGTACTGGTATGCACAATGTCAAGAATATTAATACATGTAGTCACAAATATTAAATGATTTTTTTCTTCAATAAAAACTTCAAAATTGCTTTTCCCACAAAAATATGAATAACAAACTCCAACTACCATGATTACTAAACTACATTGTATAATTTTGTTCATTCAATGAGCTGGGGCTTTACAATAGAACACAATTCTATTCTAAACTGAAAATTGTGGTCCATATTGCTAACACAACAGCAAATGCAGAAATACAATTGGTAACAAGAGAAAAGCTGTCAATGTGACAGCAAACAAGGTTTTCTTTTGTGTGAACATTATCCATAATCCATTTGTCAACTTTGAATTGATAAACACTACCTATCCAGAGAAATAGGGTACTCTATAATATATGCATTATTTTGCCCCCCCCCCCCCAAAAAAAAAACAACTTAGTTAAACAGCTGGTGCTTTTTTTCATAAATTATCAAAAATTAATATCCTAGTAACATGCACACCTCTGATATATGTACAATTTATCTGCAAAAGAACAACTTCCATAATGCAGCAATATTATGCTAAAAAATGATTAGGTTCAACAGGTGGTATTTTTTATCCTAAATTATCAAAATTCAAATCAAAGCAATATGCACATCTTTGATATATGCACAATTGATCTGCAAAACAACAATTTCCTATCGTGAAAACTGCAAGAGGAGTTAACTGTACAAAAGGGGCTTTATTAAAGTTCCCTTTTGGCAGCCGCCCACTCGCCTACCATTTTGACCATTTCAATAACCGGGTTTTTCCTTTGGAAAACCCAGTTAAAAATAGACATGAGTATTGAATGTTGAATAAAATTTTTTACATTACTGTCAACCAACCTCTTTTCATAACTTTATTTCATGATTTACAAAAGATAAAATTGACATGATAAATTTTTAACACTGAGCCTAGGTTCATGATATACAGAGCCATTTGGGACTGACTAATAAGGAAAAAATAATGGGGCCAAACACATTTTTATAAAACATCGCCAAATTTTATGCCTGGTGAGTGAAAGTTCATAAACAGTATATATACAACACTAGAACAAATAAATTTCTAAATAATATTTATATTCAATAGATTACAGTTTTTATACTCATTTACAAATATAAACAAGATGGGCTTAATTACTTGTTAGTCAGCATTTTTTTGTCTTGGAGTGCAATTCAAACCATATCTCAGTTCAATAAAGCCCTCCCCCCCTAATGTATGGTTTCATTTTGACAAACACTTGCATAATTCTCTTTAAATTGGGGATTTTTTTTTTCCATTTCTTTCTGATCATAAAACTTGCTGTCTCTCCTTGCCTTCTTATTGCCGTTGAGACCATAATTAGCTGCAGGTCTGTATCTCCCAGTCTGAAAAAATTCGGATGGACAACCTGGGAGCTACAGTGCCTCCTATAGTAAAAATCTGCAATTTACTACAAAAAATGCGCTAGTTTTGGTCTGATTAACCTTATTTCCAAACACATTCTGTACAAATAATTGATTCCAAAAAAATTCCTCTTACGTTTTACTACAGATATCGTCACTTCACTTGCCTCTTATATTCTTTTAAACACCATCACCAAACTGGTGATCAGTCCCGTAAAGTGAAGTGGAGCAGTTTGTTTACACGTGAAAATGGCGACTCCTCTCGATCTCAACGTGAATTTAATATTCTTCGTTTCCCAAAGTCAGTTAGCATATTTAAGAGAAAGTCTGAGGCAAGTAAAGTGATGATATCATTAGTAAATTTCCTGAAAAATTTAATAATACTGTTTTCACAGAATTTGTGTGCAGATAAGGTTAATCAGTCCAAATCTAGCACAATTTTTGTATGCCGTAAATTGCAGAGTTTTACAATGGGAGGCACTGTAGCTCCCAGGTCGTCTATCCGAATTTTTTTAGAATGGGAGCCACAGACCTGCAGCTAGATCATAATATGCTATGAGTTCAAAGGACATCCATAACCCTTTGGTTCTTCAAGTCTTGCAACTTGCAAATTGCAAAGGGAGAATTCAATGAAACAGATGTGTTTCATGCACTGTAAATTTTAGACTACTTGACAATCAATAAATAATAAATGTAAGTAATGAAAATGATATTCCTGTAACACACTACACAAATTACCTTCTGGCTTGTCCCCTGCAATCCTACCTTTTCTCCTTGCAGTGCTGGCACAGAGTCCCTGAGACTGTGAAAGCTATCTTTAATGTGGTCTCTGCGCTTTCTTTCCAACGCATTATGATGAGCCCTTTTTTCAGCCTAAAATGACAACATTCTTTGTAAAGAAATACATAGGAATTATTGATACATACTTTCTTATAAAAACTAAATATTTTCATCAATAATAAAGAATCTAGGAACAGCTCTACCACATACAGGGTGATCAATCCATGTCATATTGAAGGATACTAGATATTTCATATTGTGTAACCATGGACATGAACATTACCTAATAAAGCATGTAAACTGAACATCCTTATTTATTACGTGACTAGCATACATTCATTGACGCTAAATACAGATAATTTAGGGATGATATAACATTGATCAGCAAAAGTTAAAATGGTTTATCTTCTAGTTCTATTGACAAAGGTCAAAAAACTTATTTAAGTATTATGGGTGGAAAGTGGCCATGTATTGAGCTATGTTGTAACCCTGGGCATCAACCTTTAACATTTTGCAATATTTATGCACTTAAATTATTTTAAAATTTCTATAAGTAACAAATGCTTAATCGCTTATTCATTGTCGTGCAACGACCATTTGGTTAGTGAACCCATGGATCACGTGTTCATGTTTGCCAACAAACTTGTGGACATGCGCATAAGACAACATGGCTACCAAGCAGACCAAGCCCTTCAAGGAAAAATATATGTACTTAAACAAAATATGCATCCTCATATTGAAATAAAAAGCGATATCCAACCTGGCTCATAAACTGCGTAGCAGTCCCATCATTTAATGATCCCCCGAGTTCGTCGTCTTCTTCCTAATTGAAAACGAAAACGAGACTCATACATTAACCTAAAACGCAATCATGGTTTCTTAAAATACGGTGAAGTAATTACTCAGAGAAGCTTTTTAAACGATGATTGGAAACTTACATCACTTTCTATTTCCACTTCTCTATCCTCATCGCTCATGGTTGGCTTATACGCCCATTCAATTCAATCTCTCCTTCTCCCGACGATAGGTCAATATGGCGTCAACAAACAATGCCACGAGATCGTCCCACGTGCGACTTCCGGCTACATGCTGGGCTTATTTGTCGTAAATTTCATTAACCATTTTTATTCAAAATTGTTTTAAAACAAATTTAAACTAAATAAAATGGATTGGTTACATGTACAATTAATGCCCTAAAGGTAATGTGAATGTACAATCTTTTGCGACATCTTTGACCACGCCCACGATTTCTGTATTAATATTCATGCAGGGGCATAGTCCTGCTCTACGAAATGTGGGACAAGACTTCATTCGACAGAGCAGGGACTTCTAGCTACTTAATGCTATTGGTAATAAAGAAAAATTAAAAGTTGACAATTAACGTTTTACTTACATCTCAGGCACGTAGCATCGTATTTGAAATTTTCAAAGTGTGTGTGTGTGTGGGGGGGGGGGGGGGGGGGGGCTGGCGTAGAATATCTATAACTTCAATATTATTTCAATTTCACTCCTAATTTCCTTATTTTCATATCAATTTTTTACATACTACAAAAAAGAGGGGGGGGGGGTGGGGTGGCAACTCCTTGATAATTCAAATTTTTATATGTAAATTTAAAAAAAAATTCCTGCGAGAAAAAGCGCGACACAGACGAGAAAATGCCTTCTTTGGTGATTCATGCAGGATATATGCAGGTGGCAACATTGCAGGAAAAAAGGCGGGTTACTGAAACTGACAGGACTAAAATAAACCCGTGCCTTTTATTGATTGGTTGAAACCTTCAGCAACCTAGGAAATATCACGGACTGCACGAAATAATAATGATGATGTCGGACCTAAATTCCCATAAGAGACGATTTGGCTGTTTCTTTTATCTATTACTGATGTACATTAACAACAATTTAGTTATTTTTTCTTACCTTCTATCAGTTTATTAATTTGTTGAAAGATCGATGTAAATAAAAACAATAAAATCCTTTCTTTGATGATTCATGCGGGTTATGAAGGTAGCGATCATTGGAGAGAAAAATTACATATAATCCACTAACGCGGGTTATCTAAAATTCCGTTCGTTTTTGGGTATACGTGTATTTCTGTGTATTGTGTGGTTAGGGCCGGGTGGATCAAATTTGTTTGTGGAAATAGAATGGACACAAAATCCGTGGCTTGAGACGATGGGTGGATCTGTGTGCGTTGAGGTCATGTGACATAGTCATATAAATAGTAATTGAGCGGGTTTTATGGTCATTCCATCGGTTATTGGGACTTAGTGTAGGATAGTGATGGCCACCATTTAGTTATTACAATTTATTATATATATATTAGGTGAGTATTTGTAATGAAATAAACTGAATAATAAACGTTCTAACGAGCAGCAATCCATATTCTTGAGTTTGTTTTTTTTAATTGGTTCAGCATATTCATACTATAATTTTGGACGAACCGAACGGAGTGATAGAGCCTGAATATAAGTACATGTATTTTTTTGCAATGTCGCCACCTTCATATCTCGCCTGAATCACCAAAGTAAGCATTTTATTATTTAAATGTTGCAGGGGGGGGGGGGGGGGGGGGTCCGGAATCACACAAACCTCGTGATGCGAATTTTGAACACAGAAAGCATTTTGCAAAAACCGATACTTAGTTCCTCTTTTATTTTAAGGGTTTATTAGGTTTATTTTTACTGCTTGTAGTTTTACAATGGCCGTGAACGTGCCTGTGTTGTTAGTAATGTTTCACAACCAGTCTGTAGTGCTTCTCGATACACAAAATTTGGAGGACCACTCCAGAATCCTAAAAACTTTTAAAGTTTGTCAGTAACGTGTATATACCTCACCAATCTCTTGAGGCATAGTCTAGGTCTAGTGGTAGCGTACATTAAACAAACACTTACAGTACCATTTTAACCCAAGATACATATGTGATTTCTTTGCTGTTGATTAACACATTTAACTATAGTAGGTTCATTTCTTATTCCTTTCCATTTTACATGTGTTATGGTGGACCTGCCCAGACTGAATTATTGTACCCATGGCAAACATTTTCAAACAATCAAGGGATAAAAGGTTTTGATACATCAGTTCTTAAATTCTAAACATAATTTTGGTTCAATACTGAATACTAGTATGACATATTATTAGCACTTTATTAATGTATCAATAATGTCTATAACCATACAAGATTATTCCAGGCCTAATATATGCAATCAAATTAACTTCACACATAGTGGAATATGTGTAACAAGTCAACTCATGATGATTTCATATTTGTTCAAAACCTTAAAATGCACAATGGTTTATTTTTGGGCATAGGGAAATTACATGTAAATCTCAACAGAATATATGGAATCAGTTCAACCCCAAAAATGCAAGTAAAAACCATGTTTATTATAAATAATTTAAATAACACCAACAACAAATATATAATCTGAATGCATAGGGGAAAATGCACAACTGTGTTCAATTCCTTTGAAAACAGTTAGAAAAAAATGAAATTCAAAAGATCATTATGTTCAAGTCATTCAACAAATCATATACATGTATCATTATCTCTTGAACAGTTTTTTTTTCACCCAATGCAGATAATATAGCAATATTACACAGCATTTATATACATATGGCATAAATTAAAATAATGACATTTGGAATGATACCAAACAAATTCACACACACTTACTCGCCCACCATCAAACAACACTTGTTCATAGAGATAAAAAAAAATTAAAAATATTTGTAATATTTTTAAAGGATCATCAATTTTAACTGAACCATTATGACAAATCAAATTTTATAATACATGTATTGAATTATCTTTTAAAGCTGTTTTGTTTACAAAATAACAAGCATTTACTTGTTCAGTTAAAACCTGATTCATATTTGAGATTCTAGAATCTGTTAGTTCAATCAAATCCACCCTATTGATAAGGTTTCTCAATGTTGTTATACAGCATATACTAGTAATTTTTATATCTTTGGTCCCTCAATCAATTGGTTATGATATTCAACTTCACAAATGACTGTTCATTTGGATGAGCCAACGCCCTCAGTATTTGGGGCCTGGAGAAGTTGCTTCTCTTTGTTCACATGATTCTTTTTCAGGTTTTAATTCTATTTTTATCTGCGACAACTTTTTTTCTTCAAACATTTCCTGGTTTCTTTTTTCTCTTTCTTGTTCTCTTTCCTCCTGAAAAATGAAAAATAAAATACTGGAAAATTTTTATGAATTGTTGACAACAGATTTAGTCATAAAAAAGTTATATATGTAACTTTTATCATTTTTGATTATTTTACCCAATGTGAAGGACATACCTCTTCTTTGAGACGGTAATACTCATCAATTGCGTACTGATATTTAGGTGTAGTGATTCCAAAGAAGGATGCTAATTTTTCTCCGCAACTGTCAGCCACTTTTAAAACAAGAACACATGATGTTAAAATTTGATAATATTATTCTATGACCTACAATTCTTTACTTTCGTTTAAGTGTCATTTAAGATTTATATAACTTATTTCTGAATTATACGAAGTGTACTTGATTAATGTAATCTTTTACTTAAGAACTGAAAGTGAACAATCTTTTTATTGGTTACTTATCATCAACTTTAGTTACCATATAATGTCCCCTTGGCAGCGTTCACAAAGTAATACCAAAACCAAGGCATCCAAGTCAGTTCTTTCTAAAAAAAATAAATTCAAGGAAAAATAATTTGTCTGGTGATTTTTTTTGTTTTCATGAACAATTTGATAAAAATGTCTCTGAGTAATAGATAAAAATACATATTACATAAATATCATATATTGTGATCTTTTCCCTGAAAAGTATTAAAATTTTATTGATGTTCTTACTGGGTTGACTGTTGGTTCTGGGGGTTTAACTTCTTCTTCTTCATCTGTTGAGTATTCTTCTAGAACTCCATCACTGCAATGAATTAACCTTCTTGGGACTTTTTTCTTTTTAATGGGTTGCTCCGGATCTACCTCCAAAGGAATACTCGTGAAATCACCGGATTCCTAATAAAAAAGAATCTATTGAATATGAAAATGTTTATGTTACTGTCTTCATTGTTATTATGAGAGACATTCAAAGTAAACCATTAATTTGAGTAAAGTACTTGTAACTGCTTAATAAAGCAAATTTTCTTTCAAAGTTTAAAATCGAAAACTCTTGATAAAGCCAATTTTCAGAGTGACTATACCAGTATATAAATAGTGCCTGTTTGGGAGAGTAAAAGTTGAAATTGACTCCCCAAGGAAACCATTGTCAACCGACGGAGGTTGACAATGGTTTCCGAGGGGTGTCAATTTCAACTGCAATCCTCCCAAACAGACACTATTTATTTTATTATACTGAATGTCTTAGTTTTTGAGATTTTTTACTAGTTTTATATAGAAATGACGTAAATTTCACGGCGTACCATACGCGCATAATTTACGCACATGTAACAATTCATTGTGTTACCCGTTCGCTAAGTGTGTTGCTAACGTTGAGGGTAATACCGAGCGCAGCGAGAGGCGAGCGAGACCGCCTCGCGAAGCGAGGATTAATGGTAACACGTATATATAAGAAAATCAGTGAAAACTGAATGTTGAATCAGGGGTACGAAGGCCAAAAAAAATTTCTTCCAGCCCTGGGCGCCGCCATATTGGCAGCCATTTTGTTTATAACAAGTTAGTTCGATCATTGATTGACTGGTACTTTTCGATGTTTATTGCCCCTAAACTCGCTTTAATAAGTTCCAGTGTTTCAATAGAAGTGAATTTGAATTAAAAGAAATTAAAAAGGAAACCAGATAAGTTTCAATAGTGCTTCAATCAAGAAACACGACTTATTCTATGTATGTCTTATCAAATTATCAGATGGAAAATCTTTTAGATACTGAACAAAGTATGCAATTTTATTACAGAGGCATTCATATGAATTAAATTGATGAACAATAAAAGAAGAAATAGAAAAAATTCGGAATCAGGTAACTGTCCTCGGCTATTTCCGAAGACAAAACTTGAACGTTTTACGTCTGAAATATGACGTCATAATGTAGACTGAGCACGCGACGTTTAGTTTAACTTTGACGAATGGTATGAGTAGGCAACCATGCAGGCGGATCCTACTGCATGTGTGCGTTTTAAATAGATTTTATCATACATAAATCAAACTGTACTGTGTTAAATCTGCGCTCGGTCCAACGGTCACACCGTTTACATATTAGAACAGATTATCAACTGCGTCTAAACCAATCAGATTTTAGTATTTAACATGAAAGTATAATAATATACATTACGTATAATGATTAACAGAATATATCGAATATGTTTTAATAAAGCAATATATAACCTGCCAGTTTGATTGCGTTCAAACCAGTTTTAATGGTTTTAAAATTAAAACAACACACTTCCTATATTTTTTTTTTCAAACAAACATTTCTCAATTTAAACTAGGCCTATTGTTTTATAAGAAATACACATGTCACATTAAGCTTAACTACTTAAAATTGTTAGTATGTGAGGATTAGTTATTGGATAACTTAAACGGTGAATTAAAAAAAAAATCCATTACCACGGGATTTGCTGTTGATTTCGCGTCAGTTGCCATCTTTCTGAAGAATCAATATCTATTTTTATTTTGAACAAAGTACTAGCACATATGCATGTTAAAACGTTCGTCTGATTTAGTAAGACGCGTTCGGATGTGTGTATTTCAGACGTTTAATAATTCGCGTGTATGCTCCACATGGGTTCGGTTGTCGGTCCGAATATTGTGAAGTCTTGTATGGAAAAAAAATCAAATTGAAATGAAATTTTCTGTTTATTGAACCATTTGAAAAAAAACCCAGCGTGTCGTACCTAAACTAAACAAAAGGCTCACGGGCCCCACCGCTCACATGAGCAATTACGGTCACGTGGTATAACTGACTCAGGAAATAATAATTTAACCCCCTCTCAACCCCCAACCCCCCCCCCCCCAAAAAAAAAAAAAAACAACAAAAAAAAAACTAAACAAGAAAAACAAAAACAAAATATCAGAATGTTTACGTTGATAAAAATGTTCGTAATTTGTGAATTCTTTGTGGTATTTACAAGAGGCGGGGAATCAATAATCTAATACTTTCAAACACGGTATTTTAAAAATATTTTTGCCCCAAAGTTATAGAAAAAAGAATTAGCTGTAAAATTTTAATTAATCTTATTTATACCACTTTTTCAATCAAGGCAGCCAATTTTCATATAAACTTCAATATTAGCTTAAATGTTTCCATATCAGATCTCCCATCCCAAATGTTGAAATGTAGTGGGAATTAATGTTGAGAGTCATGGTTAAAGCAAAAAATAAATCTTCATATAAATTTACTTTAAATTTGACTAAACAAATCATTTCCTTAACCACAATAATCTGAAAATCAGTTTTTTGGTGCAAAATTACCCTTTTCCACTGTACCCCATCTGTAACCAATTGGAGTCATGGTATAAAATACAAATAGGCTAATACGAAAAATGGAAAAATAAAACTTCATAATTTCTGCTCATATCGTGCCATTTAACTACATCTTCGCTAGCTGGAGTGGACCGAAAACCCTTGGATAGCGAAGATGTATTAAGATGTCACAATGAACATTTTAAATTTATTAACTGGCTGGGTGTAAAAACTAATATTTGAGGAGGCTGGGTGGTCAGCAAAATAACCATCAGATCTTCCTTAAATTTTTAGATATGATGTCTTTAATAGTATAAAAATAGCCACGACAATCAAACCCTCTAAAACAGATACTTTGCTTACAAGGAGACATGTATCAGATTATCGCTCCTGGACCATACGATAGTAGGAGTAGACTAATGACTAAGGTCTTACCATTGAAGCCGCGTGCACATGGAAATTTACTTTGTATACCCAACGATGACAACGAACAGAGATTGGCTTTACTTGGGTTTACTCCCATTTGACAGTTTAACAGACTGTGTTCCATTCTTAACGAGTATAATGCTTAAACTATGTTGTAAAAGCATTTTATTGAAGATCAATTAATCTTAATAATATTGTAATACTGGATTCACGAGAGACCTTTCTGTAATTCTGATTCAGCATTCATAAGCCCAAGGGCTTGCGGATGAGAACCAGACCTGTGGAGGATAATTCTAGCTCTGCCATTGCATAGGCGTCGGAAGCAAATTGAAAGTGGGGGGGGGGGGGGGGGGGTTAGGGGTAAACCAACCAACCAAAAAAAAAATCCTACGCTTCTTAATATTGACAATTGAGTTCATTTTCAAAGTGTAACTACAAATTAGATATGGCGATAACTGTTTGAACTCACAAGTCCAAAGAAAATGATACAAATCTTAAGCAGAGCGAACACAATCCGCTAAGGCATGATATGCACGACCTATTTGCATCTTCTGCTAACCGATCCCGCCCGCCTTGTGATAGGAAAAACGTAAAAATTTGTGGACAATTTGGTCCATGTGTAAATAATGCCTATGCCAATGGCTTACCGATACGAATGAAAAATGGTAGACGTCAGTCAGCATTCGACTTAACGGAAGGTTGTATTTAATGAAACTAAAATTAATACTTATGAGTGAGCTGCAGGAATTGGCTATTGCATGACAGAGAGCAGTGCAATAAATATAGATTATCCGTTTTAGGAAATTCTAATGAAGTTAGAATCTGCCAAAAACGGATAGTCTGTGTTCATTCTTTCCAACAAATTCATTTGCAACATCCCGAAGACCCAGTTTCTCTGTCTCTACGTGAATGATCATCAGGTTGTTCAGTCTGACTTGGGGCATAGTTGATCGCAGATATGATTTAATGCGGCGCAATGTGCTGAACATTCTTTCGCTGGTAGCATTTTTTGCTGGCATTACAAGAAGTTCAATCAAAACTGCAATTTTGCTGTACAGCAGTATGCCTTCTGTTTTGATGAATTCATTCAGTTATTGTCTGAATTTTGGAAGGAGTAATGTCTTTGGGGAAATTGCATTTCAGTGTTTGAAATTGAACTCTCTATTTTTTGCATTGATATCAGTGACCAACTCAAATTCCTTTTCACAATATTCGCCTTTGGCCCCCTTTAACATTAACAATTTCAACTGCATATACTTGGCATATCCTGGTTGATCAAAGCGATTTCTGATGCCATTCACAAGTAAATCAATTGCTTCAAAATATTTAACTCTGTACAAATCTTCGCAAGTGTCGTGGTGATACAGAGATTTTCGGTGGTCGTCTTTGAAGAGGCATGCAGGAACCATCACTATCAAAATCTGCAGCTTTCTTTTTGGCTTCCTCATAGAATAAGAGAAAGACTGCATCTGTTCTAAGAGACTCCAAAGTTTTCAACGTGCTGAGAGCCATTTTCTGACCTTCTGCAGCAGACAAAGATTTTGTCTGAAGGGCTTTGCTGAGAATATCGCTATGACGAAGCAACTGTTCACCCAACAGACAATCGAAGAGGAAGTCAAATTTGTACATATAGGTCATAACCCCTCTTATTCTGCATTTCATTTCTGAAACTTTGACATATTCCATTGATTCCTCCCATACGCCTAATAATACTTTGTAGTTCAGTATTACACTCTGAAGAGCATCTGCTGTAACTGTCCACCTTTTTGGACACAACACTCTAATTCCAGGTGAACTAGTTTCTAAATTCTGAGATTCTTTCAAGTTTCTAAAAGTCGCTTCTCTTTTTGTTGACTCCTTGATCAATTTTGTTATTTCACAGGTTACATCAAGGACATCTCTCAAAACTGTAGATGATTTAACAGCATCAGAGCATGCCAAGTTTAGCATGACCATAACAATGTGTATAAACAGCTCTGCCCTCTTTCTCTAAAATTTGCTTTGCAGCAACTCCATTTTTTGACCCTGCCATTGAGGCAACCATATCAGAACACTGAACCCGTATTTATTGAAAGGAATATTGAACCTGGTCAAGGTATCAGTGATTGCAGAAATGATTGTATCAGTTTTAATATCGTCGACCGTATAAAAGCCAACAAAAATTTCATGTGGCACAAACTGGTCATCAATGTATTGGAGACAAATAACGAGTTGTTTTCTACTGGAAATGTCAGTAGTCTCATCAGCCATAAGGGTTAGAAACTTGACACTCTCTAAATCTTTCATAACATTTTTAAGAACTTGATTGGCCATTAGTATAAGTACGCCGTTTTGAACTTGTACTGAAACATATTTGTCAGTTTTTCTGAATCCATGATTGCATATCAGGATTACTCTCTGTTTGTACTTTTGTTTGGCTAGAAATCTTGCACTCCCAAGTATCTTCAGGAAACAATCTCTATTGTTTTTTTCTGTCCCGAATGTTGTTCACTGAGAGATTCACCAACATCCTTTAATACTTTTGGAAGTGTAAACGATATCTCAACTGCTTCTTTATGACATTTGCTGTTGGCATATTCTTCAAAATCGCATTGTGGCTTTCTTCCAATTACCGAATCCTGTTGACAAAAATGCCATCTCCCTATTATGACTGGACAGCATGCCACCCTTATAAGCTTTTATACAACAGACACAAAATGCTGCATTCAAGGACACATCATAGTGGAGCCATTTCCATTTCTTTTACCAAGATTCCTGAAAAGACCTTTTCTGACTCCCAAAACTTGATACAGGAAATTTGAAATTTGTAGATTGAAAAGGTGACTCTTTTATATCAGGTGTAGGCCGCCTCTGTGGTTGTTCCACATTTTCTATTCCGTCTGGATCCTTGACAAGTTTTTGCCTTTTGGGCATTGATGTAATACCTGGACTTTCTTTAAGCTCAGATTTATTTGCAGTCCATTTGGCAGAATGATCTAAGTTTTCTGTTTCATCAGTGTCCAGTTTTTGCTTTTTGGGCGTTGAAGTATTACTTGGACTACCATTATCTTCAAGTTTTGACTTCTTACCATTTAGATCCCCATCATCCATTATTGATGTAGAAGGGTTTTCGTTGGGCTTCTGCTCAGCTACACGGCCGCTTTCAAAATAAGAGCAGCTAGATTTTCTCGAACCCCTAGCAAGAACATCCGAGTCAACACAGAGAGCAAAGTGGTTAGAAGACCAGCCCTGTCGTACCGAATTCGATGTATGAGTCCACATCACACATATGTCATTCAAAGACACATCGTAGTCCCTAAATGGTTTTATTAGCTGATTATGGCAGTCTCTGCTGATAGCAGCATTTATTAGCTCTGGGAAAATGCTTCGGATGGGCCTTCAAATTGCATTGCAAACAGCGTAGATGTGCAACAATGATGAATACTCGCCTAACTTAGCAGTTTAAAGAATTTCATTCTGGAGAGATTTTGGAGCATTATCAGTAATTCTGCTTTCATTCGAAAGTTATGACTCGTAAAAATATGGCATCAAGAATGCACTTTCTGACATTTTGCTTTAAACTTCAGCGTTTGAATACCATTTCTCATTGTGAACCAGTTCAAATAAAGTTCTAACTTGCATTTCACCATAGTGCTTTTCACATCCAAATAATGAAAGGGAAATTGATTGATTAAAACAATTCTCATCACCATAAACTTTAACTGGAGTAAGACCTTTTGGAGCGTCAAAAGGATACAAAGTCAAACATTAGTAGTCTTTAATGAGCTTGCCTTCAAAACCGCTCTCAGATACGGATAGTAAAGATACAGCCTCTATGCTTTTCATTTTTAGCATGAATAACATTTTCAGTGCTGCTCACCCTTTCGTCGATGCATTCTGGGACTCAATGATTGTGATTACACAATAATGAGAGAAACTGCTACTGGATGTCTCCACTAAACAAGTGCTCTACTCCACCCTCTTAACAATGGGGACAATACCATGTTGCTTTTAAAATGCAAAAAGATTGTAACAGAGATTTTTTTGCCATAATGCATTGACAATTGAGAAAGCCTCCTGTCTAATTAAGTTCGTTGGTTAACTAATTAACTAATGTGTAATATATACATGTAACCATACTACACCACAAGCAAAGTCACCCCCTCCCCCGATGAAATATCTATATCATTAAATTCTTCAAGCAATTTATGACAGATATCGTCTCCTTATTTGCCTCATATTTTCCCCGGAACATGCTACCGACCTCGGAAAATCAAGTATGTTTAAATTTACATCGAGATAGAGAGTTGCCATTTTGAATACATGTCAACAAACTGCACCACTTTACTTTACGGGGCTGGTGATGGTGTTTCAAAGACTATCAGCGGGAATTAAAGAGACGATATCAATAGTAAATAGCATGAAGAATTTTATGGTATTAATTATTTTCACAGAATTTGCGAATAAATAAGGTTGATCCACCCAAAACTAGCGCACTTTTTTCTGCGCAATAAGTATACAATTTTTTTCAACGGATGGCACTGTAGCTCCCAGGTCGTCCATCCGAATTTTTTTCAGACCGTGAGCTACAGACCTGCAGCCAATCATTAAGCGATATTCTTAATCGCGCATTGGTTTCCAATGCTGTGAAAATATAATAAAATAAAAAAAGGTAACGATGCCTCGACGTAACACAGAGCAAAAGGGGACGCCTAACTACAAATTTCCCTTGTCATTGATATTTTATGATTCAGATTCATTCATTATTAAGTGGTTTACCAAATGATTGCATCGTGATAAAAGAAATTGAATAAAAATAAAATAGTTAACGCCCAAGTATTTACGTCTTCGCGCCGGCAAGCTGCGCTCGCACGCAATGATCTTATAACGGCCACCCCTCCCCCCTCCTCTCGAGGTCATGATTTAAACAAACTTAAATCTACCGTATATATCAGAAAGCCAAATAATGAAAATGTTTGGACATTACAAGCTATTTGGTTTTTGAGAAATTTTTTTAAACTATACCACCCTATTTCACTTTCCCCCCAATAATTTCCCCTTTAAACGGGACCTGGCCCTTCATTTGAACAAACCTAGAAGCCTCTCCCCCTTGGATGCTTTGATCCAAGTTTAGTTGAAATTAGCCCAGTGGTTCTTGAGAAAATGAAAATGTGAAAAGGTTATGACGACAAAAGACAACGAACAAATATTGATAAGAAAAGCTAACTTGGCTCAGGTGAGCCAACAATGTAGAATTAAACAAAAGATAGTTTTGTCATCTTTGGTAATTTACCTTTTAATGGAAGGACATATAATAAATATTTCATCATAATAATAACTTGATACAAAGAGTTGGACCACGTCTCGTTGCCAGACGCAGATCAATAGATCAAACTCAATGCTTTGTGTCTTGTTTGATCTGATGATCTGTGGCAAACCCAAATGATCCGATCCTTCGCACCAAGTTACGTTATGATAATATCTATCTATCCAATAAATGCAGGCGAGTATTACCATAAGTACCAGTAAGAAGTGATAATTTGATTCTGTTCAGGACGTTGTTTACTCAGGGTTTGAGTTCTCAAATTCGGATTTTTATAAAGTTTAATGTCATGAGTAAAATTTGTTCTAAACACTAAAAGTAATTATGAAATGAATTATTATTGACATACCATTCGATATTTTTACTATATTATTTAATTAGGCTCAAACAAAGTTGGACTTTTAGCAAAACAGAGGAAATTCGGACTAAAATTTCCAGATTCTGTTTTTCAATGAAATATTGTTGGTACTTCTGCAATATTCAAAGTTAAGATTTCATTTGTTAGTCAACATAATTTAGCATATTTTATGTTGGTTTTATCTCACTTTTTCGTTTAGATAATCGAAAGGCACGCAGTACAAAAATATTGAAAAATGCTAAAACAATAAAAGACACCATATCTCAAAATTTTGATCATTGACCTCATATACGTTTTATACCTGCAGGGTAAGGTCAATTTACCTAGTTTAATGCTATAAATGTTTTAGTATTATCATCATTCAGTTTTTTGTTAAATTGAACCAAAAAGGTACGAATTTGAAAACTGATAGAGGAAATTCGGACTAGAATATTTATAACAATTGTGAATGACAACTTAATGCTTTGTGTGTGTTTAGTGTCACTGCCATTCATAAACTGTATTTCATTTTTAAAAGAGTTTAGCAATTTGTATTATTTTCACAATTAAGAAAATCTCAATCATAGTGTAAAACTTTTAGGGATTATCCTTAAATTTTTTTAAAAAGTATTCAATGGCCATTATCTCAAAAAGTAGGCCATTGACCTTTTTGAAAGTGAAAAATAGCACTACCATGATAAGTCTTTAACACACAATAGATGGTTTTTCATTTTCATCAGTGGAATTTTATTTCATTCTGAGTAAACGTATACCTTAACAAAAAGAAAACTCAAAATTTAATTCGATAAAAGGTGATTTAATAACAGGCGCATATGTTAATTCCGAATCTGAATTGGTGCAGAATTAATAAAAGGAAAGCGAGAACATTCATTAATTAAATCAGATAGTAATATTTTTTTTTTATTATTGTATAACATATACTACTAAGGATTTCTGTTGGATTGTATCTTTTGTTGATGTTTCATAACATTATACACTTTCGCGAAAACAGCCCATGGGTGCCGTCTTATTGTCCAACAAAGTTTAAACTCATTCATCAGAGGGCTTGCGTTTTTCGATGTATATTGCCTCTAAATTCTATTTAAACTTTTCAAGATTTCAATCTTAAATGATTAAAAAAAAACAATTAACATTGCAGAATTGATACAAATTTTTTACAAAAACACAATTCAGGATGACGTTTACTCAGAATGAAAAAAAAATCCACTGATGATAATGAAAAACCAACTATTGTGTGTTATAGACCTTTTATTGTAGTGTTATTTTTCATTTTCAAAAAAGTAGGTCAATGACCTACTTTTTTAGTTAATGTCCATTGTATATTTTTGGAAAATTAAAGGAAAATCACTGAAAATTTTATACTATGATTGAGATTTTCTTAATTGTGAAAATAATACAAATTGCTCAACACTTTTGAAAATGAAATACAATTTATGAATGGCAGTGACACTAAATACATACAAAGCATTAAGTTTTCCTTCACAATTTTTATAAATATTCCAGTCCGAATTTCCTCTATCACTTTTCAAATTCCTACCCATTTTTGATTCAATTTTACAAAAAATTGAATGATGATAATACAAAAACATTTATAGTATTAAACTACTTATATTGATCTTATTCTGTTGGCATATAATTTATATGAGGTCAATGATCAAAATTTTGAGATATGGTGTCTTTTCTCGTTTTTAAGCATATTTCAATATTTTTTAAATTCATGCCATACGGTAATTATAATGCATAAATGAGGTAAAACTACCAAAAAATATGCAAAATTATAAAGACTAAAATATAAAATCTTAGCTTTTAATATTAGAGTACTTCCAAAAATGTTTTAGCAGAAAACAAAATCTGCAAAATTTAGTCCGAATTTCCTCTGTTTGGCTAAAAGTCTATTTTTGTTTTGGCATAATTCCATAATATAGTAGAAATATCGAATGTTATGTCAATAATAATTCATTTCACAGATACTTTTTGTATTTAGAACAAATTTTACTAATGACATTGAACTTTATAACAATCCGAATTCGAGAACTCAAACCCTGAGTAAACAACACCCTTAAGGTAAACCAGGATTTGTTCAGATATAGTGTTAAGATAACAAAATAGAGTGTATCTTACTTATAAATGCAAAGAGTTTTCAATAGTTTGCAGAATATTTAGATGAAAGTACAGGAAAAAGCTAACGTCTTTGTTTTTTCAAATTAAATGCTACCCACCATTTTCCTTTTAATTCTATCACAGCATCACACGATTAAGCATAATAATATTCAGTGCCAGTCGGGTTTGCTAGACATTAGTTGCACATATGCTTGTCTTATTGAGTATTGTTTCATCAACCAGTTTCTTTTGGCATTAAGATAAGCTGTTCCTCAATTTTCGTAACAATAAATTATATTAAAAATAGTTTCTTCGATTTTCGTGACAATAACTTTAAAAATATATTTCTCAATTTTCGTGACAATAACATTAAAAGTCTGTCTTCACGAAAACTTTGTCATAAAAATATGATAAACAACTATTATAAAGCTAATCTGCGCTTATGATATGATCTAGGTGAACAATCAAAATTCAATGATGAATTTTAATACATGTTGTTTATTTAAAATTCATAATGATGATTGCAGACAATGTTGAATTTTGATTATAAAATATTATATTATATTATATTAATGTAACATAAATATGCTATTACCCACAAAGGTATACAAGTTACTTTTCCCACAAGGAAGAACACAGGAATGTTAAATGTATCACATACACGCGAAAGGTTGTTATTGCAAGTGCATTTGATTTTTTTTACTTGCCATTATAGTTTATACTTAATGGTGGTTGATCTTCCACGTCGTTTTCTCCTTCTAGTTCAACAATATTTCGTATGTCACTGCGAGGTGCAGCTCTGATACTTTCAAAAGGTCCATTTAAGGGATCATTTTCATTAATTTGTCTCTCTTCTGCAGCTCTGGTATTTTCAATAGGTCCATTCAAAGGATCATCTTCATTTCTTTTTCTCTTTTCGAACTGATTACCAGAATAATTAACAATATTTTCTCTCTTTTTATGCAAAAAATACTTATGGAATAAAATAAAAGCTAATATTACCAAGATGATAATTATACATGTAACAACAACCCCAATGACAACATACTGTTTTGTTATTTTTTCATCTCTTTCTTCCACAGTTTTTTTCAAGCTTCCTATTAATTTTTTCGATATAAGTTCTTCTTGTTCAAGATTCTCAATTTTCTGTCCTTGCTGCATTAAAGATGGTATTCCTCCATATACCATAAAACAACCGAACAGCTTGTAACTCTCAGAGGACTTGTATGCAACGTCACATGGTGTTATATCCAAGTTAGCACAAGGAGCCTTATATTTCGGTTGAAGAATGACTCTTCCACTTCTATCACGGTTGACTTCTGGACAGTAGCTCCCAACCACGATTTTTTCATAAAAACAACCAAGATGAGTTCTATTGCTGACAGAGTCCAGGACATAAGCCAAAATATGATTTGGATCTTCACACTTTATGCCTTTTGTTATTTTCATATATTCCTCGTGGTTCATGGGGACATAGGTAACATTTTCCTGTAAAATGTACTGGTTAAGTTGTGGAGAGCTAACTGTCAGAGCAATTGCATACCACACCAATGGGATCACTATGAACATTCCTTTCCAATTTACTCTAACCATACTAGTCTAAAAAGAAAAACAGGAAAAGATAATTATTGTGGAGCAAAAATAATATCTAGAGATGAAATATTGTTTGTTATTGTAACTTATTGATGTTATAAATATATATATGTATTTGTTATATTCATTATCCTTCCTCGAGAAATCAGCTCATCAGCTGTATTTTAGAATGTTGATTCGACCACTGTACCTCACACATGTTTGTAATTTATACATTTACAGGGTCGAGCTTGTTATTTATGGATTAAATTTGTTTTGTTCATTGTTGATATACATTGAACTTTTACTCTAAAATGTTTTACTTTCATTAACATGATCAGACATCGCTTTTATCTAGTACAGTTTCTATAAAACATGTGTTGCACTTACTTTCTTTTCCCTTTAAGTTCAAGGTCGCCAGTGTTGCACCGGAAGTTGTGTTTAATGGAGGGAACATACTAAAGACATGAAAAACTAATGACATGAAATACCTGTATATAACCAAAGAAATATCACAATACCTTGATGCACCTTAAGGTAAAGAGAAGGCCTCTTTTAAATAAGGAAAATTTATTTGTAAAAAATGTTAAGTGTTAGAGGGTGAACTACCCTGGAATGGATTATCTTAGGGCGTTTGTGTTTTTAAAAAAGGGCTGGTAGATGGCCTTTTAATGGCATCGGGGAATGCGTACAACATAAGACAGATCACATTTCTCAGATGAATTCATGTATAATTAGCTTGGGCGAATATTGTAAGAATGATGTAAATTTATTCTCCGATCTACAATCATTCAGTTTAATTTGAAATAGTGGAGAAATTTCAAAAGCATGATTGACGTTGAGAATAAAGTATTAACAGTTTTGCTTTCTCTTGCAGAAAACGGCCCAATGCTGATGTCCTTTTAGACGTATCCCCTGATGTCCATATAGACGTATCCCCTAAAGTCCATCTAGACGTATCCCTTATGTCCATCCAGACGTATCCCTTGATGTCCATCCAGACCTATCCCCTGATGTCCATCCAAACGTATCCCCTGATATCCATCCAGACCTACCCCCTGATGTCCATCTAGACGTATCCCCTGATGTCCATATAGACGTATCCCCTAATGTCCATCTAGACCTGTCCCTTGATGTCCATCCAGATGCATCACACGCAATTCTGCCTAAACCATCTGAACAATTATTACATGTATTTGGTGGTTGCTGCATACCGTACACGACAGAGCATGTTGCGCCTGATTCAGTTATTGATAATACAAAAAATAAAACACCAAAGTAAAAAAAGAAAGTTTTCCTCTCCAAGCGGTTTGGTCACCTAACCTTACCAAGATAAAGACAACCGAAGTAAAACATCCAGCAAAAAAATTGACATTGGAAAACATAATTGTAGAACCATCATCTCCAACATGGGTAGGTCGGCTGACGTCTAGACACATAGAAAAATTGAAAATAACCAACCATTGTGTTCAATTATTATTAATGAGGTACAGGACATTATACATGTACAACAGCAGTTCCCGGACATTAAAGGCTTACAACCAGAAGAAAAAACACCAATCTGGGAAGAGAATGAAAGTTGCTGGAATTACGGGCTTATATTTAATAATGTCATGTCACCTGCCGTCCAGATTCACCATAATGAAAAACTCCACTGGATAACCTCCGCGAACTGGACGGAGAGATCTATGTACTAGACAGCATGTCAAACAGCAAACTTACCTTCTTCTCAGTTTCAGTTAGCTTGTTTGTACGGCACTAACTACAATTTAATAACTGTACATCTTCCGCAAATTCAACAGCAAACAAACAGTATTGACTGTGGTGTAATTGCCTTTGCAAACGCAGTCAAGTTCTGCTACAATTATTTCCAGGGGAGTGACCTCTTGATGTATGATGCTCCTACTTATGGCCACATCTCATACACTGCCTTGAGACGCTAAGATTCATTCCTCTCCCTAGGATTGAGCCAAAGGTCAAATTAAACATACAAGGTGACTTACAAGGTTCAATGTGACTGTAAGTGCAGACTACCAAATCTTTAAGAAGAGTAAAGTATACAACTTTGAGAATAGACTAAAGGTTGATTTTATATATGAGCCAGTATACGAGAAAAGATTTGTTATGACAAAAAAAAATCATAAAATCATGTTTTGAATGATTCTTACAGAAGAAAACATGAGAAATCATATGATAATTAAATTAATAGTCTAGCTTGGCTATAAACTCTTTATTTTGACGCTGCAAACCAGTCTATTTTTATCATGACGTCAGAGGGTTTTTTTTGTTTTAACGTCAAAAAATTGAAACCAAGACGTCATAAATGCATTAAGAATTAGATAACCAAGGTTGACTCATAATCAAAGTACTCAAAGTACTGAAAAGCGCTAAGCCAGCCTCAATGCCACTTTTTTCAAACCATTGTTAATATTTTAAAATCATAACTATACAGAAAGTAAAAGAAAAAACAGTTTCATGAAAATGCATCATATGTATGAGATCCTGACCATACCATTTCAATCAATTTGAAGAGAGGAGTTTGTAATGTATATTAACTGATTAGTTAGCCCACTTACAACTAAGTTGGGATGAAAATTCGATTGCGCTTTTGTACATTGGAATTCTGGGAATGAATTAGACGGTCCTTGTTTAAGAAATTCGAAGTTATGAAACTGACTGTCCCTGGGTTCCGGAGTCTGCATATATAAATTTCTCGAATTTGAGAGGATATGTGGTGTAAAATTCAGAGAGCGATCTTTGCAATTTTAAAAGTCTATATAATTATAAATAACTAAAGTTGGCGTGAAGTCATACATTGTACCGCTGCACGCCTGTCTCCTACCCTACATTTATAAAAGTAAAGCGTGCAAACTCAATGTACACCCGCAGAATATTATTGTTCTGGTCGTTATATATCTTGTATTTTTAATGGTTGTATATTCAATTTTGATCTAAGATTAATATTCCGCTGGCTGACTTTATTTCCTTTTTTAAATGCTAACCTTGTTGATATATACAGTGTACGACAAGTTTTGAATACACTTGCTCAGTGAGTGAAAACAAGACTAACCGTACCTTTTCACCAACCGAGACCGTAAAATATGACTAAATGTCATTGAATTTAAAATCGACATGAATCAAAAGATCAAAGTTACACAACAAATGTTTTTAAAAATATCACGTTGATAAATTTGTCGTCCTTTGAGGGTCTTAAATTTTTTTCTATGTAACTTTTGGTATAGCAACAAGACAAGGGAATATCTCTGATTGCATGCTTTGACATTCCGAGATCCGCACCACTGGCCATCCTTTGTTTACATCGCACAGCGGTCACCCAACATGCATCTAATAATAGCAGCATGGAATGTCGCGTGGCATGTGTAATCGCCAATGCACCCTAGACTTCACTGATATTGTAAAAGTTTGCCATTTGTTCGGATCTCGATTAAGTAAACCCACAACTCGACGTTTTTTTGTAAAACCTGGGATCTTGATAGAAACTTAAGGATACCATGATCTTGCTATTTTTAGAATTCGAGCGTCGCTCAGCATGATCACTAGGTGGCGCTTATAAAAAGATCATGAAATTTGGTGCATCCCTAATAAGTGCTAGCGCATGCGCTTAGCGCTTAAAAATGATATCATATTGTGACAAAATAAATCTCATTCATTAACAAGGTTTCATTGTTTTATGTTACACAGAATAAAACTAATGTGTTTAAATCATGTATATTAAAATTGGCGATTGGTTGTCTCTGCAAAAGTCCTGAATAAATTGAGTTAATGGTATTTTTCTTTACTTCGTGATTGGTAGGAAATTTTTCATTAAGGTCAGACGACGCGTTCTTCAATTTTATATAACTTTTTATAGGAATCTGTTATTGATTTACTACCACTTTGACAAGTTTCCTTGCAAATAATTAAGGTACCAGACATTTCTGCAAGATACTAGAGTACGTAATTTTCTATATAATCTTCTTGAAAATACACTTGAATTGCTGATTAAATTTTTTTAAGCATATACATTTATATTTGTAAAATTTCAATCATTTTAAAATGATAATAAATAATAATTATTTATTTGGAATATTATCAGGCCGTTAAAAATTTGAAGAATAGTTATAATTTTTCGAGGAACGTTTCGTCTGACCTTAAATTCTATTTCATCTCAACAATTCATTAAAATTTAAAAATTTTGCGGGGAAATAATAAATAACACTATCAGATACATAATTTTTTATAAAAAGGTTTTATATTCTAGTATTGACTGGGGTGATTTACGTTTTAATGTCAGTGATGTAAAAATATTAACATATTGTAATGTATTTTTTTGGTTGCAATAAAGAATATCTTAATTCATTCATTTATGTCAAAAACAGTGTTTGGGTTTAAAAAAAAAAAAGAAATATTTTTTTCTTGACCGAAAACAATCTTTTCTAACCAACGTGTCAGAAAACCCAAATAGCACCACCGCATCATAACTTCTAACCGGGGAAAAATAATATTACTTTTTAACTTTTCGTTGACAAGCTTCATTTGTAGATTGGTGTATAAATATCTTTTTGATATTATACAAACACATACTATTTCTACCATTGATTTGCGTAATGTACAACTAGCGAGAATTTTGTTACATGTACCTACATATATTTACAGGTTAATTAACATCCACAATGTAGTTTTGGCGATTGGTTGTCTCTGCAAAATGTCCTGAATAAATTGAGTTAATGTTATTTTTCTTTACTTCGTGATGTATTTATTAGGAAAATTGATTGTAATTCATACAGCTATAAAGTGATAAGACTGAAATCTATGCGAATATGTGAAACAATTTCGACGTATTATTTTACTCATTCCTTTAATCTAAAAAATTTAGCGTATTTAATATCGTCTTTATATCAAATAGCTATAATGAATTTTTTTTTAATCATTCATTGATGTGTTCTTTGTACTATTGGTGTTGAATATTGCGTGGCTAATTTCTTGATAGATGAATACTAATTTAGCTACATTAAGAGCACGGACCCTACTAACCTTCACGGACTTGCACGGACCTCTTGTGTAATGATCTGATAGACAATAATTTACACACTTAACTCATTTTTAATGGATAAGAAGGGATTCAAAGATAGATGTAAATGTAAACAAAATATGCTTTCTCTTGTTATAAACATTGACTTTGAAGAAAGCAAGCATTGCAGAAAAAAATCTACATTAATTTACTTAAATTTATTCAAATATATATTTTTCTACAATTATTGCTACCTTTTCACCCGCATGAATCACAAAATAATGCATTTAATTACGCTTGTATATATGGACAAAAAACTTTTCTCTGATACACCCAATGTAACAGAGGCCTTTTAGTTTACATTTATTAACTTTTATTTTTTCGTATTTATCCTTACGCTTCAGTTCATTGATAGATTAATTAGATGTTGACTTTAAACATTGAACCTTTAGAATCGCTTTTTGAATCAAATTTGTGTTATTATCTAAGATACAAGAATTGCTCATGATACTGGTATATTGTACTGTTGTTTTGTTTTTTCTAATTTGATCGTACAATTTCGTTTTCAGAGAGAGAGAGAGAGAGACAGACAGAAAGACAGACTAGAAGGAAGACTTTTTTAATGAAACTCGTGTTTTCATTTGCTAAAATGATAGAACTTGAAATGGTTTGCAATAATTGAATCGTTTACCTCAAAATTATCTTTTACATATTTATGCTTAATTCATGCCATTGTAATGCAATCTTTTCTTACATATTTTATGATGGCTGTGTTGAAAATGGCGTGCAACCCGTGCGAGTCCAAATTTACCTTGTTTTTAAATGTGGGAGATCAATTTTTGCATTTAATAAATAATTTAAAATTTTGAAGAGTGGGCAATTTGATTAATTGTCAATCCAATACCTAAATATAAATGGCAAAACTGATTTTTCATAATCAAGTATTTGACTGCATGCTATATAATTATGTACGACTTCATTTTATATTATAAATAATATATGTCACTGTTTATAATACTCTTACCATGCCTATAAACTCTTTATCATGTTTGGTTTATTTTTAAATTTCTTTTTCATAAATTATGCCTAGAAACCATTTTGCAGTATATATAAACACAACACAATTTAGCACATGGTTTTTTTTACACGTTTATGAATTGCACCTACACCTATAGGTTGGTAGTTCTATTGAAATTTAAATTAATTCAAACTGCGTTTAACTTCAGATCTATACATTGTCATGTATATATAATCCAGCAAAGAATAGTATACATATTGCTGTTAAAAAAACTTCCCTATGCTTAATTTCATACGTTACAAAAAGAAATAAAGCATTACAGATTATAAACGACGTCGCGAAATGTTGCCGACGTTTATGACGTTATCTCTGCATTGTGACGTTATGTCATAAGACCCCTTTTCTCATACACTGGCTCATATATACACTAGATGATTACCCGCGCAAACATGGTACTTAACACTTTACACATTATGATTTGTTTACCCTTGGACTGAAATGTCACATTTTCATTGGTTTAAACATAGCACGTGATTGCCTCATACATCTCTATATTTGTTCTGTGAGAAATAATATTAGGCAATATGGCCGTCATAATTCGACGCTTCGCTTACTTATTTCGACATTTCATAGTATTTTATACATAAACTGCATGCCGTAAATTCTTAAAGTATTTGGAGTAGTTGCCCTTTGAAATTCTATAAAATTAGAGTACGCTAGTTGCCCTTAGAATATTGACGTCACATTGTTTTGTCTGGAGCAGAACAAAATTGCAGCGTCGATATTTGCTCAAATCTCTGCAGAGGAAAGGGAGAAAACATTTAAAATTGAAAATTTGAAGAGTTTAAATGAGTTAAATTGGACGAGATGTAAGGCATCTTGTACATGGCTTTGCGAAGATCATTGCTATTTGTGAATAAATATGTCGCTTGATAGTCCTCGAGTAAACAAAACACTTATTAGGTTAGTTACTGAATCACTACGGAAATATATTGGGTTGATCAATCTCATAGAAGGCTCGGCTTCGCCTCGCCATCTATGAGATTGATCAACCCAATATATTTCCGTAGTGAGTCAGTAACTAACCTAATAAGTAATAATAATGCTTCATATATTGAACCATATTTTTTGTTCAGTTTTTCCTTATCCTATTCTTTAAAATTGAAATAAAAACAAACTGCATGTATATTTTGAGGAGCGGACAGGGATGAAAAATCTAAACTGAAATGGATACCATATATACGTACATGTAACTCACTGAAACAAACCCTTTTTACTGTATTTATTTCAAACAAGTGAATGGGTATTTTGTGTATCTCTCTCTAAATTTGGGTATGTATGCCAATTTTCAATATACTATCTATTACTGTCCTAAATAGACTTAGAATTTCAGACAAAAACCGTAATAAAAACAATCTGGAATCAATTTGTGGGCATTTAACTTCCTTGTTTTATGCATGCATCATTTATCCATATAGACGTAGGATACAATAATATGTTCATTAATATTTACAATTTAATGTTGTAGGATTACAACCAACCTGTTGTGATATGAAGATGTATGAAATATGAAATTAAAAACACGCTAGGTTATGCATTATTATCCATATCTAAATATGAGACCGACCTGAACATGCATATCAATTGGTCTACATTTATGAGGCTTTGTATCACATATACTGCTGAGGATTTCTGTTAGATAGTATCTTTTGTTGATGTTTTGTACATAATATTTTACACTTCCGAGAAAACAGCTCATGGACGCCGTTAACTCAGTCATTAGATAGCTTGCGTTTTTCGATGTATATTACAATTTAAACTCTATTTAAAACTTTCCAAGATTTCAATCTGAAATAATGTTTTATAAAAACAATAGACAATGCAACATTAATACAAATTTTATACCAAAACACAATAAAGGAAAACCAGGATTTGTTCAGAGATAGAGTAAAGATAATATACGGGGTCAATAAAAAAATACTAAGATTTTTGCCATAGCTATGTTACTTAACGTAATATTAATATTAAATTCAGTAGACATAATAAAGCAATAGTTTCAAACAATTTGAAATCCAAAAAGTTAATATATTCCTTTAATTCTAAGAGTTATTAAGAATCTCATCCTGCAAAAATGAGGTCCCGTCGCACGGTCAAAATTTGTCTTATGTCAACAATAAACCAAATCGTGATGAATGTAATATCTCTATAAACTGGGCTTAAAACCAAACAATATTAAATCCTCGAATTAAATGTTGTCATGATATTTTGTGTACTAAATAACGACGGGATAAAAAGATTTGTTGAATAGATATCTGTAACTGAAGATAGATTGTCCTCTTTAAAATTGACTGAAATCATTGACGTCGCCGGACGTCACGGCGCAACGAAAAGTATACACAGTATGGATTTAACTCCGGGGAAAAGCTGATGCAAACCGAGATTTGCTCAATGGGGGAAAATAATCAAAATTATTTTCACGTTTGTGTTTCATTGTGTATCCTTTTTTTTTGGGGGGGGGGGGGGGTTGAGTGGGGGGGGGGGATGGTAGTATTTGTATTTTGGGCATCAAAAGTACGAAAGAGAGTGGAATATCTGTAAATATTTGGTCAAAAGAATAATCAACGTCATTTGACTTCAGGGATTTTCTTATAGTAAACAAAAAGACATGCGGTAAAAAAATGAAAACTTCGAGGAACTAACTTACGATTCTTGAATTTTTTTTTAAAAATTAGATGTCGAGTGATATAGTGAGTTATGACTATTATGAAAAATATATGATAGATGAATTGTCATCGTATTTTTTATTGACCCTCGTCACAGAGAGTATCTTACTTATAAATGCAAAGACTGTTTGATGGTTTGAAGAATTTTAAGATGTACAGAGACTTTAATGAGTTTGATTTTTGGGAGTTGATTTTAACTAACTCTCCTATGCAGTTACTCTGACAAACCGAAAGTGAAACAGTGTTTGGACCTAAGCACAAATCATCACCGCTGAAAAGACTAAGTTCTCAAAAATATTAGAAAAAAATTCAATGTAATGTAAGCTGAAGCATTGTTTTTCAAGGAAACTTATCTATAAAGACTTTGAAAATAGTCAAATTTTATATACTACGAACAGTTTAGATATTTTTGTAGTCTCATGTATTCGTACGCCAGTGTTAATAATATGGTCTCGTTCAACCAGACGCTCGGCTGTCTCCGTAAATCTGCGACAAGCAGAGAGGGGGCTCTCTTGCTTGTCGGGTATTAACGGAGACAGCCGAGCGTCTAGTTAAAAGAGACTATAGAGTTCGATATCAATAGTGCTTGGATCCATACAATTTTTAGAATTGTTTCGATAACTAATACACACTAGTAGTTGAAATCTATCTTTAAATATAACACAACATGATTCATATGGGGTTTCTCGAAAGTCTTAAAATTCATATCAAAAAAGTGCGTAATTCAAATACAAACTAGAAACTAATTGCCATGAAAGATAAATTGATTCTAAAATAAATGATAATCTATAAAATCAACTCCCGTCAGAACTTGAGTACTTTGATTCGAATTAAATGCAACCCACCAGGTTTTTTTAATTCTATCAAAGCATCACACAATTAAATATAATGATATTCAGTGCCATTTGGTTTGCTAGACATAAGTTGCACATTTGTTCTTATGGAGTATTTTTCAGTTTCTGTTGGCATTAAGATAAGCTGTTCCTTAATTTTCGTACAATAAAAATAGTTTCTTCGATTTTTGTCACAATAACATTAGTTTAAACAATATTTATTGATATTTTACAATAGCAGGTACATGTATTTGACATAACGTACAATACAAATCCCTCTCTTAGATAAAAAAAATATGATAGGTGCAAGTTACATGTTTGTATGATGGAATAAAGAATCAGATAGCTTATGTAAAAGAGGAACAAAACGTCCAACATATATATCAAAATCAAGAGTAGACATTTTGACATTTGCATAATGAGTTTGAGAGTTGGAACTACAAATGCATAATTAACCTGTGAGCTAATCGACCCACGAGCGTATTACTTCATGTAATACTATAAGACAAACAATACAATTATGTGCAGAACAATTTGAGGTAAAACTCCAAAGGAAATACATGTATGTAATACATCCCTGTATAAATATATCCTACATGAGTTTACATATTTAGAGAATATAATTACATGTAAGTAGAAAAAGTGTCGAGATTACACTAGGTAATATATTTCTTTTCGTTTCCATATAAAATTTTAAAAATTGGTTTGTACATTTGAGGTTCGATCCCGGTGCATTTGGGTTTGTGTGCCGCGCTCAGGCTGTCTTGACTATTCGGTGTTCAATTTGTATCGCATTTTCATATAAGTAACGGTTACCTTAGGAGTTAATATTATAGCTGGGAACTATTTTCTTGTAAGGAGTTATTCGGTTCTTGTGGTATTTAAACCTAGGACCCAGGCTCTATTGCCATTCGACAACTTAGCTACGACCACTTAGTTACGTTCAGATGTCGGACTCGGACACAGTCAGCTCACGTGGTAGCCCAGACAGACACTCATTGCACGAGATAAACGGACGCCCCATGTCATCAAGCAAATCTCGCTTTACGGAAGACCTGACCGATGCAGAAGCTTTTCAGCTATTCTCATGCAAGTTAGACGCTGCCATGGCTGAAAACAAGAAATTGATTTTAAAAGAATTCGAAGCCAAAACCTCTGCTACACAAGGGAAAGAGAATTCTGTTGACTTCAAACTTGAACACCATAAAGAGAGGTACAATTTTTTTAACAGACATTCAATCCGATTTTGAAAAAATTGAGAAACGTTTTGATTTCGGTGATATTGCCATTGTTAAAGACGTTATTAAGAACTCTGTACTTCGCATTAAAGAGCAGAAAAAAGTTATTAGAATTGCAGACAAATATGGATGGGACGTGGCCAAAGAATTCAAAGACGACCTAATTACAGAGAATTCAGAAGAAAGCCAGAGGCTCAGACAGGCAGAGGCTAGGGCTAAAAGGAAAAGGTTTGATAAGAAAGGTTTTAGTAATCCTTTTCGTGGCGATAGCAAATTCGTTCAACCTAGATATGCTCCCTACCCCAGGTTCCAGTTCAACTCTGCAGGCTGGAACAACGGAGGTTCGCAATCCGGACCGTACAGAATTCAACCGGACCAGTGTCTATACTGTAACGGATTCGGACATTGGAGCATCAACTGTCCGCTTAAAAAGAGAAGTCAGGCCATTGGAAAACCAACATCAACCCATACCAGTGCATCGGGAGAAAGTCAGAGAAAATAAACTGGTAAAGGAAAACTTGACTTATAAACATGAATCTCTACATGTTGTAGAGTTTAGAAATACAGGAAATGTCAAAGGCAATTTAGCAAAAACTTTGTCGTGCTGGAAAGAACAATTGTGCGCCGAACAATACATTATTGATACTATTCAGTTTGGTTATTGTATTCCTTTTGAGTTTTTTCCAGATTCTGTTTATCTTCAAAACAACAATTCTTCTCTTGACAGCGAAGACTTTGTAGACTGCGAAATTGAGAGTTTATTGAGTAAAAAAAGCTATAATTAAATGTAAAAGTGTTCCATCAATTGTCAATCCTCTTTCTGTCGCTACAAATTCTTATGGCAGGAAAAGACTTATTTTAGATCTTAGGCATGTAAACAAATGTGTGTCCAAAAACAAATTCAAGTTAGAAGGCATTAATTCCGCTATTAAATACTGTAATGGAAATGATTTTATGTTCAAGTTTGATCTCAAGAGTGGTTATCATCATTTGGACATTAATCCTTCCCACTTTCAGTACCCCAGTTTTTGTTGGAAAAATGTATATTACTCTTTTACAGTTCTTCCGTTTGGCCCGAGTCCAGCTCCGTTTATCTAATATTGGAGATCACGGGGTCATAAAATTGTCATTTATCTGGATGATGGTTTGGGATTGTCAACAGATTACAGTTCTTGTAAAGTAATGTCTTCAGCTATGCAAGCAGATTTAAAATTAGCAGGGTTCTTAGTTAACGAAGAAAAGAGTATTTGGGAACCGAGTCAGTCAATGGATTGGTTGGGTTTTTCTTGGGATACAGTGCAAGGTATGCTTTTTATTCCCCAATCTAAAAAGGATACATTTTTGACAAAGATTTCTAAAGCTATTTCATCCAAATCAATTACGATAAGGGAAATCGCTAGTATAGCTGGAAACATTATTGTTCTATTATGTCAAGATTTATGCACATAGTTATTGCAAATTCATTAATATGTCATGGGACGATCATGTTATTTTGAACGCTGAAATTGTTAATGAATTCAATTTTTGGTTGCATAATTTTAATTCTCTGCCTTCTCAATGTTTCTTTAAAGAAAAGTTTACTCCACAAAGGATTGTATATACGGACGCTAGTAAGCATGCAGCTGCTGGTTACATTGTAGAATGCACAGACAGCATAGTGCATAAAATGTGGACTTCTGAAGAATCGGCCAAAAGTTCTACCTGGAGGGAAATGAAAGCTGTTGAAACTACTCTATTATCGTCCGCAGATAAAATAAGCAACAGAACTGTAAAGGTTTATACCGACAATCCAAACGTAGTTAAAATTGTAAAATCAGGAAGCATAAAAAAAAGATCTTCATGATATTGCCTGTAAAATTTTCTTCTTTTGTATTAAGAATCATATAACATCAGAGGTAGAATGGATTCCTAGAGATCAAAACAATGAAGCTGATTGTTACTAGTATAGCAAAATTTTTGATTTTGATGATTAGTCTGTTTCAGATGTTGTTTTTAATTTTTTTAGTCAAAAGTGGGGACCTTTTGATAAAGATCTTTCTGCAGACTGTAAAAACAATAAGGTAAATAAGTTCTTTAGCAAATTTTGGACGCCAGGTACTTCAGGTGTCGACGCATTTGCTTTTGATTGGAAGCTGTATAATTCTTGGATTGTTCCACCTGTTCATTTGATAGCAGATACTATTAGACATCTAGAATTATGCACAGCGCAAGGTACGTTAGTTGTTCCAAAATGGACATCGGCTCATTTTTGGCCTCTGTTGGTTAACTCTGATGGAAAATTTAAAACATTTGTTATTGATTATGTGGAATGTCAAACCAAGAAATTTTTTCATCTCAGGATCACATAAAGAAAGTGCGTTTGCTGGAGTCAAATTTTTATCGAACGTTTTAGTTCTGAACATTAATTTCAAATCTATGTAACATTATATTTTCGGATTTACAAACTTCTACTTACTAACAATTGCATGCATATACGTCAGAACTGACTATGTTCTAGAGTTTGTGTTCAATTTTGAAATTTAGCCTGTTGGCCTAAATTTGACTGTACTTGTGACATTTAGTGCATGGCGGAGAGCCACACGATCACATTTATATATATATACATATATTGAATGCGTAGTACAGGCTGAGAGTCTGTTTATGTTATGTGAGACTGAGAGTCAGATTGTTTGTTTTTTACGGCTGAGAGCCTGATGTTGAGTTGGCTGAGAGTCATCTTTTGTGTGTAATGTACGGCTGAGAGCCAGTACATAATTTGGGCTGAGAGCCTTGAGATTAATCACGTATATTTTATAACATTTATTATCATTCGAGTTATTTGTTAGTTAATAAATTGTTAAATTGATTTTTGAATTTTATTATTTCAGATATTCAACCATTCACATTGGGCCGAATTGCGAAATCATGGAGAAGGCGACTTGGCAGCGTTGGCTAGAAACATACCAAGTTTAATCGATGCTTCTAAATCCAATGCAACCTTGCGTAAATATAAGTCTTATTTTTCGAAATTTGAAAGTTGGTGTTCTATAAACAAGTTATCATCTTTCCCAGCTACGCCTGCTACTGTTTCTCTCTACATTTCGCATCTTGTTCAGTGTAAATCCTCTTCATCAATTCTTAGTTCCGTGTTTTACGCAGTGCAGTGGTATCACGATAAAAATCTGTTTCCAAATCCATGTTCGGACAAACTTGTTAAACTTACTTTGGAAGGAGCCTTGCGCACTCTTTCTAAAACTTTGATAAACAAAAAACAACCTATTACTTCTAATATCATATCAAGAGTTTTCAGTGCGAAGAACAATGTTGCTGATTTATCTCATCTGCGAACTAGATTGTTGTTTGTTCTTGGTTTTGCCGAATTTTTCAGAGCTGGAGAGTTGTGCAATATAAGAAGATCGGACATCACTTGTTGTGACACTCACATGGATATAAAAGTAAGATGTTCCATGACTGATGTTTACAGAAGGGGTAATATTGTGTATATTGCAAAAACCAATTCAGATCTTTGTCCTGTTCAATGTCTTCAAGATTACCTTAGTCTGGCCGGTATGCAATAAAACTCCGATATGTTTATATTCCGGTCACTAAGGTACTTTAAGAAGTCTAACACCCATAAACTTGCAAGATCTAACAAATCATTGTCTTAAATATTTCTTTTCGTTTCCATATAAAATTTTTAAAAATTGGTTTGTACATTTGAGGTTCGATCTCGGTGAACTTGAAATAATTTATGTTCGGCTGAGCGAAGCGAAAGAGAACATAAGTAGGCTTATAGAAGTGATTGGAATCGTTCGGTTTTCCGCAACTAACTAATTATCGATTAGTATCGAAGGTTTTTATATTTTATAGTTAAGTGCTAAATAAATGTAAATAAACAAGTTACAATGAACAGACCCGTTACTATACTCTGTCCCAAAATATCCTGGATTCACATTCTGCTTAATTGCTTGATTTATATATTTATAAAAGTTACAGAAAACACGTGTGTTTGTTTTGAATTAAGTGGGCGTGTCGATATTACATATCGAATGACTGTTTATGGGTGTTTACGAGTGAATAGGGTGAATTATTCCGTGCTACGCATGACTAGTACACATAAAAAGAAGAATTTGGGATTTTTTAAGTTATTCGAAGTTCGATGCCACTTTGCAACAGTCTATCACCACCCACCCCTCCCAAATGATGACATCGAATTTCTGTCAATTTTTGGTTTCTACATGATTTTTTCTTCTTTTGTAGAATGAGTATGCTTGTACTTGTTTATGAAAGTAAAGAGACCGAGAGCCGTTTACTTTGCACTATATTATACATGTATTTGATTATTAAAGTCTGGTGCATTCGCGCATGCAAGCTTCTCCTATAAATTATGTGTTTGTGTTTTATTTTATAAATAATTTATGTTCGATTGAACTGGTGAATAAGAACATAATTATAAATACCTCAGGGTTCAAACGATGTAAATTCAAAAGTATGAACAATTTCCAAGATTTCTCAGTCGAAACGCCATTATTAGCTAATCAGGTTTCAATACAATGCTAAAAATGTGATGTCTACGTGTTACGAGAGATAGATAAAACACATCTGTTCTTTCCCTTAAATGCCTTTGCATAAAAGTTTGCTGTTCTCTGACATGTTGAGTCGTTGTAATTATACCAATCTTCATCAGTGTTCGACCCTGCTTCAAGAATTGACAGCTCATGTCCAATGGCTTTCCTCAGATCACCAAGTGTCCAGTCATCTCCTCCATGGGCTCTAGCCAAGTTCTGTCTGATTTTTGATGGTAGTTTCCTCAAGACTACAGGTACCAGTAAGTTTCCATAGCACTCTTCAGTCTGGTTCAGAGTTTCTAATCCACGGATGTATGTTTCCATCTTCCCTCAAACTGTGTAAAGCATCAGTTGGTTCAGGTAGGTCCAATAATGCTTGCATATAAATTCGAGTAGATCAATGGCCTTTATATAATTGGCATTGGTAAGCGCTAATCCTTCTACCACTGATAAAGCCTCACCCAGGAGCAGTGATTTTAAGTAATTGAACTTCTGAACATCACTTAAACTGATATTGTCATGAACTCCAATGTTAAATGAATCCCAAAATGATTGCCAATCTAATTTGTGTCCGTTGAATGTAGGTAAGGATAACTTTGGTAATTTGTGGTTGGAAGCAGTAGATAAACTACCTGACGGCATTGACACAGGGTAATGATCACGTATTAATGGAACTGTTGTGTGATCAGATGACACTTCATTGATTTCATGAGGATTGAATATACCATTTTCATCATTTGATTTACGAAAATCTTGTTTCTCCCCAGCTACATTTGCAAATTTGTTGTCAATGAATTCTTTAACCCTCTGGCTGCGACGTTATTGAACAGAAAACTTTACGTCACTGCGACATTAAAAACGACGTCATAAGTTTTTGACGTTTTTACGCGGGATTTTCTCAAAATTCAAGGAATATAACAAGTGCGCGTTCTATTTCGAAGTGCGGATTACAATGCCGTAATTTTTTACTTGTCTTTTCCACTAATTTTCCCAAGATGTCATGACTGTATCCTTGGATTAATTGCAGTTGCCCAGAAGCAGAAGCAACATTTGTTTGATACATAATTATAAAAGATCATAAATGCATGTGAGGCTTAAAGGGGCATGGTCACGATTTTGATCAAAAATTATTTTCCCGATTTTAATGTTTACAATGCTTCAGTAAGGCATTTTTAATAGGCAACCAAAGTTTTAGTGTTATTCGTTGAGTTATAAGTGAGTTACAGAGCTTACAATTCTTTGCTATGTAAACAAAGCATTTGTTTACATTTTGTACGTTGAAGTGAAATCTCCAGTTTTAGACCGAAATGAATGTGGTAAACGTTAAGATCTGTTTGTTTATGCTTAAAATGAATAATATGATGGAAAAATCAGCTTGGGAAAAAACTTTTACCGGTATATTGAACTAATGTAAACAATAACAGGGCACGAGCCTTGTTTACATGGCAAAGAATTGTGAGTCCTGTATCTTGCTTATAACTACTGGCTCTCCAATTTCATTTGGTCATTGGAAATGCATTCCTAAAGCATTGTAAATAATAAAAACAGGAAAATAGAATTTGACCAAAATCGTGACCATGTCCCTTTAATAATTATATAAACTTACAGTATTCTCAAATTTAATAAAAGTAGTAATAGGTTACAATTAAAAGAAGATCAGAAAAGGATGACTGTGATGATCGCCGCATTTTGGGTCCTTTTTCGGTCATTCTTGTTGCGTTAATTCTTTTTTTAAAAGTTTGGTGAAATTCCAATTGTCATAATGGTTTTAAACTGCGTTGCAATAAATTGAATCTTTTTTTCCCTCTTACTGGTCTGCAAATACCTGGGATTTAGACTTGTCTGATTGTTGCAACTTAATTCAATCGGCAGTTTAAAATAAAGAAATTTGACCATTAATAGTTCTAAAATGGGACGGACAAAATCTTTTGAATTTATTGATAAAAAAGACTATGAATATGAATAAAATATCATGTAACTTGGGTGCATTTTCTTAGAATGAAAAATCCAACGTAAGCCACAAACATTACCTTAACAAAACACAGTGCCCATCTTTCAAAGTCAAGGGTTTCTGATCCGCTTCTCACAAAGAGGCAGAGCGGATCAGAAACCCTTGACTTGGGAAGCACAGTGCCTAGCGTTGATAAACAAATATATATAGAAAATTAATCAAACATCCCTAAAACGATTCACTTTACGTTTTATCAAAATTTAAGCCCAATGCTTCATGGTTTCGTTCGTGGAAATCTTCTGATTATTGTGTTTTCTATTTGATTCTTGTATTTACATGAAAATAACTAGATTGATGTAAAATTGTTTTTGATGGATATTTAGGTTTTAAAAAATGTTCATCAATAATTGTATTGAAAAGCGTGGACGAATATGTAACTGTTTTCTATTACCATAGCATAGCGTCAATATGGGACTTTATATATATACTTTATATATAGTATCAACACAGATCGTTTCGTACATGTAATAAGTCTGCGCAGTGAACCCGAAAATCTTTACCGAAAACTATGAATAGATTATAAGGCAACTGTCTTTTATATGCAAGAACATAATATGTTTATACATGTATAATAACTGTACGTTTTTGATGAGGCATTTTTGTCTTTGACAACGTATTTTAGATGTATCTTTATACATTTGTTGAAGAACAATCATGAGATATTCTCAAGCATGTAAACAAAAGATTCTTAGAAAATATACTAAATCCGATATCATTTCTTGTTGTATCAACCAATTTGTCTTTGTATGAGTTTTTATAGGGGGAGGAGGGTGGTGGTTACATGTATATAGATCTAGATCAAAGTGCACAAAACACTACATATCATTCTTAGAATTTCGCATGGCTGCATCTCATCAGAGACAGATTCAGAACACAAAACAATAAGGGTTTACAACTACGATTCCCCATTCAGAGAAAATTCTGAGAGAGAGAGAGAGAGAGAGAGAGAGAGAGAGAGAGAGAGAGAGAGAGAGAGAGACAGAACGAGAGAGAGAAAGAGAGAGAGAATTCGCAGCCCCTTAATTTATAAGAATATACTAACTGTTTACCGTCCATATCATTTCTTTGGCATTGTGCATTTTTTATGTACATCCTTTCCTTTTAATTACATTTATGCAACTGTTACACAGTAGGCCTATACAAATGTAGTTTTTTCCAAGTATAAATCTTTATTCTAGATAATTTCTTAATTTTACTGGACTTATGCATGTAGTGTTATACTGTGAAAAAGACTGGATTATTTAATCTTGTTAAAGGATATAGTGTCTGATATCTAGCCAAAAAAACCTTTAAAATCAAATGTTTCGAAACATGTCAACATCTTATTTCGCCGTGTATCTATATAGTATATAAAGTGTCTACTAATAGCGGTTTGTCAGTTCGTCTTTGTTTTTTTAAGACAATCTAATTAAGCCTCAGATTTACTTAAAATTGTTTTTTTTCTACATGAAATACGTATTTTGTACTTTCGTTCATGTGTGCTTGCTATGGCCGTTTCATACACCACGATCGTTTGATGTCATGATAAAAACTTGCATTGCCCTTCTATTAGGTTCAAAAATTATATTGAACATAAACTACGAAAACTAAGTAATTAAACACATCGAAATACTTTAATTTCCAACTACATGTGTATATGTAATTTAAATATTTGTAGATGTTTATTATCGAATTAAAAGTTGTATTTTCGTTAATTATTTTTAAATCTTAGGGTTAAGCACTGGACTAGTATAATAGGTATAGCACTAGCACATATAATGATGTCCTTTATATGGTAATTATATAATTGAAGAAGTTGCTTGCAAAATGTTAATCACATTTCAAACATCAACGTATGTGATCAATTGTGAAAGTAAACCTTTCAAGAAATAAATCATATACGTAGTAAATCAATACCTTGATTTTGTTTTTACTTTGTTGACAATTGTTTAAAAAAACACCGCTGCTACAAATTAAATGAGTACATTTCCAGTGAGAATTTGTAAGCATTTATTGTGTATTTAAGGGATCTCCAAATCCAGTGCCTAGCGTGCTATATAATTATATACGGTCAAAATGATGATAGTCGTTTAATTTTTTACTAAAGTAATATCTGAAAAAGAATACGTAGCTTTAATGACACCCCCCCCCCCTCTTAAAACATTTTTTTTCTCAAAAATTTTCAAATTAATTCTGAAAGTTGTGCTTTATATCAAAAGTGGATGAATGTACATAATTGTTCGAGTATGTGTACAGGTAGGAGTAAATCTACGTACAAATGAACCATCACAAAATCATTGCATGACGGCCAAGACGACATCCAATAATACATGTGTTTGTATATATGGTTAGTATGTTTGAAAGTTTCTACAAGACATAATTTATGTCAGAAAGAATCGATGATGGATCGATTTATCCATTTATTCCCTTCAAAACTTCAGGTACTATTAGACTGCAAATTCATCGTGATAGTTTGGAAGTTCATTCAGTTCTTACAATTGATTCTCGCTAAAAAATTTATCAGACTTCTACCAGGGTTTCATATACATACGTGTACTTTTAGAAAATCTTAGATAGGGAAACTTCGAGTACGGCACTAAAGAGTCCATAGTTCTGAGAACGATCTGATGACTTGCAAATACCGCTAGTCAACATGGAAAACCATACTCAGCATTTTGTTTCATAGCAGAGGAATAACACTTTCATATCATTCAGAATAAAACTAAAAATGTGATTTATGGTGTGCATTCGGATTTTGGTAATTTGTGTAACAATAAAATTATAATGTACTCTTACAATTTACGAGAAACTGCATGTATTAATTATTGTTTTTTTTTATTCTGATGAAGATCCGGGATGGGAGGGGGGGGGGGGGGGGTGGAAAGGTAATGACGACTGAATAATTCAATTTTTGGTAATGGCGACTTGATAATTCATTTTTTTCTTGGTTTGTATGATGTTTTCATACTCATAACCGGGATAATTGAAAAGGAGAACGAAATGTATAGGTACGATATACTTAAAACTTTCTTATTGTCGTGCAACTCCGTTTCACGAGAATCCCAAGAAGCTCAAAGTCGCAAATATATATCAGCTCAAACCAATCTTTATTTTTATTTCACATTTGTCTGATATATAATCCACATTAAAGGCTGCATGAGTCTCGGAGATGATAACCGCAATAAAGTTAAAGCAATACGAGCTGTATTTTTTTAGAATTTTTTTTGCTGTAAAAAGCTGCTAGTGAAAATATAACTTACATGTAAACTTTTATGATAAATAAGGTTTGAAAAAAAAACATTGATTTTTGTCAGACGAAAGATTTCTCTTCTCAGGAATTTATAGCAAATCAATTTTTGTACAGGACGACAATAAATCAATTATGCTCAAATTAAGCTTCTTAACGGCCCTTTCACACAAAAATATGACTAAAAGATATTTAAAAACCATGATATTTTTATGTCATTTTAGTAGAAAATAAGATTCTCGTAAAAGAAAAATATCAACATGAAAATTGCAACTCATATTGCTTTTAACACTCATTACTTACGACATCAAGTCGTCGCGAGTTACTGTATCTTATGCGTATTTTCAAAAATTTTGCTAAAATATTCAATAATTTTTATTACCTATAACAAAAGGTTGATGTTTCTAAAAATTAAAATCAATCTATATAGTAAAAATCGAGTAAAAATGATATAAAATCCATTGAAAATGAAAGGGAGAAGTGACTTTACGTTCATGACGTCGTGAAGGACATATATGTCCCTCTCGCAGCCAGCGGTAAAAGGACATATATGTCCCTGCCGCAGTCAGAGGGTTAAAACGTCTCAATCTAATGTCTAACTCGGTGTTATACTCATCTGTTTCAATGATTTCATTCTCGATTTCCTCCTCTTCTGTAATTTGATTCAATATCTGTTCGTCCAGATTGTCCATTAACTTCCTTTTCTGCTTCAAGTCTTCAAGAATTGACAAAAGATCTTCCCTGGAAAAATCTTCAGATCCTTCGTATTTTTTCAGTTTTCTGCTAACAGCACCTCTGTTCCCTGTTCTAGTGGCTTTTAACTTGCGTAGTTCCATTTCTCTGGTAGCGGCACCAAAATGTTACGTGAGATAGATAAAACACATCTGTTCGGTACAAATTCTTTATCTAAACTAACTCAGTTATTTACATGGTAACAACACAATACAATCATAACAATACAAAGTACATAATGACGTCATTACTATTATGACGTCATCATCATTATGACGTCATAACCGGGAATGTACATTGTACATTACATGTCACACAAGTAGAATGTTATCGTATTCATAACACTACGGGGATTTTTTATAGCAGCAAGCCCGGATGATAATGTTGAAAAATTGCGCGATATTTTCCGAGTGTATTCCGTATGGAGAAAAGATGTAAACAATCCCTATTATAAATCTACGCAAGGAATCTGTTTTCGTTTCTGTGAATTTTTCCGAGTGAAAGATGATAATGTGTCAATGAAATTATCTTGGAAATTATCCCTTACAACTAATTCAATTGCACTTCTTTCACAGGTATGTTGTTTTAAGCTCAACTGAGCTGAAAGCTCAAGTGAGCTTTTCTGATCAAAATTTGTCCGTTGTATGTCGTCGTCGTGGTCGTTGGCGGCGTTGTCGTTGTAAACTTTTCACATTTTCTTCTTCTTCTCCAGAACCACTGGGCATATTTCAACCAAATTTGGCACAAAGCATCACTAGGTAAAGGGGATTCAAGTTGGTTCAAATAAAGGGCCAGGCCCTCTTTAAAGGGGAGATAATTGAGTATTGAAAAATCAAAAATCTTCTTCTCAAAAACTATTCAGCCAGAAAAGCTCAAATTAAAATGGAAGCATCCTCAAGTAGTGTAGATTCAAGTTTGTTCAAATCATGGTCCCCGGGGGTAGGGTGTGGCCACAACAGGGGGATCAAGTTTTACATAGGAATTTATAGAGAAAATCTTTAAAAATCTTCTTCTCAAAAACTATTAGGCCAGAAAAGCTCAAATTAAAATGGAAGCATCCTCAGGTAGTGTTAGATTCAAGTTTGTTCAAATCATAGTCCCTAGAAGTATGGTGGGGCCACAATTGGGGAATGGATTTTTACAAAGGAATATATAGAGAAAATCTTCTTCTCAAAAACTATTAGGCCAGGAAAGCTCAAATTTGAGTGGAAGCATCCTCAGATAGTGTAGATTCAAGTTTGTTACAATCATGGTCCCCGGGGGTAGGGTGGGGCCACAATTGGGGGATAAATTTTTATACAGGAATATATAGAGAAAATCTTTTTAAAAAATTCTTTTAAAAACTATTAGGCCAAGAAAGCTCAAATTGGCGTGTAACCATCCTCAGATAATGTAGATTCAAGTTTGTTCAAATCATGGTACCTGGGGGTAGGGCGGGACCACAATGGGGGATAAATTTTTATATATAGAATTTTTTAAAAAATATCTTCTTCCCAAAAACTATTAGGCCAGGAAAGCCAAAATTTGAGTGGAAGCATCCCCAGATCGTATAAATTCAAGTTTTTTAAAAATAATAGTCCAGGGGTGGGGTGAGGGCACAATGGGGGATGGATTTTTACATAGGAATATATTGAGAAAATCTTTAAAAAATTTCTTTTTAAAGACTATTTGGCCAGAAATGCTTAAATTTGTGTAAAGGTATCCTCGGGTAGTGTAAATTCAAGTTTGCAAAATCACAGTCCCTAGCGTTATGGCGGGGCCGCGATGGCGGTTTGAATTTTTACATAGGAATATATAGAGAAAATCTTTAAAATTATTCCGGGAAAGTTTTCAGTCCAAACCTCAGTACTTAGTGTGAAAGCACAGGTTATGCAGATTTATGATTGATGAAACCATTCCCTAGAGAAAAGTGGGGCCACGAAATGGGGGGGGGGGGGTTATAGGAATAGAGAAAAATCTTCTTATAGGTACAACAACAAAAGGGGCTTACCAAAAAAAAGATGTGGATAAAAACTGGCAGATTTTGAATTTTTTTTAGTAAGATCTACTGTACTTAGTTGTAAAGATATTTTGATACTGTAATGCTAATTTGATCAGAGTTAAGGCAATTGTTGCTCAGGTGAGCGATGTTGCCCCTGGGCCTCTTGTTTTTTTAAATCGTCCAAATGTGCTGCATAAATATCTTGGGACCGACTATAGGCTTTCGTATTCTATTTTACTTAGTATTTCTAGCCATAAAAATTTTATATTCAAAAGATTTTCTTTAGTAGGCAGCCCAACATTATTTTCTTGAAACCAAAATGCGTCCAAATTCGAGAATGTGCTATATTTCCCAAGTAAGAATATGGAACTCGTCTGACATTTCAGCCATTTGCCATTTTTAGACTGCGCGCCTTTTTAGGATTTAGATAGTTCGCGTCTAGAATATTCTGTTTTATATAATAGGCGCTCGTTGAAGGGGAAACAATCCTCAACCGATTAATTATAATGAAACCTTTTATGATCGAACGCTTTGAATGCGGTTACAATCGACTGATTTTCGATTATAATCGATGATTGGAACATCACTACTAGGTACCCTGAAATCGTTTACTGTCAATTATAAATTTTTGAGCCATATAAAATCATTATCGCTAAGATTGGGAGACCCAAAAAGTATAGGTTGACATTTGTTGAATCTCGAATTTTGTTAATTGTTTTACTACGTATTACATTATAGTTTGGGAAATATAAAGATAGTGGTCATTACTTTCAATTGAACCACAGGTACAAAATGATGAGGGACAAAGGTTTCTGTGGAACATATAAAGTTTCAGGGCACTGCACTCTAATCTTAACTGTGAGTGTAGAATTTGATCGTTTCTTGATCCAAACTTATAGAAACAATTTGATGAGGAATATTTTTTTCTGAAACCAAAGCAAATTGACTGCTTAAAGGCAATTCAAGAAAAAGACACAGTGGCAATCCTTCCAACAGGATATGGCAAATCCCTAATATTTGAGCTACTTCCACATTTTTCTAAGTGCGTTTGTGATATCAAATCTATTGTCATTATCATTGCACCTCTAAATGCTATAATTGAACAAGAATTGAGCAAATTAGGTTCATATGTCTGTCAGGTTTTAAAAACTGAACCTGTGAAGTTTACTGGTATTACTCATTTCATTGGACACCCAGAGGATATCCTGTTTCATGCTGAAAGTTTGGGCAGAATTGGAAAAACAGTTGGTAAAGTTTTTGTGGTTGTCGACGAGTCCCATTGTATTTTGGACTGGGGAGAAGACTTTAGACCTGACTTTAGACTTATATGTGAGCTAAGGCCTCATCTTCCTAAGGGAATGAAGATGCTTGCAATAACAGCAACAGCAAGTAAGCATTCACAAAAAGAAATTGCAAGTCTGCTAGGAATGAAGGACTACAACGAATTAAATACAACCCCTGTACTAAATGACAATGTAAAACTCGCTGTCCAAGAAAGGATTCCATCTACAGGTGGGTGCAATACAGTGCAGGAGGCTTACAATTTTGTGTTCAAACCACTGTTGCTTCAACTGTATTCTGAAGAGGAGGATTTTCCCTTAACAGTGGTTTACTGCAAACTTCAGTGGTGTGGATATGCAATAGAACTTGCGAAAAGACCCTTAGGTCCAGTCTACAGATCAAGCTGTGCAAATGCAAGAGTAGTGCAGTATCATGCCCAGCAGCCACATGATGTAAGTACATGTATATTCACTTAATTCATACATGCATGTATATACATGGACATTCAAGTATATCAACACCTGTTTACAGTTATAGATTTTAAATACTACAGAATATAATCTAATTTTTAAATTCATATGATTAATATCCTCAACATTTTCAGCTTAACACATCAATAGTTAATTCACTATCCAAAAGTGATTCACCCATTAGACTAGTATTTGCAACAATTGCACTAGGAATGGGTTGTGATCTTAGACACATCAAAAGAATCATACATGCAGGCCCGCCCAGTTCACTTGAAGGTATACATTAAATATAAGGATCATGATATTGTAATATTAATCATCTTCTGAATGATAACAAACACAGTATTCAAATTCATATTAATTTTATGCAATAAAAATGTGTTTATTACATCATAAAAAAATTATAATTCAACACACATGACAAATAAACTATATCTATATGGTTTAACAGTTTACACACAAGAAGTCGGCCGTGCTGGGAGGGATGGCTCAAAAGCAGAAGCAATTCTCTGTTATAATGGAACAGATCTTGCTCGACGACATGTTGACAGATCTGTGAAAGAATACTGCAAAGAAAGAAAATCCTGCAGGAGAGCATTTATCTCATCCTACTTTGATTCTACGGTGTCAGTTCCAGACCAGGATTGCTGCGATGTTTGTGATACTTCGAATTCCTGTTCACAAGTCTTAAAGTCTAGAGATTATTTGAAAATACCAACACTAACCAAAAGACAGCAACTGTTCGACATTTTAAATGCCTATAGGTTAAGTGACATGTCAGGGGATTGTCAAAATCATTTGAATGAACATGTTATTCATATCATCACTGATACATTTGAATATGTTGAAACAGTTGAACAAATTTCAAAGTATTTCAAGCAACCAGAAAACATTGCTCAATCAGTTCATGCTATTAAAAGTCACGTATTGTCTATGTTATAAAACTTATCATCTAAATGTATGATTCGCTTCTAATAAAAAGGATAAATGATTTTATCGTCTCTAAGTTTGGTCCAAACTGGAACAACATATAAATGTACCGTATGTACGGTTTAGATTGATCAAAGAAAATAATCATTACAAGTGAAATCTGCTATTCTACCAAATTTCAACAAATTCTACTCAATATATGTACTTAAGAAAACAAGGAATATAAAAAAAATCTTCAAAGATAAGAGCTCACCCATAAACAGAACTGAAAGTAAAAAATGTTACTGATTTCTTAACAAGTCTATGTTCCCTTAATCACAAAGAAGGTACATTTTCCTTTGACTTCATTGAGAGAAAAAGTAAAAAATTACATTGTTTGCTTGCTATTTAAATTTAAATTTAGTTAACATGAAGGTACAAGTACATATAAATGTCAACTCTTGTATGTAATCAAACACATACATGTTAAAGCGTAAATTGAACTGCTAAAATTACAACTTGAATTCATTTCCCAGATTCAAACTGCATTTTTGTCTTGTGATAATTTATCCAGGCTATGTAGCCCTCTTCATTTAATGTACTGTTTGTCGTGCCATTATGGTGGAATACTGATCATAACTTCTGCCAATCTGGCTGGTAAATGGAGCAGCTTCTTTCATTTCACCAATAAGTTTTAATTCATCCTCATGAGCAGACTTCTTCTTGTGCTTGTTTGCTCTGACAAGAACACCACTGCATTTATCATACTGAGCAGCAATCTGAGCTTGACCTGCCAAAGCTCGTGATTTTTTCACAACTGATCCTTCCAGGTTTTTTGGCCCCGTTGCCTTAAAAAGCTTCTTAATTCTCCTGATGAGATGCTCCATCTCCAAGTATGCTGGTATATGGGAATCTACTTTCCCAGCAGTATTTACAAATAACCCATACACTGCCTTGTGTGCAGTTTGTAAGCTGTAAGATGATTGCTGGTGGCATAAAAATCTCAACATCTCCAATGCATATTTGCTGCGGCTGTTGTGTGCTTTAAATACCTGCATCATGTACTTGAAAGTTGTCATCAATCTATCTCTGTCAGGTACCTTGATAATATCAAGAAATTCCAGGTAAAGTAAGATAAAGTGCTTCACTCTGTCAAATTCAATTTTCTGCACCTTCTTCTTCTGTTTTTGCTGGACAAATAAAACAACTGTTGATCCGTTGGGCAATTTCAGTTGTAATGGTGTGGAAATAATCTCTTCATGCTCCTGAGTAGTAACAGTGCTGGCATCAGAATCCATGGCCCACACATACTCATCAATAAATTTGTCCATAGTATCTTGAACCCATTTTTCTATTTCTTCAGCAGGAACACCATTTGGTTTATTTTTTGTTGGCTCTCCATCCAAAGTTTCTAGGCCAAAGAAATTGCACAAAGCCTCTACTATGTACGCTCGGAGAAAACTGATGAAAAAGTCCTTGTCATGGTCGTAGTGGTGTTGCACTTCCTTCTTAACAGTTTTCCTGGAGAGCTTGATTCTTGCCGCATTCATTGTGCCCTTGTCAAAAGACTTCTCATTATAAAGTGTATTAAAGATCAACAAAAGAAAATTCATTGCAGTGTGCCAAAGCTCAAAAGTGATGGGATACAAGTGGCTGTAGCGACCTTTATCTGTCAGACATCCAGCCCTCAAACTTTTGGCCCCTGAAAATCTTTCACTAGCCAACTGGTCACCTCCTATTGGTATTTGAGCTATGGGTTCTCCAGCAGCTTCATAAATCTCACTGACTTTATCTTCATAATGGTCCAGTATTTGCACCACATCTGCATACTTCTGCTCATTAAGTGGCAACACTTGGAGTGGGACAACAAGATTTTGTTTACTTAGTTCTTGGTTGTAATCTCCGAGAATGTGGGATGGAAGATTTTCAAATAGAAATTTCAAGTTGGGTAAAAAGTCTCTTGCAACCTAAGAAATGAGAAATCTATAATCATTCTTAATTCTTCTCTCATCTTCAGCTGTTGGAAGAAAAGCTGTCATTGGAAGATATTGAGGATCCCCTTGTGGGGTATCTGACAGATCATCAAATTACTTTGTCTGCATGATAATGGCCGATGCAAACCAATTAAACATTGTGCCATGTTGTTTACTTCGCTCGTGTTTTACTCCTACTTTAATATTACAGTTATCACCAATAATTCTGAAAGTATTGTTGCTTTGGACCCCTTTGACAACTTCATTCATGTGGTGGTTCCCTATATTTTCCATGACAGAAAGAGCTCCTGCATATGAAGTTGTAACTCCAAGAACCTGAAGACGGTCAAATACCTAATGTGAAATACAAGAGTAAATTTTAATAAAACATGTGATTCATTTTCATTAAATCCTTGAAAGAATTAAAGATGATGTAATGACTAAATACTGCATGAATTTTACACCATGGAGCATGTCTGCAAAGAGTGATTGTAGTGTTCTTAAATTGTTTAGTGATATTTAATTGATATACTAGTACCCAGCAGTATATCTTGAAATTATATTTGAATGGTCATCTATAAAATTGATTTTTACTTCCATATTACAACATATCAGATAGATATTGTAAAATTACTATTCAACTATGTATTTCCTTACCAACTCTTCAGTAGAGTTTGTTTCAAATACGGGTAATACAACTGATTTTGACTCCTTTATTGTACCAAATTACTTTGAAGTAAACAGGTGACAACATTACCATATCACTGAAATGCAGCAGTAAATACAACATACATCCCAAGAGACATGGCACTATTGCGCAAAACCATACTTTTTCATGTTCTTCCATCAATACTACAAACAATGTCTTTTACATTTTAAGATACCTATTAAACAGAATGTAGGCTGCTGTAAACCAATTACTACTCTAGATTTTGTTTGACAGTGAACCTAACCTAATAAGAAAATCTAACATCACAATATATCATCATAATCTTCCATATTAAGATTTAATACACACCTTTTCATGAACATGCTCATCCATTAAAACAATGGATAAAGTTTTCTGCAGTCTAGACAACTCGTGGAACCTTACTGCCATTAGGCTACTGTAAATAAATGAAAGTTTAGGAATTAAACCTTCCAGGTACTCTGTGGAACTGCATACTTCCATCTTTGTGGTAGGGACTGACACTGCTAGAAGACATTTCAGCAGGAAAGGCTGTTTCTCCATTAGTTCTGAAAACAGTTCCTTAAAAGAAAAGTCTCTGAGACTATTGTAGTCTTTTGGAAACAGATAACTTAATTTTGATCGAACACATTTGGATGCCGCAGATTTTTCTATGTCAAATAGAAATCTGTTTTGTACCGCAAATTTCAGAGCTGGAATTTTAAATATACAATCAGCTATAGTGGTAGCATCAGAGTGTAGTACTGAGGTAAGTAACTCTGCACGGTCATCTGTACTTATACTTTCTACTTCAAGCCTAGACCTTAAGGTAGCTCCATACTCGTAAAATTCTCTGACGAAAGTTGAAAAACCGAACTGATTTCGACTTAATAGACTTAAATGTCATCAATTGTTAGAAAAAATATGCATGTCATCGCACTTTTTTAGATGCCAGATAAACATAAACTAAGGCATATTTTAACATTAGAAAAATGTATTTTGTTGTTGTTAAAAGTAAAATCTTGTAGGCAGAAATTTGTTTTTCTTGTTTAATTATAATGTCAACTTTATCAGAAAACTAAAATTACAAAAATATTTTAAAATTAATCGTTGGAATAAGAAAAACTATAGCATTTAGACATACAACTGAGAGAAAAGTCAGAAAAAGAGTTATTTCCCCTTTGCATAGATAAAATATATAAACATTTGGAAATTTAGTATAAAACTAGAGACGAGCTCGTTGCAAGCAACGATTAGGTCTTCCGTCGTAGCTGCGTCATACTTGTGACGTAATATAAACATTGATACCTGACCATGGTGCAATATTAGATGTATAAACACTGTAAAAGAAACAAAGTACATGTATATAAGCAAATACAGATCTTTAAAAGTTGTCTGAAGTTTGATTCGCCGCATGTTGTTTTTTTTGCATGTGCATTTTATTTTGGGAAACTTATCGAATCATCATAATTGACTCAATATACACAGAATATGGACGACGATTATAATCACACAGTGGGTATGCCCGGTATGAACGTAAAAAGACCAAACATTTTACTCGCATTTTTTATCGAAAGCAAGGGCCAATGAATCTTTTAGAATGTATGCGGAGATCCTGGAAATTTTACAGGGGGTTCTGAAGAATAATTTTGTTTTTTGAGGGGGGGGGGGGGCATGCGCGGATAAGAAAAATTTTCCTGGGGTGGGGGTTGAGTTGGGGTGGGGTCTGGAACCCTCACCCTACTCTTCTAGATTCGCGCATGGGGAAGGCCGATGCCGGTAATTTAACGGTAATTTTAACCATTTTTATTTAATTAATCATTTTCAAAATTATCGGAATTCCAATATTACCTTTAAACGCAGTTAAAACTTAAAATACGAACCATTTAGTCTCGGTGAGTATTCGGCCAACATGCGTCCGCGTACGAAAGAAATGGCAATATTCAAGAAATTTGGATGGACGATCTGGGTCCTAGGTCGTCCATCCGATTCTTTTTCAGACTAAGAGCTACAGAACTGCTTTTAGAGAATGTCAAACTGATTATGTCAATTTATTTTGTCTCAAAGAATCAGTTTTTTTAATAAATTTTATCTTAAAAAAAAAAGAAATCGGGCACAATTTTCAATGTTAGCATTTTACAATTTAAAGGTCTAATCAAATTTTGAATGAAGTTTCAAGATACTACTCTTCGTTGTTTTATACGAAATATTGCGTGGAAAAAAGATTTACATCGCATATATATTATAGAACTAATTTCTTCTCTTTTTTATTTACATCAAAATAAATCCAAGAAAAAATCTAAATATTTTTTTTTCCTTTATATGTGTTAATGAAAACGTTGATCAGCAAGGGCCGGTTCTATGTCGTGCAAGCACCTACTTAATAGATTGTTACACGGATCTACCACGATGACAAATATCGAAAAGGCAATATTGTGGGTGAAGGATGAAAGTGTAGTTTGTTTTTTAGGTTTATTTTTGATAATTATATTTATCTGGATCAATTTGGTCTGTTAGTTTGTTTTGTTTATTGAAAAGGGGAATAAAGAAAATGAGTAATTTCCGATATGAAGTCAAGCATATATTTTCATATTATCATTGACTTAAAACATGTTGGAAAAAAGAAATATTGCATCAAGCAGTTAGTTATTATGCGCAGATCATGCATTCCTCTATGGTTTTCACAATTGCATGTATCAGTTACTACACGTATTTGCTTACGGAGAAATAAATTTCCAAAGAGATGATATAGTTATCAGTTAAGTTCCAGATTGTCTTCTGCACATGCAAGCACGTGTGTAATCCTGATTTAAAAATAGGTAAATGTCCGGGGAGGGGGGGGGTCATCGCAACAAAATTGTGTATAAGCGTACTAGATGTACATTGTTAATTAATAATTGATGTTGAATTGTTATTAACAAACAAAATCATAAATTTATAATAACAAACACTAAAATGCCAGGGAGTTCTGCTGGACGCGATTTCATTTGTCTTCAATTAATAGGGTGTAGGGATGCCCGCCTACTTAATACATATGCTCACGCGTCAACAGATTAAAATGACTGTATTTTGGATTTATAAATCGTTCTAAAACATTCGATCTGATATATCTTTATTAACAATTCAAAACTTTGAACGATTAAATTTGTTTTTATACCTAGTACCCCGACCCTCACGGAAAAATCCATTCAGATCAATGGAAATTTCATTTACAAGACTCCGCGCCAGAATCAGAATGTCTCATTCATTAATTTTTTCGTAGTTATAGTGGACGAGTCCAAAATAGGAATTTTGAGACACATCATACAATGTGAACATATGCCATGAATGCAGATTACTTTGCGTCTATTTTCTTACTTTGAGAGTCCTTTTTATCATGTTTATCATGGCTTGAAAATGACGGAAGGCCCTTGGATGTTGTTATCTTTATGCAGGCACGAAGCATCCTTTTTGAAAGTGGGGGGGGGGGGGGGGGGGGGTCTGGCGTAGTATGTATATAACTTCAATTTCAATCCTAATTTCCTTATTTTTATATAAATTTTTTACATCCTAAATAATTCAATTTTTTATAAGTAAATTTTCAAAAAATTTGTTGCTGTGAGAAAAAGTGTGGGGGGGGGGGGGGGGGGCACCCACAAGCTTGAATTAATAATTGCCTGAGGATGCATCTTTAATGTGTCAACATTTATATTCATAATTGATGAAAACGTTATATGGGATGTAATAAGCACAATGAGCAAGAGTGTTCAATTAAAAGGGCATTTCACATTGCACGTGTGTAATCCTGATTTAAAAATAGATTGCCATATTTGAAAGGTCAAAAAAAAAAGAGGGAGGTGTCATCGCAACAAGATGATACACATTGTCTAAGTAGTACAATGTAAGTAATAGTTGGTGTTGGATTATCATCATTAACAAAGAATCATCAGTTTGGATTAATTAAAACAAATGTAAATTCATATAATTGGAATATTTACTGGAGGGGCTACGTACAAGTAATTCGCCGAAGTGGGGTACGTGTGACCCGATTTTCGATCAATTGGGCGATTTCATTCATCTGGAAAAGGGTTTCACTCGCGTGTACAAATGTAAATGTACATCTAACAATTGCTAGTCAATTAAGTGTGTATGTTAATTCGATAGATTTCTTCTAAAACATTCAATCCAAAGTAAAATATATGTAGTTATTAGTTGACACCCTCCCAGTGGATCTATGCCGATGGATCTATCTGAGATCTCAGCTGTTGTGTGAATGGTAAGAAAGACTTCGCGCCATAATACGTCTCATTCATAATTTTGGCTCGCCGATTAGTGGGCGAGTCCAAGTTAGGCCAGAGCACATGATGTGTAGATGGTCTTACCCACTCTATTTTCTTAACTGGTCATATAATAAATAGAGATATCATGGATCTTTCTCTTTTGTCGGAGCATGTAATAAATGGAACCAAAAAATAAAGTAATTCTAATTGAACTAAATTGAAGTTAAAATGTAAATACCCCCTCCCACCTACGGATTAGGATTTTCAAAATTCCCCCTTTTTTAAATTCCTTGTCAAGATTTTTTTTTTGATGAAGCTGCCCACCTAAACCCCCCCCCCCCCCCACACACACTTTCAAATAATGATGCTACATGTACGTGTTTGAATATCCTTTCCTATATGGTTAGAAATAACAAATTGTCTTTTATTTTGCATCTAATATATAACTAATTCAATTTTCAATTTAGCTGTTTGAGATTATTCGATACATGTACATTCCTAAAATGATTTAAAATAATGAAATGATTTAATTTCCAGTGATATACAGGTACATGCACTCGATCGAAGAAAAAGATTGAAATTGCTTCTAAACTCTGCACGTTCAGTTTAATAATTTATGATCCGCAGCGAAAATTAAATTTCATTTCTTATAAGATAGCCTAATTGATACATGCATGCTTCCATTGAATAAATTTGGGTAGTCAGGCAGGCTTTTTGGAAAGCTATTGCTTGTATAATATTAAGGTCAAACGCGACCTTCATGTATCTTCCATTTTTCCTATCTCCACAATGTGAATTAAGATTTCCACTTTGTTATTTCATAATTAAATTTTTATGTAATATGATTTTTTTGGTTTGAATATAAAGTGTTCAAATTAAAATATATAGTATGACTTTACTTATAAGCATTCAAATGCATTTTGCGTGCTATTTTAAGGGAAGTTCGAAATATTCTAGCTCCAAAACGAGCCTGGTAATGTACTCTAAATTTTTTGGAATTAACAGGTTTAAATGTTAATAAATAAGGAATGAAATATCAAGGAAAATTATATAAAATTGAGGAACGTCTCGTCTGTGCTTAATTAAAATAATATAAATAGACATCATATATCCCATATCAAACGACATATAACCACTTGAATCTGCGCGTCTTTTAATGAAATTATGAACAGCGGCAATTCTAAGTTAATGTTAGCTGCAAGTCTGTATAGCCCTTGTATGAAAAATTTCGGATGGTACTCAATTTTTCCAGACGGAGAGCTACATATATGCAGCTAAGGTAACTAATAATGCTTCCGATGAAATACTTTGTTTAGTAATGCAAGGTTTTAAGAGAGCAATACTTATTTGTTTAAAAAATAACACCCTAATACTTCGCATTTCATTCGCTGTTTGTAGAACAAGCAGAACCAGTATCAGTTCGATCCCTACCGTATGTACATTGTTCGAATTTAATAGCCCTTGCATTGGATTGCTTTGCATGTACAAAATATCTTTTAAAAATTCAATACTGAAAGTGTTTATCTATATGGCTATTAATCTATATGTACATGTACACATAGCGTACACATGTGATTCAAAATACCCCAAACGGAAAAATTCACTTATTGAGTCTACATTTTATAGAATTTGCAAAAAATACATTGCGCGTCTGAATGTTTGTTAATGTGTCAATCTATCAATATACAGTTTGTTAATTATTTTCGATTGCTAAGGCTACATCGTTTTTGATGAACATTGAACAACATTTTTTCCATGCCATTATTTCCACGGAAGATAGCGAGTACAATTATAAAGCACAATTTATTTAATTATCTCTTTAATATTGTGTACTAGTATGTAATAAATTATTTATAAATTGCTGCCGAAGGTTGTTTGGTATTTTCGTTTGTAGATGCATTGCAAGTAAAAAACGTGAAACGCGGGGCAAGTCATAATTAATATCCCTAATAACCGTTACTTAAAAATAGCGGCTTTGGATTCAAATATTATCGTATACGAATATTAAGTTACCTTTTTAAAATCATCTCCACGATGATAATATTATATCCATCGGAAATCAGTATTTTGTTTTGCTTTAAAAGAAATGTTCTATCGGGAGCAATCCCGCGTTCGTTTAAATTGCCAGCGTACATTTGTCATGTCAGTAATACACATTGTGCTTTATATGACGGCCGTGTATACGTACTGTAGAAAAGTTGAGTTTAATTACCATGCATTCGAACCATTTAATTAACACATCTCCCAGTACTGAAACAATTCAAAATGTCTCTGTTACAGTAACGGGGCGTTAAACATGTGTACGTCCAGCTCTACAAGCATATGCACTGTCGTCAAGGCGACGGCCTGAATACAGCTAGCGACTCTTCTATCGATCGGTTACCTGAGTCTCGTAATGCATCTAAATATAGAAAGGGACACAGTTATGAAACAAACAACAAAAATAAGGTCAAAGACGTTCATCTTTATGAAATGAATATGTACATATGAATAAAAACATTTGGGAATTTTATGTAGAATTATTTTTGCGCGCTGCATGTATCAGTTAGTGCATTACAAAAAGCCCTTTCATAACCTCCTAAACGTGCGCACCCCCACAAAAATGGACCGAACTGACAACAATTGTTTCTGCAAATACTGGCTATAAATTACGAAAACATTAAATTGAATACCACGGAAGGATTCAAAATTAATTTCTTTACAACTTTGCTTCAATAATGCATTAGAAATTTTTATTCCTTTACAAGTTATTGACAAGAAACTTTTGACGCATCTAACTCCTTAATTATAGGGGCCAGCCCCCTTTTCTGTATACCGAATGAAAGGTCTTGGTAAGACCAAGATCTTTTAAAATACATGTTATAACAAATTTTTATCAGGTAGGAAACTAACACGGAAAATACGCGAATTTTTTTGAATTTTTTTCTTGCCTTTGTTTCAACATCTATACCACCCCTTTTATTTGCATTTAAATAATAAATAAAATATATCTCGCACAAATTCAATGTATTAGCTTCCAAACCAGCCCATCTTTGAGACTCTGCCAGTCATCGTTATAGCTAAACCCCCCTGGACAAAAGAAGTCGTTAAATTTTACTAAAAGGGGAATAACTCAAAACCGAATGGGGATTTTCCTCAACTAAAATATGCAACGACAACATCACGCGGCATTTTATCAGTCCTGAAAATTTCAAAACAATCGGTGAACAAACGAGCGAGATATTAAGGATCAAAGTTGGCGTCTAGAAGAAAAAAAAAAATAATAAGAAATTTGAAAATTTTTCAGAATAATAGTAAGGTCTTCCGTTGGAAACGGAAGACCTTAATTAAGTGCGAAAATATCTTGAACCTACCAATAATTCTTATTACATCCATGTGATTATATTCACATAAAATAAATAAAACTATCTTGCACAATTTTTAAAGAATTCATAGTTTTACAAAAAAGTGTGACGTCACAGAACACTGGATCTACTTTAACATGTATTGGATTGGCGATTTCTCTTGGTTCTTAAATATGTTTCCTGCATTTAAGCTTGCCCAAAAACTGGTAGATGTTCTATGATAATTTTGAAAAAGAAAAGAAAAAAATTTACAAATTAGGATTATATTTAGATGAAATATTTTTTAACATGTTTATCTTCAGAAATTAGGAATTTAAAGAAAATGTACTTTTTGTTCTTGATGGGTATTGCTGGTAATGTTTGCGTTTCCACATGTGTTTCTGTGGAAGCATACACACTTTCTGTCTGGGTGCAGACTGATCTCGATGCTACCCCACATGTACTTGCACCTTCAAATAGGGATTTCACTTTCCTGTTTCTACTGCGGCACATTTCTCCTAAAAATTTAATTACGGTATTAATTTGGGTATAAAAACATATTAAATATGTTATAGAGATATTATCAGTAAATAACAAACAAATCAAATGAAAACCTGCATTTCAAATAACAAAGAATTTTACCAGTTCTATTTGTTCCACAATGTTTGTTTAACTTAACAGCACAGTTTTCCCAAAATAAATTTGACCCTTCATTGGGAACCCCACCAGCTTGGTTAAGGAAAGTTTCTAGGAACACATTTTCCTCTAAAGTCCATGCTTTCGTTTTATTTTCAAGGGACTATAAAACAATAGCAGAAATTTTTAAATCATATTTTTCATTAATAAGTATCATAAATTTCTCTATATAAATTATATGTTTCGTTATATGTGTAAAATGTTCCATATGAGCAGTCACGATGATCATGATGCATCTAAAACAATAAGCTAAAGTTTTAAAATCCTACACAAACTTCCTGTTTCTTTGATGGTTGCAGAGGAGTATCTTTCGTAGGGGAACTCATATCCCTACCCCTCTTCTTTCTGGGAACCGCTGCATAAGAGTGAAAGGAGGGTATTCTTTCATTTTGTTCCCTGAAAAATATTTTCCCTTTTATAAATATGAAAATTACAAGTATACCCTTGAATTCAACTTCTGTTAACAAGGTGTAAATAACCCTGATTCATATTTTTCATAATCTGCTTGTAGGCTAATATAAACAAAATTAAGAAAAAAAGTTACAATATTATGACAAAAGACTTCAAGTTATTCATATCATTTATTAATTTATATGAAATTATAACAATTTAGATATAACACTGTTATGCTACAAACATTTAAAAAAAGAGTAAATTCGAATTTATTTGAATGCAATTCAAAAGTCGTAAGTACGTTTCCTAATTAATACATTACGTTTTTTGAAAGAATATGATCTGAATGAACATTTCTACACATCTGCACATTTATTCCAAACGAAATCTTATCAAATAATGTATTAAATGATTGACATAGAGGAAATTCGAGCTATTTCATATGAATTTTCAGTCATGTAAGTGTGGCTCTGCCGATTTTTCAATGATTTTTAGTTGTGTGTAGCTTAGGTGAACTTGTCAACTCATTTAGAAAGTTAAGCCATCCTTGGTTAAAAAATTATAGACCGATATTTAATACGGGGGTATGTAAACATTGTCAAAAAACGGAGATTAATAAATAAAAGGACTCTAACATACTACTAAAACTACATATTTCGATACAACTGATTCTAATCTACACTCGGTGTGCGTTGTTCGAATTATTTTTTATATTTATAAGAAGATATTCTCGATTTATTTCTTCAGTGTAAATTCCTACCTCTTTCCAGTTCTGGAGGTCGCCATTTTTAAATGGCGTCGGCCTTTACCTGACCCCAAAACGAAGTGAAACGCAGTGGCGGGGGCGGGTACCAGACTTAGGAAAGTGAATCTCAGAATGAGGAACCTCTTTATCATAAGAATAGCCTAATCAATATAAGAGCCGCCATCAATCGCCATCTCGCAGATCTTAAGAGTATGGAACGCCATGGCTGCCTTATGTTAGATGATTTAATTATATGCTGTGGGTCTATTATTATATACTGTGGTTCTATAATTATATGCTGTGGGTCTATTATCATATGCTGTGGGTCTATAATAATATGCTGTGGTTCTATAATTATATGCTGTGGGTCTATTATTATATGCTGTGGATCTATTACTATATGTTGTGGGTTCATAATTATATGCTGTGGGTTCATAATTATATGCTGTGGTTTCATGCAGTGGGTTCATAATTATATGCTGTGGGTTCATAATTATATGCTGTGGGTTCATAATTATATGCTGTGATTTCATTAATATATGCTGTGGGTTCATAATTATATACTGTGGGTTCATAATTATATGCTGTGGGTTCATTATTATATGCTGTAGGTGTATTATTATATATTCTGTCGGTTTATTCGAAACTAGCTATTTGAATCCGGATTTCTCGTTTTGGAGTTTACATTTACAAGCACAAAAATGGCGGCAACTGGGTATATCCCTCTAACTATTTTTAGAATCGGTAGGACAACAAAGAAGTGCCTTTAAGCAAAATAGTCCCTATACTTGCAGAGTGTATATACATTTATTGGGACATTTTAGATCAGAATGCTTGACACATGTCAGAAAAGAGGATTTGCAATTTTTAAAACAAGTGTCAAAATTGAATTATCATTTGAAGAAAAGAATTGAAATTGTTTGATGTACACCCTTTCCAAAACTGAGAAATTCCCTACTTTTACTTTCATTTTCAGAGTTTTTCAATACAGACGCATTTTGCCGGAAAACGAATCTGACTTCAAACCACGAAATTTTAACAGGAAAGAGACAATTTGATGAGCTTTCATTCAAGAGGTCCCTCGTTGCTGAACGAAAATTAGGACCGGAGCTATGAACCATAACGTTAACATTACCGCCTATGGAAAATGCATTAGTGGACTATACCCATATTGAGCTCCATGCTGGTAAAGCATATTTCTTGTTTATTTGCAATTATTATGATAAACGTGCATTTTTCTTTTGTATATCTTCTCATTTATGTGAATAAACAAAATTTCCAACCAGTTCAACAAGTTTAATCATTTTAATAGCATATTTTCCAAGAAAATATCCATCACAACACCCCCCCCCCCCCACCGGGATTTTCAAAAAACCAATTTAAATTAAAGAAATTGTGATTTTAATTTGAATGTAATTTATTTTGAGTTTTTACATAAAAAAAATGAAAATGTAGGTGTGTTTCTAATTATATATGAGTTTAGAAGACATTTTTATAAATTTTGAAACCAAATATCACTTCGGGTTTTTAGTGCGATCATTTCAAGCGAGCAAAAGTGAAAGTAGAAAAGCAGAAAGTTTCCGGTGAGGAAAAATACTTCATTCTAGCAGTGTCCAGCTATCTAAGATTAGTTTGCATTGTAAGGGAATTGTATTAGTGTCCGGTAGGTTCCAATTCTGTATTTATGATGATAGATTTGCATTAAATTGGAATAAATTAATTTGTCATGCATATGACATGACTTATTATGTACCGAAGATGTAGGTATGCACTCTTTAACATGTAGAAGCCTACCATGTTGGTTAGTACTTAATCCACAAAATCTATCTTTGTTTATCATAATAAAAATTGAATGAAATTATCAGTAATCATTTTAAATAGATATTTACTAGTATTTATTTATTCATACTATTGAAAAAATAGATCAATATGTTGGGGTGGGGGTTGATATTGAATGTTATTGGGGGGTGGGGGGGGGTGTTGGTCTTTAGGCTGTATAGATGTGTTGTCCATGAAGATGTAGTTATTGTTGCCTATCTGTTCTCTCTTTCTGTATCTTTCCCCCTCTCTCTAATTCTCTCTGTCTGTCTCTGTCTGTCTGTCTGTCTCTCTCTCTCTCTCAACATATGGCTGCTTTTGATATGGAATTGCAAATGTTGGGAATAGTGTTGGATAATGTAGAATTCAATTCAAAACATTTCATTTTAGATAACATGTAAATTGAAATGGAAGTCTTCTTCAAAGAATAAAACACAACAATGAGCCACACTTGATGTAAGTAAAATTTATTTTTGTAACTTCACTCGTCCAAGTTTAAAAGAAGGAACCTATAAAAACTATATACCCTGCATGGCCAGTAATTTTTACATGCAGATAATTTAGAATATTATAGATACTGGGAAACTTTACATTGATTATACATATTTCCCAGACTTTGTGGGTATTTCTTGTTCTTCTGGATTTTGAACTTTAGTTAAATGAAGACTCTCTTCCACAGGATATGTCTTTTGATAATTGTTGTTAAATTTGTTACCATGGTAACAATATACAAGAGTAAAAGAAAAAATCCTTATTAGCAAGTTTCTTTTCCCTATGACATATGATTGCGCCCATGAGAAAAGGGTGCTTATGACATTTTTTGCACATTTTTAGATTTTTACATAATTGAATAAAACACATCTTAAAATTCTCAAATCTAAAATTTTATGGCTATACGCTTATTCCAAGTAGAGTTTTTTGCCCATTTACAGTGATGCTTTTTCAATAGGAAAATCATGACGTCGTGTTTCACATACGCAACGTCAACAATCATTACGGTGAATTAGTCGTTTAATGAACATAAAATACAGCATTTTGTTATCAGCATCTTTTCACTTTGCTGTATATAGTTGTATGCTTGCATCTATGTTATTCATTTATTTCAGAAACAAAGGTTTGTTGTTATTTTTTTCTGTCAGCGCAGTTGTCTGCCAGTGAAAAGTGACTATTCGGAAAAAAAATGGTGGTTGTTTAGTTTCAGTTTGTTTGAGGATATCAACGAGAAACTAGTTAGTGGCGTATTCTATGCGAACATATTTCATTTACACAAACACTGTCTTTTCCATATAAACAATCAATAGCTAAAATATATTAGTAGCTTTTGTTCTTAAACAACATAAATTATGCGATTTTCGTGACATTATTAAATATGTTATATTTTAGTAATGAACTTTGAAAACAATATCAGAAGTAAGGTATTATACAATTTTGTTAAATCATGATCCATTGTACAAGTTATTGATGCAATTATATAGTAGCAGCACTGAACTATTCTTTTGGAGTCTACAGTAACTAAACTTTAACCTGTATACTCACAGATAAACACAATAAGAAAAATTTTTAAAGTAATTAACTCTACCACTGCTGGGATCATGCCCTTTACATCACTCTTCCTGTTCAATTTTTTTTTCCATTCGAATTTATGCAGACTTTATGGAAAAGAGCGCCCCATCCCTGGATCGGATGATATTCACCCCCCATCCAATATTAATAAATTTCACATAATTTAAAAAGATATTTGTTTTAATGTATGTGGGATATTTTTACTTTCCGGTCGCTTCTAGACACATTTTTTTCGAACTACTGTGATTTCTACAATTGCTAACCCCCACCCCCCCCCCCCCCCAACCGCCTTTGCTTATTCACATTTCGGGCGTGCACACACCTGAAAAATAACATCCAGACACTTTTCATCTATGTGTGACTATTCCACAGCAAATATGTAATTTTAGTATTATAGAAAAAACATGCAGTATGCAGAGATTGATTCCGTGTTTTGAATGTATAATATGTTTTACGGTGCTACCGTTATGGCGAGCGCAGCAAGAATTTATACACATACCTTGCATCATTGTCAACTTATAGTTTTATTTAGGTACATCAACGAACGTCAAAGAATTTTTGAGAGAGTATTGCTCTACAACAAGTATGCCAAATGTACTAATTTTAATGGTTATGATACATACAGCGCAACCCTCTTCCCAGAGAGAGAGAGAGAGAGAGAGAGAGAGAGAGAGAGAGAGAGAGAGAGAGAGAGAAAGAGAGAGCCCGGTACCTGCATGTTTGTAGGTGTGTAATTTCCCACTTTTAAATTTAATGGTCTGACTATATGCAATATCTACATAATTTTTTTAACTGGTTATTTTTTTCATTTTATTCCTTTTCATTTATTTCAAAATGTCCTATTGTTTATTTCCTCCCTACTCATGCATGCACAATTAGCTTAAAATGGATCGTAATGACAGTAAAGTATGACTCTTGCTAATATATATATACATAAAATCTCTATATTAAAAAAAATTAAAAACAAATCATCCGTCAATGAGGCAGGTATCGCAGTCTATTCTGGAATAGCTAGTACACGCATTACAGATATTTGATCCACCTCTAAATTTATCGCGGGAAATATAGCGCGAGTGCACTGTGACGTCATCCATGACTTTGATCATCTTTGTTTACGTTTCTCGACTCAATACGGAGGTATGGAAGCATGTAACTAATCTTTTGAGTCTCGCCATAGCATATGCGGTACTCAAAACGTGTCTTCAAACTTTAAGTCACTGTAAATTACGAGTTAAAAGTCGGCCATTTTTGGCATAGCACCACGGGTGAAAACATTAGAGAGCATTATGGGACGTAGACAAAAAATTGTGTTTCATGAACTATAGGTTTAGCTCGTTCTTTTTCCCGCGCACACTGGTTCTTAGAGCTCGCTTCGCTCGCCGGCGCTGCGCGCCGGCGAGCTGTGCGCTATAAATCATTTTTAAGTCTTACACACTTCACCAAAGTCGTAAATATATTAATGAATCCGCTCCATCGACTAAAATAAATATGAAAATGAAGCCAAGGTTCGGACGGGATCGTGAAACCGTCTGATATTCTCAAGTTCTTCAGTAATTGTCACAAGAAAATGAATATATATCGAGATTGGTCTTAACGATTACAAAGTTATTGATTAATTAATGCTAATCGAATTAAAAAATAAGTTCCGATAAAAAATATGAGGTAGGTTCAACATTAATAATATTTTACAGTTTTTCCGATCCTGATTTATCGGTATTGAAGCAGAAAATAGCGAGTCAATAATTATATATATGGAAGTAAAAATATGAGCTGTAATTATGATGTCAAACATTTTTAGTAATACATTATCACTAACTACTCATGTTTGGAAAAATATTCTGAACTCTTGCGACACCGTAGGTACTGGCACGATAACAGTTTCTCACTAATGCGTGCGACTTAAAGAATCTTGTATATGAAAAACATGCATGAACATAATGTACAATTTTGTTTATCGTCTAGTTTTTGTTTGTAACGTATATTTAGAAATCATGTCAATGTATAATTTGGAGGTAATAGTAATCACTCTTTCCTTTTATCTACTTGGTACTATTTCATGACCTTTTTTGTTCTGGGTCGTTTAAATATATAACTTGAAATAGGAAGTTTTAATTTTTTTTAAAAGTATAATCGTATGATTACATCATTTCTGAATCATTCTCAGGAACCAACATCCAGATAGTGACTTTCTGCGTATTTAAATTCATTCGTGTTCATTACATTGAATCGGACCACTAAAGATTTTGACTGTTTAACACCTTTAAAACACATACAACAGTATTAAAAACAAAATCGCCGGTAGGAACATGATAAGAACATGAAATGGTGTTTTTATTAAGTTGTACATTGGGTTAACTTCTTTGTTTACAATCACATCAACCAAGTATGATTCCCTCTATTTCTAAAGAAAATTATTTGTAATTCACAGCTCTGTTGAAACTGACAGGACTGAAATAGACACGCTCCGTTTATCAATTGATCCAAACATTAATCGACCTAGCTAGGAAAAATTTGGACTGCACGAAAGAATCATGATGATGTCAGACTAAACCTCCCATTTAAGATGATTTATCCTTTCCGTTCATTTAACGTATTGATGTACATTAAGAATGATTTAGTTAATTTTACCTACTCTTTACGAACAATTCATTAATCTGTTAAAATGAGGATGTAAATAGAAACAACAAAATATGTTCATTGATTATTCATACAGGTAATGACGGCAGCGATCATCGCAGAAAAAAAATGCATCGCTTGGGCGTGTTATGTTAATTATATTTATTTATTTATTTATTTATTTATTTATTTATTTATTTTTTATCTTTTTTTGCAACGTTACCATCTTCATACCGTGCATAAATCGCCAGAGAAAGCATTTATTTATTTCATTTGGGCTTACTATACACTCCAAGTTCATAAAAACCAGGTGTGAATCATAGCTCTATAGATACTGACAGAGCTGAAACCCTCACGATCCAGTTCTAAACATTAAATCCATCGGTCGAAAAAAATCATGGGCAGAGATAAAAAAAAAATATATATATGCGGAAAAAGTTAGATTTAGCGCATTTTCAACAAATTCCCATAGTGCCTTCTAAAAATTTGATAACATTCAAGACTACATAGGAAATCGGGGCTGTTAATATTTTTGTTATCTAAAAACAATTGATATAACAGTAAAATTTCATGCAAGATATTTCATCAAAATATATAGGGTTGGAATAATTAGATTCGGCCTCGTTAAGAATAAAAACAAGGAATTGTGTTTTTAAGGGCATATCAGATTCATTTTGTACATGTAAATGCAGCGTTTTATTTAATATTAAGAGTGTGTGAGGAAGCACAAGCACTTGTTAGCTAAACTTATGAGAAATTAAACAATACAAGTATTTATCGAATCGGTGAGATTTGTGCAGAACTGCAGATTTGTATTTGTCTTATCTTTAGATAGATTTTACTGTCTTCTTTCAGCTTATTTAACCAGAAATGGTTTACTGTAGATTCCTTATTTTACGCGAGTACTTAATTCCGCGATTCAACGATTCTCCATCAAATCACGAGAACATAAAATCGCGAATGCCGAAATTTTATCATAGTTTCATGTAGTTTACATGTGTCGGAATATTAAAAGCGAGATTTTAGAATTCGCGAGACGAGCTTCTCGCGATTTTACGCTGATATTAATTCCTCGCGTTTAATTAGGAATTTACAGCAGTTACTGCATTTTTAGTAATTTACTAGAAAATGATTCAGGAAAATAAGTTTAAAGTTAAAACAATACCGGCAACGGTACTTGATGAATTAAGACGATTTAAGTACATGTATTTGTTATGTTCATTTTTTTTTTTTGCTTTCTTAATCCACGAACTATTAGCGTAGATTCATACATATTTTTAAACGAGAGGAATTAATATCCGCGTAAAATCGCGAGAAGCGCATCTTGCGAATTTTAAAATCTCGCTTTTATTTTTGGACATATGTAACCTACATTAAACTATGATAAACTATGATAGGTGAAGCAGACACGTGCACATAAAATTAATAGCAAAATATTTCTGTAAAACTTCACCAAATCATAGCCAATTTGGAGCAATAAGCTAATATGGAGAAAAACAGAAATACATGTAGTTAATCAAATTTGTGTGCAAATAGAGTATAATAAGTGATTATTTAAAATAATGTGAAAACTAAATTTAGAAAAAGGTATAAAAACTATACGCGATGAAAATGACAGGTTGTATATTTTACGCTTTTCAGACGACGTTATGACGTAACGTCATGTTTGTGACGTTATTTCTCTGTTTTGTCAAATATGTCATAAGCACCCTTTTCTCATGGGCGCAATCATATATTTAATGAGTTAAGTCATGGTGCATTTGTTCCGAAATTAGGCTTAAATAAAAGTTCAGCAAATATTACACTTATATGAGTAAAAACAACTCATCACTATGACGTCATTATGACGTCATAGGTGAGGTAATCTCAAGCTAGCATCAAAATGGAGCAAAAACTGAATTGAGGTCCTCACATTATAGAGTCATATAACTTTATTATTTATAAACCAATACCTACATGTAATACCTTGATGGATAGGGAAATTCCTATACTTTTCTATTTTACCTTTTTCGTGGTGTTTGAAAACAATTCTTTTTTGTAACTAAAGAAAAACTCTTGATTTTTACGACAACAATTTTATAAAATCAGACATAATTAAGCTTTTTCATAAGAATATGAACAAAATAAATTTGGTAAAATATTGAATGTTTATGTTTTACATGTATTTTAATCCTTGAGATTAAAGTTTCCTCAATTTATGCAATTTGAAGAGCATCGAGTGCCAATGAGCTATATGTTGTTTAGGTAAATTATGACTGGACTGTTTCTTCAAATTTCATAAATGTGTATCAATGCTGCAAAATCCATAGTTATGTATTGAATTTTTCCAAATTTGGAATCATGGCTCTTTATAGTGTCTAGAGTGAATATATAAGCTAAGAATTGTAAATAACCACAATGATTGTTTTATATTGGGTATATCCCTCTAACTATTTTTAGAATCGGTAGGACAACAAAGAAGTGCCTTTAAGCAAAATAGTCCCTATACTTGCAGAGTGTATATACATTTATTGGGACATTTTAGATCAGAATGCTTGACACATGTCAGAAAAGAGGATTTGCAATTTTTAAAACAAGTGTCAAAATTGAATTATCATTTGAAGAAAAGAATTGAAATTGTTTGATGTACACCCTTTCCAAAACTGAGAAATTCCCTACTTTTACTTTCATTTTCAGAGTTTTTCAATACAGACGCATTTTGCCGGAAAACGAATCTGACTTCAAACCACGAAATTTTAACAGGAAAGAGACAATTTGATGAGCTTTCATTCAAGAGGTCCCTCGTTGCTGAACGAAAATTAGGGCCGGAGCTATGAACCATAACGTTAACATTACCGCCTATGGAAAATGCATTAGTGGACTATACCCAACTGCAACGTTAGTAACGTTGGACTTGGAGGAGCCCTAGTGCTAAAAGTTCAAAAGTTATGACCAAGGTTCAAGTTTTTGAAAAGTGGGTCAAACTCTTGGGTCAAGGTTAAAAAATATACCAATTGAAAGGTCTTGTCAGAATGAATACATATGTGAAGTATGAAAGCCTTAGCACCAATTTTTAAAAGTTATGGCCAAGGTTAAAGTGTGAAAATGCTTGTAAAAGTTGATCAAACTTCATGGTCAATAGGTCAAATTTGGTGTTACCGCAAAAAAGGGCTGATCATAAGGGATACTTTTGTAAAATATGAAAGCCAGACCCCAACACACTCAAAAGTTATGTGCAATTTTAAAGTTTTTGCGGACAAACAGACAGACCTATGGACGGTAAGGGCAAAAACTATGTACCCCCAAATCTTCGATGACAGTGGCATAAAATAAAACTGCTATTGCATAAAAAATTGCATGTACTCTATTACCACTACATTGAGTAGGATCCCCACCCGCAAAATTGAATCTGTGTTGGATTTCTGGGCATTGGGCGAGGCCGAGTGAACATCTCTACTTTAGTTCCTCAAACAAATAAAAGATAATGTTTTCAACATTGCGTACATGTATAGAAAAGGTAACGCACTACAAGATGCGAAGCTTAGTTCCACACAATATTTTTAAAAAAAATAATTTCTAGCAATTTTGCCCAAACGCAAAAGACAGGTAACAAGATTAAAACAATATATGTATATATACGTGTATGATGTGAAACACTGGTAGGTATGTTTAATATCCTGTAATTGTACATGTATAAATCTGAGCTGTCACTGTTTCTAAGTGTATCTTTCAACAATATCCAAACGTCTTTGAAAATCAGCTATTCAATACTTTGACAATCCCTGTGAAATTCTTGTTCTAAAGCATTTTGGCATTCTTGACTGATCATTGTGGAAAGGGATTCAAATATTGGCCTGCCTTCCTCAACAATGAATTCATCTACAAGTCCCTCAACTCCATAGTTCTGCATATTTTCATGTTCATCCAGACCAACTGGGTTTTGTAACTGCCCTGAAGTCCATAAAATTAATGGGGTTGACTTTACTGTGCGCAGTCTATGCCTAGCCCATGCATCACTCCAAAATGCAAGCTTTCTGTTGATTTCTGAACAGAATAAATAATTGACAACAGCTAAATGAAGTGGGTTGAGGGAGTCCAGAAAACCAAGGTCCTCCATATGATAAAATAAGTTATAAAAATATACAAGAGCCCCATCGTACACGTCTCTCCAAAATCTCTCAATGCGCTGATTGTGTGTGCTTTTTCTGGTAAGCATACTCCCATGACCTTTTTGGACAACATGTAGTCAGCCACAGAAATATTTTCCATACTTTTATCTGATCTAACCCGATTTGGTAAACCATATTGTTCCACGCCTGACAAAAAACACTGCAGTACTGTTTAGCTGTATTATTGTCTGTGCATCTTAAGAACATCACCAGTCTGCTAAAACCATCTATTCCGCCAACAATTATGAATCGCCAACGCACAAGTTTATGATTAGTGTCTATGTGCCATAAATGGTTTGGGCCCGTTACATTATAAACACGTCTGTGAAGTCTGTCAGCTTGTCTCTCACAAACACCACGTTCATCCATTCGATGTTTGCTTTCTCTTAGTCTCCACCTAGGAACCCTTATCCCTTTTAAAGTTATCATCTGTCTTAAGAGATTTTCTCCACAGAGGGGGAAATCTTTTAAAATTTCCCCGAGTTTTAAATCGACGTCATTGTCGGATATTTCTGAAAAATTCATTTTACTAAGTCCATACTGTGCCATTCTTCTGTAAATCGTTCTTTTTGACACTGAGAGAAGGTTTGAAATGTAAGTAATTGTGCATCCATTTTCAAGGAACATTTCTAATATCATACATCGGAGGACCACACTGAGGCCATACCTTTTTTGGCTTTTCAGTTCCATATTTCACACACTCGTTTCTTAATCTCATCATATCCCTTGTATTTGAGATTCCCAAAGTTTGGAATTCGTGTGCAGATAATTTACATACAATATCTGTGGTTATTTTTTCAGCCCTGAACCTGTCGTGAAACAGATGTAAGTTTAAATCCTCCAATACCTTTCCTATCAACCCTGTGGAATGTGCCGCCATTTTGTTTAGGAACATTTATAATAAGAGCGTCTGTGTAAAATTTAAGTATACCAGCATATAATAATGAACCCACAGCATATAATAATTGAACCACAGTATATAATTATGAACCCACAGCATATAATTATGAACCCACAGCATATAATAATGAAACCACAACATATAATAATGAACCCACAGCATATAATTATGAACCCACATCATATAATTATGAACCCACAGCATATAATAATGAAACCACAGCATAAAATTATGAACCAACAGCATATAATAATGAAACCACAGCATATAATAATGAAACCACAGCATATTATAATAAACCCACAGCATATAATTATAGAACCACAGCATATAATAAAAGACCCACAGCATATAATAATAGACCCATAGCATATAATTATAGAACCACAGCATATAATAATAGACCCACATCATATAATTATAGACCCACAGCATATAATTATAGAACCACAGCATATAATAATAGACCCACAGCATATAATAAAATCACCTAACATAAGGCAGCCATGGCGTTCCATAGATATGAGGCTCTTCATATTAATGTTTATGAGCAATCATAAAAATGAGAGTTCTCTCCGCTCTTACAACAGATCAGTGTCTTCAAATCAGAAGAAATCTTAGAGCAGTACACTATCGAGCATGGCATCCGCATCTCGTCCTGATGAAAACAAAGCCTTAGTGCCTATTACCGGGTCATCTAACGTAGAAACTACTTTCCAGGTACCTAGAGAAGTTGATTTGACATCAAATGTTGTGAACATCGCCAACCAAACACAGCAAATAAGTCCAAACACTGGATTTTTTAACAATTCTTCCTTCAGTAACTGTACTTTTAATTTCTCGAAGTAAGAAGATGGCTGACTTCGGACCAGATAACGACGTTGTTTATTATGCCTACGCTAATAAACATTTCATTAATGTTAATATTTGTTAACTGTTAAACGAATTCAATGTTTTGACTTGTTATTAAAAATTGGTTTTTTTTAACATCAAACACAAGAAAAAAATTAAATTTTTCATTTAAAATTAATAACGTTATGCACTTTATTTTGTCTGTATTATTTGGCTGTTCCAATGGCTCTTCCGTTAATTGCGCATTACAAGTAGAATTAGGCGGGGATTTTGAAAAATAGATCATAATAAGAAAAAAGGAAATATGAGTAAAAATGTAAATTAAAGCATTGAATCCTTAATAGCTTATTTTTTTAAGAAAATGTATTTTACAGGTGGAGAAATCGTGGATAGTGACACCTGTTACAGAATTAAAGCTTTCTTAAATCTAAGGTTTATTTGGAATGTATACGAAGATCTTATTTTCATGTAAATAGAAAATATAAATATGACAGCCACTATAAATTAACAGAGTATAATACTCATTACCACAAATATATAATATATATTGGTTATTAGTTCTATTTTCCTGGTCAACTGACATAACAGTAAACATTAATATCGTAACTGTAAGTGTTGAATTCAGAAACAGAGGAAATTCTGGTTGATCAGACGAGAGCCTTAGAATTAAATCTTTTCAATAATTCCAAAAAAAATGAATACATAATTAATGGTTTAAGACTAATTTTAAAAATTTCATTTGCAATTGAACTGCGGCATTTTAAAATCATATTTATAATGTGAATGATTGTTGGGCCTATTCAAAGACTTACGATGTCTGCAGTCTCCACACCCACAAATATAAAAAAAAACTTTGCCTCTGCTTTTTTCTTGTACATCTATATATTAATTTTTAACACATCACTGCCATATGAAACTATTTATTGCATTGATAATTTAGCTAAAATAACCAAGGATAACTTTCATCCATACTGTCAATCTGCACTTAGAAATCTTTAAAATGCCTTGATAAGTGGTGTTTTCTATTGAATTGTTACAAGCGTTTTTTGAACTCTGATTTGTAAAGACTTTTGTTTAAACCAATTACGGTTGGTAATCTGGATTTGGAATAAAAAGTGTTAGGGTCGGCGCATAAAAAATAGGGTCGGTCGGGAAACCGGAAACACACATATTTTTTTGGGTCATAATAGATTATACATTTCGGAAGACTTATACATCATATAATGTATACAATCTTATCGTTTGGAGAACCAAGTTAAATGTTCATGTTCATGTTTTCCGGCTTAGTTGGAATCAGGCTTGGGGTGAATTACATTGTAAAATAATGCATTACATTACCATTATTTCATGAATTAGGGCATTTAATTACCATTACTTAATTTTCTTGAAGTAATGCATTAAATTACCATTACATGAGTAAAGTAATGCATTACGATTACTTTGTGAAAAGTCAATAAGTTTAAAAAAAAGTAATTTAATCAAAGTACTGAAGTACTGTCGGGAGTTGATTTTATTGATTATTATCAATTTTAAAATCAACGATATGTTATTTTGCCTGGCAAGTAGTTTTAATCTGTAATTGAATTACGCACAATCATATTTAATATATGAATTCTCGAACTTTTCCGACAATAATTTCGAGAAAACCGGCCCATATGAATCATGTTGTGTAACATTTAAAGATAGAATTAATTCCATCAAACTGTCAGTAATCGAAATGTTTCTAAAATTTTACACTTCTGGATCCAAGCAATATTGAACTCTAGTCTCGTTCAACCAGACGCTCGGCTGTCTCCGTTAATCTCCGACTACCGAGAGAGACTCTTTCCTTGTCGGAGATTTACGGAGACAGCCGAGCGGCTGGTTGAACGAGACTATATTGAACTCTGACGTAGGAATACATACAACTACAAAAAAACCAATTAAATTGTTCATACTATATAAAATCTGACTATTTTCAAGGTATTTATAAATACGTTTTTTGAAAAACAATGGTACAGCATGCAGTACACCGAATTTATCTATTATTTTCAAGATCTAAGTCTTGTCAGCGGTGATGATTTGTGCTTAGGTCCAAACACTGTTTCACTTTCGGTTTGCCACAGTAACTGCATAGGAGAGTTGATTAAAATCAACTCCCAAAAACTAAATAAAGAGTTTTTGTAAACATTCCATAAATAAAACATGCTTAACATATTTACAGGTTCATGATCATGTTCACTATCAGGTTCAAATTTAATGACTTATACAAGATTGCTGTTGCACTTGTAGTTCTCAAAGTAATGTTGGCCCCGTAACATTTACACGCTAATGGCGGAGTTGACAATCTCTGTTATTTATGTCTCTGATTTTCGGAGTATGATTTTTAATGAAAGGAACGGTTGTATCGTAATTCGTGTAGGTGATGCACGAGTTTACACAAAAAAGTAGTAAGTGGCGAACGGATTTATTTTTACCTATTAATTTTGCATGAATAGCAAATGAAGACAATCGTGTCAGATAAGTCGGTCTTAAAAATCAAAATGTCGACAGTGACAAATCTTTTTATTGTCAAAGTTCTTGGAATCTTATTGTAAAAAAACATATTTCTAACGTCAGATGCCTGTGTTTGTTATCGGTATACAAATGTTCACTTTGTTGTTAACTCAGCAGTTTTAGAGTTTTCGGGGTTTTCATAAAACTTTTATTACGACTACCGTCCGACTTGTGGATTTTTCCTTGGATCACAAAATTGAATAAATCTAATAATTAAAATTATCTACTTTGATATTGTTGTTTGATTTTCCCGGTTAGTAGTAATTTTTAAAAATTTTCCTTGGGGTCTTATTTTACATAATATACCGTTGTGTCAATTTTCTATAATTATGAAGGCTGGGATTGAGTAAAATTTAGACAAAGTATCAGACAATTGCAAAAAAAGCCCAATTAACATAGATTGTAACAACTAATTCAAACTCATAAATTTTGGAAGCATATTTGTAGGAAATCCAGGACAATTACAAATTCAAACTTTCAAGACCCCGTCTTTCAGTACTCTCAGTACTTTGAATTTCTTTGTTATTACTCTATGTACAAATATGTGCCAAATATGCGAGTATTTGATTAAAACAGTCTTTCTCTGACGTCTATACATGTATTGTATTGTACTAAGCAAAACAAATTTTTTCAAAGTCAAGGATTGACTGTGTTGAAAAAAAATTAAATCGTCGGATTCCTCTAAAGAACATTTGTATATACAATCTATTGATAATGGCCAATTCAATAAAATACTGGCAATTTTAGAGAACTGTAATTTAAACAATGTCACTGAGGATGCTAGTAATGAAATTGTTGAAAACCGAAATAAAATATACATAGATGCTGTTAAAATTTCCATGGATTTTAGAAAAAGATGACAAAGAAAAGCAAGCATCAAACAAACATTATGATTATAAGCCCTTAACAAATGCACGCCGCTAAATATCGTCACAGTAAAAATTATTTTTTAGATTAAGTAGCAAAAATTCCGACAAAAATATAAAGATGATAATTTTTTTTATAAAAGTTCTTGATAAGGAACAGTTAAAATAAAAAAAAAATTAGTAAACATTTGAAAAATATAAGAAATAAAAATCCTAAAGAATATTGGAGGATAATTAATAAAAAAGTGTGCAAAAAACATCAATCCATATTGATGATCTATATATATATTTCGGAGACATAAACAAGCCTCCTGAAATCAGTGACGAAATCAACAGCATAGCTGATATAGATATCGCAAATCTACAACCTAGCAATTTAATTGTTCACAAATTGAATGAGTACATTGTCAGTGGAAATCTAAAAAAATATTTTGTTTAAAACCATTCTGATTGCAGACACATGTACAAGTACTCTGAAGTTGACATTAAAAAGATGCTTGAGTTTCTGTAGACAAAATCTAAGTAGTTTTTAGAAATCAAGTCTTCCAACAATCTGTTCGAACTCCCATGGGTACCAATTGTGCCTCATTGTTAGCAGACCTATTTTTATATTCTTACGAAGCAGAATTTATTAAAAAAAACTTGTACGTGAAAAAAATTAATCACTCGCTATGGCCCTCAACTAAACATTCAGATATATCAACGACGTATTATCAATTAACAATTGTTATTTCCATACTTACGTCGACTCGATACATCCCAGACAGTGAACTTGAAATAAAAGATAACACAGAGTCTGCGTCATCTGTTTCATATTTGGATATTTGACTGGAAATGGACATTGATGGTAACCTAACAACAAACATTATGATAAACGCGATGACCTTGAATTTTTCTATAGTCAACTTTCCTTACTTATGTAAAAATATACCTTCATCAACTGCATATGGTGTTTTTGTCTCTCAGTTAATTTGATACACAAGGGCATGCTCTACGTATGAACAGTTTCTAAGGTAGCAAGGGACAGTTTCGAATAAAGTACCCGTCAATATTTTTGTAAAATTGAGAGTTGCTGTACTTGAAGGCTTATGAGTGTTGCTAAAATTCATGAAATGATTTTTAGTGATTATCATTAGTTAGAGGGGTGTCTCTTGTTGAAATTGATATGCAATATGTAGGCCCCTTATGTTAGGTACATGAGAATCAGAAGTAAAATGCGACAACTGCGGCTATGACTGTTGTGCTGACTTTACACAGTAAAATTGCAAGTTACAGACGGGAGGTAAAATAACAGGAAAAGTAGGTGGATGGGACATTGTAAACTATACACCGGTAAGTTTCTGACATGTGATGGTGAAACATGCACGCGGTACGGAAGGTCAACCCTCTGCAGGGAATTAGCTGGGGAGGTCTCAAAAGCTGAAAAATCATGAAAAAAAAGCAAAATATGAAAGGGTCAAAATCTCATAAAAACCAGTATATAGAGAATTTTACAGGTTTTGATTAGTAGTTTTCTTCAGAAATTGGTGATAAAGAGTGAATTAAAGGTATTTGTGCTGAATGGGAACTGAGGAAATTCTAGTTACAGAGTTCCGAAGACATGCATCCCTTGGCTACAATGAATTGTATAAAAAAAACTGTCCCCTGCCACCTAAGGCAAGGCAAGGTACTGACAAACAAGTTGATAAAACAGGACTATCAACAGTCTCGTTTGAAGTCATCTTTTCGTAATTATATGGTCGATAAAACGACATTGACAGCAAATGCAATCTTCCATTGGGTCGCATGCTGATTCATACTAATTAATCACCTATTAGAAGTGTCTACGGATTTGCAGAGAATGCTAGCTCCTCCTAGGCACCCGATCCTACCCCTATCTTTTAGTAGTGACGGGAATCGGTAAGATTTTCATAATCGATAATCGGTTTCCCGCAACTAACTAATTATCGATTATAATCGAAGGTTTTTATATTTTATATATAGTTATGTGCAAAATAAACGTAAATAAACAAGTTACAATGAACAGACTCATTACTAGGCTTTCGTATTCTAATTTACTTAGTATTTCTAGCCATAGAAATTTTATATTCAAAAGATTTTCTTTAGTAGGCAGCCCAACATTATTTTCTTGAAACCAAAATGCGTCCAAATTCGAGAATGTGCTATATTTCCCAAGTAAGAATATGGAGCTCGTCTGACATTTCAGGTCTCACAACATGGCTGAGGGAAAATAATTCCCGAATTCCCCTTCGTTTTTAGGAGTTTTCCGCCAGCGACAGGGACTTTATCTTTTTATGAGATGAAAAACAAGTTGAACGTGTAAAATGTCTGATTTTCCCACCTTTGTAAAAATACGAGGTTACTTGAATTTTTGATGCCAGTTGTTTCGACAGGGGGGTGAAAGGGCTCGGACATGATTTTCAAGCACATGTGTAACTTTGATTAACTCCCGTGCCTTTGTGGATGGCTGTGCTTTTTTGCTACTAAATTGGTTAGGAACAATTGTTATAAAAGTTTTAAAGAGGAAATTCCCCAGAAGTTTGTTTTAAACTCGCTACCCGTATCTAAAGTTGCGTAAGTTTTGGTAAGAATATATAGTAAAAATTAATAGTGATGTGCAACCTTCAGCCATTTTTAGACCGCGCGCCTTTTTAGAGTTAAGATAATTCGCGTCTAGAGTATTCTGTTTAATATGATAGGCGCTCGTTGAAAAAAATCCTCAACCGATTAATTATAATGAAAAGTTTTAAGATCGAGCGTTTTGAATGCGGTAACAATCGACTAATTTTCGATTATAATCGATGATTGGAACATCACTATTTTTAGAGGTTTTTTATGAGGAAATAGCTGATGAAGATAGGTGTCCTCACTTGTTATTTTTCCTCCGGTGTAACCACTTTTTAACGATCTTTTTTTCTACAGAAGCCCCAGTGAATTAAACAAGAAAATATACGCTCGGGCCAATGTTCACATCATTAACATATTAACATTACACTTTTTCCAGAATCAAAATATGAGGGAGAAATAGATGAGGCTATGCCTCACCACTTCTCAAAAGAGAAAGTCTAACATAGTCTCTTAAACTCTTTATTAAGCTACATAGCTAAATCTAGCTATAAAGCGTCGTAATGCTATTAAGACTAGCTTTATTAAGCTATTTGGTATGTGAAATATTGATATAAAATTACACACAAGTGAAAAGCTGTTAATGTGACAGCAAACCGGGTTTTCTTTTCTTATTCTGTATCCATAATCGATTTGTCAACCCGGAATTGATAAACAATATATATCCAGAGAAATGGTGTACCCTATATATGCAATATTCTGCGAGAATATAAATATTTTCAACAGCTGGTATTTTGTTTTCCTCATAAAGTATCAAAAATCAAAATCCAAGTAAAATGCACTCCTCTGATAAACCTATGCCCAACTGATCTGCAAAACATCAACGTCATATTTTGAAAACTGTATGAGACGTTATCCACACAATAAGGGTACCTTATATGAAATATTTTGCGAGAAAATGACGAAGTTCAATATTTTTTCATAAAGTATCAAAAGTCAAAATTCAAGTAATATGCATAACTCTGATAAACCTATGTCCAATTGATCTGCAAAACATCAATGTCTTATATTGAAAACTGTTTAAGAAGTTATCCGTACAATGAGGGTACCCTGTATGCAATATGAGTTCAACAGAAGGTATTTTTTGGATAAAATATCAGAAATCAAAATCCTAGCAATATTCACACCTCTAATATATGTCCAATTGGTCTGCAAAACATCAATCCCGTATCTCGAAAACTGTATGAGGAGTTATCGGTACAATAGGGGTACCCTTTTGGCCGCCGCCCGCCCGCCATTTTAACCATTTAATTTTAAATCTGATGTCTTAAGTGTCAAAAATGGCCACGACATCAAGCCCTCTTTAACAGATACAATGCGAAATTATAAGAAGATCTGAGACAGATTATCGCTCCTGGACCATAGGAGTAGGAGTAGACTAAAGTCTTCCCAATATTAAAACTGCGAACGCTTGAAAAGTATTAACGTCACGTGCACATGAAAAATACATTTAACCACACAATGACAACGAAACAGAGACTCGCTTTCCTTGGGTTTTTACTCTTATTTAACAGGTTCTTTTCCATTCATCATCGAGTATAATGGGTGCTTAAACTATGTTGTTAAAGCATTTTATTGAAATAATCTTAATAGCGAGCGCAGCGAGGCGGCGCGAAGCGCCGCTCGCGTAGCGAGCTCCATAGACAACGTGTACGAACGGAGGAAATTCGAGTTGAAATCTGCACATTGTTCAAAGAAAATTTTATGAGGCCACGTGAAAACGTTCTACTATCCCAGTGATCCTTTGCGGTGCATAGCATCATGGTGGAACAGAAAGTGTTTCTACGGAAAATTCTTACCTCTACATCGCATACATCATTTTCATTTAACAATAAAAAAAAAAAATCCTTCTAAAAACATTACAGTAAACAACACATAAGCTTACGTAAAAAAACTGAACTTTTGCTGACATATGACGTCATTTCCTTCTCCGAATTTGTCCGACAATTTACGAAAACTGTCGAGCGCAAAAGAATGTTAACTATGGCGTCACAAAGATCTCGCGTTTTAATTTCCCGCGATACATTTAGAGGTGGATCAAGCATATGTACTGGATCATGTAGGAAGTACTCAGTATCAGTGTTAACGGTGACTCTTTGGCTGATTAGTTTTGTTTTGATGATTTTTTTTTTTTTGCTTAGTAAATACACATGCAAGTTCCATACTAAATTTATTGTCATATTGATCCAATCATATATGCATACGTTAGGTAGGTGACAAAAAATTATTAAGAAAGAAAAGTCTAATCATTATTAGATCTACGTGCAGCCACGTCATTTTGTAATGAATAGATAAATGAAAAGAATTAAATTGTTAAAATATCTACCGGTACATGTATTTGTTATATAGTTGCATATGTGGTCAAATAATATTGGATATCACACACTAAGAAAGGGGTGAGGGCACATGTCTACAACGCTTATATAGCGTACAAAAATTAAAAAGATTTAAAACAAAATTAATGTCACTGAGGAAAATAATTAAAACACGGGTTACAACAAGGAACAAAATGAGAAATAACAAACAAAATTTATTTTTACTGATTTTAATGATCATTATTAAAAGGTAAAGAAAAGATAAAACATAATTGTATCTACATAAAAAAAAACGGCGTTGTGTTTATCAAAATATTTTAATACAATGTAAGTCTGTTTAACATTTTATTAATGCTCAGTGGTAGTTTGTTTAAGTGTATAAGACTAGGAAGGGGCCATTGGAATAAAAGTTTGATAATTTCAGGTTCCTTGCGGTGGTAAAAGTTTTCGAGACAAAGCCAAAGTTTTGTTGTTAGGGCAAGTCCACGGGTTGCATTTAACAATGATGACAGATGTGTGGTTCCTTCTGCGCTCGCCCCAACGGTCACACCGTAAAACATATTAATATTGGATTAACGAGAGGCCTTTCTGTAATCATGATTCAGCATTCATAAGCCCAAGGGCTTGCGTATGAGAACCAGACCTGTGGAGGATAATTCTAGCGATGTCATTGTGATTACACAATAATGAGAGAAACTGCTACTAGATGGCCTTTCTGATCTCCAACAAACAAGAGCTCTACTTCCGCCCTCTTAACAATGGGGACAATATCATGTTGCTTAATGCAAAAAGATTGTAATAGAGATTTTTTTGCCATAATGCATTAATTGACATTTGAGAAAAGCCTCCTGTCTAATTAAGATCGTTGGTTAACTAATTAACTAATGTGTAATATATAACTATACCATCGACAAGCAAATTCACCCCCGATGAAATTGAGAGATATCTCTTTTCTGTAGTCTCATTATTGCAAATTCAATGTATATGCAAGAAGTATCATCCTTTTCATATGAATTAATTGGGTTTCACTGTGTAGTTTAAACCATATAGGCCGAATGTCATGGAACGGTTACCTTCAAGACTTTTTTTCTTGTACAGATAGATATTAATTAAATGAGCACTGATATGATTTGGGTTTTGTATGCTTTACTTGATTACCTGGTACATTATATATATTGAAATTCAAGAAAGATTTACCTCCGCAATTATAAGCATAACGATAAAGCTGTGTTAAAATACAGTATAAACAAATACCATGCACAGATTTTGCTTAAATAAATGTAACCTGGTAATGTCGATATAATACATGTTCTATGTTGTTTTCTTAATTGCATTTTTAAACATTTTCACCTGTAATTAAGGTAAGAAAATTGCGGAATAGCTATGTGACAGTTATATATGTTTAGAAATGATTTTTGAGTAAACATTATGCTGTTTTTCCAAAATGTAATTTCATGTTTTAGAAATATAGTACACCAATGAGAAATATGCTTGCTTTCATGCTTTAAATCTACTTTCTTCTGAGGCACATATCACATTTGATTATATTAAAATCAGGTATTGTCGCTCGAGCACGTTGACGGTTTCATTTCGGCAACAAAATTATAAAGAATTCCATTTCAGGCGATCTTTCCAGTGTAATACACTCACGAAATACGATGAAGAGAAACAAAAGATGATAAACAACGTATACCTCACAAAAATCACCTTAACTTGAAATGTGATTCCGAACACTTGATGAATCTGCAACAACATCATTGTCATGGCTCACAGCGTTGGGAAGTTTACAGTGTACAAACTCGAATTTTTCTCGCTCTCAGATAATTGAATGAATATATTTCATGCATACAACTTACGTACCAATTACCAATATTCTAAATAAAAATCAAGTTGGTCTAAAACGTTCTTTTCCTTTGTCGATTGATAAAATTATGTATGAAAATAGCATATAAAGATGTACCGGTAATATTGTTCGTGTACTAACCTTTTGGAAAATCCTAAGTAAGCATAATAAACTGAAAACTGCACTTTATTTATTTTACAACGATTGATAAACAAGTTCTACAACTTATATTAAAATCTCTCGTTGGCACGGATGTTAGCGCGAGTGGGTCATTGATGTGGGAAGAAGCCGGAGTATCCGGAGAGAACCCACGTGTCCAAGCTGGCGACCGCCATACCATATCACATACAACCACTGTCGATCACGGGGATCAAACTCGGGTCGTAGCTGTGAAAAATGAGTGCATTGTCAACTACGCTACTTGGACAAGCATAATAGACATATCATGATATGGAAGCTCTTTTGCGAAGTGGTTCACAAGTTTCAATTTCTCTATATTTGTTAAAAAAAATAAAGTTTAGAATTCAGATTTTTAAAATATAAACAATAAGTAAAGATAACAACGAAAAATATATAATAGGTAGAGATAGATAATAAAAAAAAATGAATGAATATAAACCAAAAAATAATGTAAAAACGTAAATATTTTTTTTCCTTATTTTCTATCACCTTTTAAAATGTACCAGTTACTGTAAAGAAGTTGGTCAGAATATTAATTCAAACCATTTCAGAAAGATTTTGAATTGTTTTTTTTTTTAGGGTACTGGCAAGATTTATGTTTATGATAAATTGTTTAAAAGGGGCGATACCATTTTTAGACTGTAATGGATCTCATTACAAGAACAGCTCTATATAATATTAAGTTAAAAAAATATGGATTTTTCCTTTATTAAATTATAGATTTAGTTTAAAAAGTCATATTTTAAAATTTTAGGTAGATCTAATGCTATATTTGATGACCATCCAGCCGCCTTAAAACTGACAACACTCGTAAAACAATTCTATGAAATGCTAAACTAGGCAGTCAGTAATATTATCGTGACGGGTTTTGTCGTTGATATTAGTTTTTGGGAAATGTTTTACTCGCTTGCAGTGAAGGACCCGTTTAGCAATGTCCGGTCCAAAAAGGTTTGGGACTATTGCACTGAAAATAGAAGCAGGGCAGCCTTCAGAAAATATGTTGTATATCTTATTTGATAAAATGAAATACATCGGAAAGGACGATATTCTTACAACAAAATAGAGCATTCTTACTATTCCCCACAGAATGCAATTACAGAATACTGACACTACAGTAAATTCCATAAACAAGTTTACTGACTTTTGATTGACCGAATCACACGCCTGAGAAGTCAATAACTGCTGTTGAGTTTTAACTAATTTGATGTATCATTCAGCAATATTCTTAATCAAGCACTGGTTTCCAATGCTGGGAAAATATAATAAAATCAAAAATGGTAATGATGCCTCGGCGTAACACAGAACAAAAGGGAAGCCCAATTACAATTTTCCCTTGTCATTGATATTTTATGATTCAAATTCATTCTTTGATGTGGTCTCTGTATAGAATTTATCTGGCTGGGACTTTGTGGTAGTTAGACTCCCCAGGGGGCGGTTTATATCCAAAACAATAACGTGATTTTCCGGATTCTGATCAGCTTCAATCAAATTCAACCTGGAGGCATTGATTCTATTCATGAGCACATAATACATACATGTAATGGAATCAGCAAAAAGGAATAAACTATTGTACAGGTATTACAATATTTGACCAAATTTCAACTAAGCAAAGATGCAAATTTAAAATTCTATCAAATGTCACATAATCTTTATGACCAAAGTATTAAAGTACTTACATTGTACAAGTTCGAATTCTGAACGAATCATTATGTTATTGTACAAGTTATTTCAATTTCAAACTTGAATAATAAAATGCAATCTTAAATTCTTTAAATGTCATAAAAAGGAGAAAGAAACTTTCTATTAATTGGTTGACCAGAATCTCATTCTTTCAAAGGAAAAACAAAAAATTCTTCAATTTATTTTCATCAAACGCTATTTGATCTCATCATATTATATCTGACAGACTCATTTCAAAAAGATTCCTTCGAGATTTGCGTAGGTTTCTGTCTGTTGAACTTTTAATCTCTGGAGTCATTCTATTGCGACTACCACCTAACAAAGTGGATATTTCATTCTTATGAAACCGACTTTGAAGTGAGTCGAACCTTGCTATCATCAGCGTCAACTGATCTCTTCTCCTTCTCTTTGAGATTACCTCTGAGACAAACAAACCACCTAATCCCCATCTTCAAACGGGCACCTGCTAGATCTTTTTTCAATAAATAAAAGAGTACAGGGGTTCTTGTCTTTCTCTATTGGTTCTTTTTGTGTCTTTAGTGACACTTTTCAAACTTAGTTTTCACTTACAAAGCTTAAAGTAATCGATGCTCAACAAAAGATTGACTAAACATTTGTAGTCGTATAGGTAACTTGTTTAATTAATTTTATTTTATCAAATATCATGCAGTCTTGTGCTTAATTCAATTTGATAAGATAAAACTCAGAAAACGACTGTCACAGGTGTATTACCATGGAATCGTGAAGAGATCTGGATTTGGTTGGCATAACGTATCCAAAACATTAAGTGCCCACTGATAATTGCTCCCGCTATTTATGCCCCCCCCCCCCCCGCCCCCGAAAACAGAGTTCATTGTCAAAAACATAAGAAGTCGCTTCTGAACTTAACCAAATTTTTAAAAAATAAATCACAATAAATGCGTCCACAAAAACGAATGGTACTACATAGTAAGGAAATACTTTTAAAAACCAAATTGGATTTAATACTTACTGGCGGTTGTACAAAAGCAACTGTTGTTGACAATATTTTACAACATAATGTTGATTTGAAATATGCCTTTGTACAGCTGAAAAGTAATCATACCAAAGGGACGTTATTAAAATCTCCGAGGTACATGGCTTTAAAGCCCAGCCCCCCCCTCCCCAATGCTTGCAACAAATGCGAATGTCTTTTCATTCCTCAAGTCTTAAAATGTGTTATAAACGTATCAAATAGCAAAAATCTCCCGTCATTCGAAATTCAATTGTTCGTTTATGGTAAATCGCTTGTAGCTTTTTTTCCCTTTGCAGTTAAAGAATTCTAAGTTTGTTTTGAACAAACAAAAGGATCAGAAACAAGTTCTACCAACTTACAAGTTCCTCTTCATGCATATGAATATAGAACAGAAGAAAATATAATATTGATATACACAAAGAAATACTATTTAAATCTCAAGGATTCGTCTATAAACTTTTGTACAGAAGCAAATATGCTTTTGTTGATATGTAAAGGAAGGTTGTTGTTGCCATATAAAAATAAATAAGCATCAATATTGACTAAATCTAACATAAACAATTGATCAAACATGTTGTTTCTCGCTCTAGAGTATTTTTTTACAAGAAAAAAAGAAATGATACACATCTTCTGTTTGACCACATAAACACAACGGATTATATATAATATTACGTTTACAAGATCATAGTTTAATACACAGTTATGTCTCAGCTTTGTATGAATAATGTTGGTACAGCGTTTACCAAAAGAAAAATAAATAGGGGGTTTCGTAACTTTAGGCATATGTTTGCACAATAAATTGATTGAGGTGGCTGTTCTGGCTTCTATATTTAGTGAATTCCATTGATTAACAGCATTGGGTACAAATGATTTTTTAAGTAAATCTAACCTGCACTTAGGAACATTAAACTGATCCTTGTTTCGTGTGTTGTATCGCGATATATTTTCCCTCTTGTTAGGAATAATATCACATAAATAATCAGGCAGACTCCCCATGTTAAATTTGAACATAGTTTTCATCTTGGCGATGTATCGTCTGGTTTGTAAAATTTCCCACCCTGTTTCTAAGTAAAGCGCTTCCCTTGGTACAAAAATTGGCAACCCAGTGACAATTCGTGCAGCACACAATTGAACTTTTTCAAGTTTGTCTGCATCATGCACAGAACAGCCATCCCACACAATCGAAGCATATTCAAGGATATGTCTAATGAATGAAATGTATAATTTAGAGAGATGCTCTCTACCCAATTTATACTTAAGTTTTTTTTAAGAGTCCTAATTTTTTTGTATGCAGAGTTTACAATACCATCAATGTATTCAGACCAGCTGAGATTTTGCGATAATAAAAGTCCTAAATGGCGATGGGTCGAGACAAACTCTAGTCTATCGCCTTCAAAAAATAATTTAGGTAAAACAGAATTATGCTTCTTAGTAAAAAAAAAAACAACCTTTGTTTTTGATGAATTGAATTTAAGAAGCCACTTTTTGGACCACGATTCCAAAATTTTTAAATCATGATTTAAGATATGTTCAATGTTAAGTATGTTGTTTGAAGAATATTGAAGCGAACTGTCATCAGCAAATAATCTACACAATGATAACATATTAACCGCCACATCATTGACATATATCAAAAATAAAAGAGGTCCTAATACAGATCCCTGGGGTACACCTGCTGAAATTTCTAATTTGCTTGACAAAAGATCTTTATGCATAACTTTTTGGGACCTTTAACTTAAGTAACTAGAAAACCACTTAAGAAGATCACCACATACTCCATAGGTTTGTAACTTGAATAAAAGGCCGCTATGCCATACTCTGTCAAATGCCTTTGACAGATCACAAAAAATCTGTAAATTCCTTATATTACGCGAGTACTTAATTCCGCGATCCCGCTGGTTTGTGTCAAATCGCGAGAATATAAAATCGCGAACGTTGAACTTTTCTCCTTATTTTTTGTAGTTTTCAACTCTCAGAAAATAATGGCGAGATTTTAAAATCCGCGAAGGATGCTTCTCGCGATTTTACGCGGATGTTAATTCCTCGCGTTTAATTAGGAATTTACAGTACATGAAAATTTACCTTCATCAATATTTTGAACAATGCTGTGATACGTTTCTAGTAGTTGATAAACAGTGAAATGACCTGGTAAAAAACCGGCTTGATATCGATAAAATAAATTGTTCCTATGAAAATAGTTGTACACATGTTTAAAAACGATTCTTTCCATAATTTTACTAACACATGATAACAAAGATACCGGTCTATAATTAGAAACCAATGACGGATAACAATGTAAGTGGTTTTACAATAGTAAAAGGGGTTGCCTTCAACATTTTCTATTTGTTAGCAAGAACCTCATTTGATCTGGACACTATAATAATTTTTTGGTATGTATTCAAGAGCTGGAGATGTCTTTCATTGAACATTTATTTTATGTAATGATACGCAAACATGTGAGTCAGTTCTTAGTTTTTGAACTCTAAAGATTTTCTTTTCATTAAGTCATTAAGTAGAAACCACCAGCATGACTGAATATTTTAACGTTTAGAAAGGCTTATCTAAAAACATATAATATATCAATCAAATTATTGTCGACATGAAACAAAAGAGACAGCCACAGTTCGAGTAGACATCTGAAAAAAAAAAACATTGCTGCGATAGAAACGCATCGTTGAACGTTTTACAAGCGGATCACAGCTATCTGCAAGGGTGGTGTGTTGTTTATGGAGATAAAAACGTAACGATCACAATGAGACCATGAGTTAGCAAAACGTCTGGTGAGTTTCGGTACATATTGGACCGAAGACACAGGACTTGCAAAAATGGACAGCCTGGAATTAAATGTTCATCATCTGCGCACCAAATTAAACGTGACAGAAAGCCAAATGTTACTAGGAAAATTTTTATCTGCAGTATCTATGAATATTGATAGTGAAAGAAAATATTTTTTTTATTTTGATAATATCTATCGTTTTTAAAGTTTCCTTCAATAATTCTCTCTTTTTAATAGTAAGGTACATTTAAATTCCAAAGTTTAGGAAAAAATCCATTTTTATAAAATTGACTATCAATTTTTAAGAGGAGACCCATATGTTAATCAGTTTCCTATTTAAAAAAATATAATTAAAAACACGGTTTTTTAAAAAATATTCTTTTGGAAAACATTAAAGTGGTATATATTGCCTGTATACTTTGTACTGTATACAGGGTTAATTTCGCCCTTTACACTTGCAAATGGTTTCGCCTCGTCTTAAATTCGCCTAGACACGATTGTGTACCAAAGAGATACCATGGCAACACATACATTTGGTAATTTGCCCAGTCTTGAATTCGCTCGCTGACAACGAGGGCGAAAATAAAACGGGGAGAATATTTCCCTGTACATGTATACAGTATTATTTATAGCCTACGATTGTAGATCTATCTATCTATCTATCTATCCATCCATCCATCCATCCATCCATCCATCCATCCATCCATCCATCCATCCATCTATCTATCCATCCATCCATCCATCCATCCATCCATCCATCCATCCATCCATCTATCTATCTATCTATCTATCTATCTATCTATCTATCATGTAGCCTGGTGATGAAGTATGATGAATGCCAACCAGAGAAGGCCAATGATATTGGATGGACAATATATGACTACTGACGGACAGACAGACGTATGCAGTCGTAAGTACGCTGTTCGTCGAGGGAGCATGAAACTCGAACTTATTATATTGAATAAATTAATGTGCATTGGATTGAATCGCTTGTGATGGTTACCATTCTAAACATTTATGCGGAAGGAAATCATGAATGGTTAAACTGTTTTGTACGAAATGATTAATGCCAACCAAAGAGTGCTGAAGATATTAGCTGGACAATATATTTTTCTACTGTCGGACAGACAGACACATGCCAATCAATATACGCTGTTCTTTCAGGGGGGTTTGAAACCCGATCCAATTAAATTCATGCATATTGTTTTGATGCATCGCTCGTGATCGTAAATCATTTTAAACATTTATGCGGAAGGTAATAATGAATGGTTAAATTGTTTTGGACGGAAGACGTACCCGCTGGTCCTGTCTCATGACCACTGTGTAGTAAACCACAGAAAGGTGAGTAGTACTTCCCCATCGATCTGTTATTGATGGACAATAGAGAGGGGTTCACTCGGTACCCATTGTAGACCCCCTCCATGAAGATAACGCTGTCTTAATGCCGCAGTAATCCTCGATGACATAACTTCAAACTGAAATGTTTCCAGGAGATCCATTGTTCAATGATCGTTCATTTTTAAAAATGTAAAAAAAAACAACCCCAAAACGGCTCGATTTGACTGTTACTTGAACCATTAAATAATAAAACGTTGTTTTGCGAGTACAATTACTTGCATGTTTTGAGATAACACGATATATTTCCTTGTTCGGTAAAAAAAGATTTTGCAAGTCAGCATACCACGCACAAGACTGAGGAACGAAATGAGTTTTATGTAGTGTGATTGTCATTAATTAATGTTTTTGTACTTTTGATGGTAACTTGACCCTGTGTCACTTACAATGACTGAATATCAAATTTAGGTCTTTATGGGGAAAATGATTATTCTCGTTCTCAGTGCATCACATACATATTAAATGTGTATCGTTTTGTTGTAAAATCTTCTATTTTAATGCTGTACTAATGAACCAGTCGACAGTTTGTTGAATGTAAGATAATAATAACATAGAATTTTAAAATAAAAAACATGATTCAATATAAAGCGTAAACCCGAAGATGCCTGTTTACCACGGGATAGTTTTAACCATTTAACATTTCAAAAATAGATTTGATTTGATTTGAACATATCTTATTATGCAAATATATATTTACATAAAGGGATTAGGCAGTAGGGAATGCCTATATAAGCATCCTCCATATGGTGTCAATGTTTTCTTTCACAGGTTTTAGGTTGGGACCAATCGAAGTCAATGCTGCTGTTCTAACACACCAATGATGTCACTGTAATCAGGGAAATGTACGGACGAGGAGCGCAGCTGTTGGGTTGAGAGATGAAGGCAGTATCTGTGAACATTTCGATGTAAATATAAACATCAATTGTCTTACGTGTGTTGTGCCATATTTTAAGGAATGCATGTTCAAATAACGTCTCAAGAACATCCACAGCGTCAGAGATGCAGTAACACGTCCTTTTCCTGGGTTTGAATTGTGTCTCGAGTGGTCTTGTAGAGGAATCGGTGTCGGCGGTTCTATGCCAAAGTCAGATTTATCCCTGCCAAGACGAATGGAATCTCTATAGGCAATTAGTATGTGTTTGCTCTCATCAGATAATAGAAAAAACAATAGCATAAATAAGCGAGACTCAGAATCATTTCTTCTTCAATCAGAGAAACACATTTCTTTAAGTGGTAATGATGAAAACATGGCTATGTAGTACAAAGATAATCTTAACGTTCACATACAGAGAAATTAATAAATTCGTCATTGTACATATAATTTACATCGATAATTTTATTTTTTTCAAGGTTTCATGAAGAAGTTAAAAAATCAAAATCTATCTGAACCCCTTCAGTTTGTTATTCTCCTCTTATAGGTCTATCCGTGAAAACAATAACCAAATAATAAATACAATATCCGATTGACTTGAAGCGGTCGCCATAGTTCCTGTGTTGCAGGAAACTCAGTTTTTCAGGCCGTTACTTCACCTAATCATCTGGTACGAGGCATTTGTTTAGGGTGCAGGGGACCGAGTGATTATTGACAGATTGATTAGGTAAATTGTCTGTAATCGTGATATTTGTAATCAAAAAGCACCATTACTCGTTCCGTTGTCTTTTACAGCAACAATATAGACCATAAATCAACCTCTTGTTGTCTTCTATCGCTCTCTGAGTGACTCAGACCCCATCCAATGGCTTCACATCCTGTCAGAGTCATTAGCTTGTCATATTGAGACCAGTTCAACTCCATATCGCCTCAACAAACAGATGACACTTATGGTGTAAACATAGACATAGTATGCCTATGACTCCAACTTATCAATCTTTCAAAGCAATATGAGCTGTATTATGTAGAATTTTATTTTGCTGCAAAAACTTGCTAGTTTAAGAGGTCTGCATATAACTCAAGTTTTTATGATCAGAAGAAAGATTTCTCTTCTGAGGAATATATAGCAGATCAATTTTTGTACAGGACGACAATAATTCAATTTTTTACCAATTAAGGATTCTCAACGGCTTTTCCCACAAAAATATGGCAAACAGAAATTTATAAACCATGATATTTTTTTTCAATCTAGTAGAAAATAACATTTTTGTATAAAAAATTATCAACATGAATATTGCAGCACATATTGCTTTCAAGGTAAATTTAGGAACAATTAGCATTGCTGCGAGAAAAATGGGGGGGCTGAACCGTCTATGATGCTATGTCCCTAATGGTAAGGTCTAACTTTGCAAAATAGTGGGGGGGGGGCTAAGCCTATGATCATTATTCACCTGATGCACTGGTAGTCTGAATGTTTTTGGTTAGAATGACATCTTGTTCTTTCAATTTAGGTTTAATTTTTTGATGAACCCTACTGATGAGACAGTTAAATTCTGGATCTCATGTTGCAAATGGCTTCTCACTAACGAGCTCAAATACGTTTTGACAAAGTTTTTATTTTGAAAATTAAGACATGTCAGGACACGAGCATCGGGACTGTTGACATCAAAACGAGAGCGGAATATTCTTGAAGTGCATGGCAATAAACACCACTGCACACTATATTTATGATCTCTGTCTAAACATTTAGTATCAAAGATAAAATGTGACCCCTTCATTCGTCGATTCGAATATATAAGATTAATTAAGAGTTTACAGACCTTAGTTAGAATTTTAGCTGTGTATCTCATCATTTTTTTTAATTTCAAGCAAAATAAACTAAAAAGGATGCAGATATCTTTGCCACACAAGGTCATAATTATTTAACTCATTTGGGTGAAACTCGATACTACTCAATTTCTGAATAAATCTTTTTTTGTGCTAATGCCTGTATTATTTTGATAATTTGTTTTTCTGCTACATGTTAACATAGCCCCCCCCCCACTTTCTTTGGTAAGGAAGAATTTTTTAGGTACACCCCCCCCCCCCCACCCACGGATTAGGATTTTCATGATTTTGGGAATCAGGTTTCTGTTTTTTTTAATTTTGAGGATTATTCTAGCCCCCCCCCCCCCCCCCCACACACTTTCAATTTGCTTCCGACGCCAGTGATGTATATAATGTACATGTACTCTTGTAATTTGGAATAAAATCATGACAATATGTTTTACCTTTTATAGTGTGCAAGCAATTTTTCCTCACTGCTGATAGTCACTGGTAGCCAAGTTTTATACATATTAGACCTCCACTTCCGGTTTTTATAAAACAAACCATCTAAGAACACATCAACGACTAGCTAACGTCACATGTACGTGCTACATGAATATTGCTTACAACACTTAACAATTAATGTTTACTTTTCTTTATATCAATTGATACGTTTTTTAATCTCCCTCTTCTTCAGCGACTTCCATTATAACATCTATCACCAGACAGAAGTTCCCCCCCCCCCCCTTTTTTTTATTATTTCATAATTAATGGCAATAAAATCATTGGTTTACACGCCTGTAGTAGCATACAGAAGTCCCAATATACATCCTAGGGGTATATGGACAGCATATGCACAACAAAGACTACAGTGTGTGACACAGTGAGGAACCTAGGGGTCGGCTCATGATTTCTCCATATTGACTTTGTAAAAATTGATGTGAAAGTTTTGACGAATTTTTTATATAAATCATCCAGTGTCAATGATCATTTTTCTTCTAAAAAGGTTCAATACTGGTACATATTAGTATTTTTGAAGAATTTATAATAGTCTAACATTTTTCATGTTAAAATTGTCATTTCAAAATCGTTTCTTTATTTTTCTTGTGGTTTGTTCGTTGTTTAACATCATCTCTAGAACTTGTTAATCGAATAGTGTCATCAATGCTAGATCATTTGTTTGTCCAAGACTTGATCTAACTACTTCGGACCATCGAACGTTGAAATTCTTCAACATGAAAATGTCCAAACTCTAACTTTCTTAACAGACTCTACTAAAAATACACAAAAGGACTTGAACACAAAAACATATCATCTCGTCCCTGATTCCAAAAGAAAGGGTATCTCTGCTTTGAACTTATACCAAAAAAACCCGATGATTCTCATTTAATTTTTGTATTTGGCGATGAGTACTTTTAAAATATTGCATTAATTTTTTTTGTAAAGAATTTTATAGGATAATGTAGAATCTTTATCAACTTGAGGTATTGTACCATACATGATACATATGCTTAAATACGTCATTTCCGGGTTTCCAACACATGTTCTACTCCATGTTGACTTTTACTAGAGTAAAGATAAAACGACCCGACATGCTTTTTATCTACAACTGAATCCATAAAATAGATAGGGTAAATGTCTGGAAACAATCGTATAGAAGTCAAACGAGAAAATGGGAGAACTAAAACAAGACAAGAATGATGATGAAATGTACTGCAACAAACTTATCGACCTTTGAGAACGTTTTTTGATGAGAACTCTTTATTGAATAATATACTTTACTTAATTCGGAAAAAAAAATATTGGTCGCATGAAATGCTAATAACTTTTATATTAGTGAGGTTCTCCAAATGACTGGAATATGAGATGAGTTGCTGATTCGATTCCTAATCAGATCGCTGTTCTTTGTAAACTTGTCAGACATACAGCAGGCCAGCGGTAATGGAAATAATAGCAGCGTGGTCCATCATTAGAAGGGCCTCTCACGGTCGTCCTAGCATGAAGAGTGAGAGTCAACTCAATGGTTGCTTCATCCATCGGTAACATGTATAGGAAAGCAGCCAGTGTCTGCAACCAAGGTGTAAAATCAATCAAGATCAATCAATCGATTGTTCCGTTGGTAGGTGGGTGAATATATGAATGATTCAATCGATTTGATAAGTATAACCGCTTTTTTTTAAAATCTGCCAGAATGAGGGGACCTCTTCACCGAGTTTTTAAACGATTTGATGGCCATTACAATTAGTTACAAAGCATAATATAATGACTTTTGTAAAGCAGTAAGGATTTTGAACGGAATTAAAGCTTTTCAACAAGTGCCTGCATTAAATTAAAAGCCTGTCGAGCACCAGAAAATGTTACACCCAAGCTCTATTTGCATTCGATTTAAGTAGGTGCTATTTGCTGTTTTTATGACTACCTTTTATTTGCGTTTAAACAAATACATGTATACTTATGACAAATGGATTATCAGGCAGAGTTCTGTTTGATATAGACTTTTTTTCGCAAAATGTTTTCAAAGTAATTGCCACATACCTAATTTTAGAAAACTTTCGATATCTTTTGATTTCAACTTTTAATGTTTTAAAGGTATGCTGTACTTTTATTTCTTAATTATCTAGATGCACATACATGTAACTGGTTTTCAAAATGTAGTTGTGTACACTATTTAAAATTTTGAGAAAACGCCTGTGTTTTACGAGAGAGAGAGAGAGATTTTATGGGTGAATACTTTATGGTGACTGCTATGTTGCTTTTGCCGATCCTGCATGAGCGCGTATCCGTTCGTGTGGCGGTATCATGGTCAAACAACTCTCTTAAAGACTTACCACCCCGCCAATAGGCGCACAGGCACTTTACATCTGCCTAATATCAGGCCATATTGAAGTTTTAACGATTGTAAGGTTAAATAAATATGGAGTAAAAACAGTACATGTGAATTGGAAACAGTGTCAGTTTACATGAACTATTTAAACAATAAAATGCTTTCTTTGGTGATTCATTTGGGTTATGAAGGTAGCGACATTGGCGAAAAAATGGCGGGTTATGTAATTTTTTTTATAAAATGATCGCTACCTTCATCGCCCGCTTTAATCATCAAAGAAAGCTTTTTATTTTTTATGTTAACGTCTTTCTTTAAACTGATTGATAAATTGATTATGAAAAGTTAGTAAAATTCACTAAATTACTGTAAATGTACATAAGACTAAGTACGTTAGCTAAAAGAAACAGCCAAATCGTCTCCTGTGAGACTTTGAGTCTGACATCATCATGATTGTTTCGTGCAGTCCGTGATTTTTCTTAGATCGCTGTAGGCTTCGACCAATCGATAAACAGGGCGTGTCCTGTTAGTTTCTTGTCAATTTCAGCCGCTGTAAATTTCGACCAATCGATAAACGGGGCATGTAGATTTCAGTCTGGCTGTTTCTATAAAGCTATGAACTAACTATAAGTTTCCGTAAGAAATAGAGGAACTAATACTTGGTAGATGTAAATATATAGTCTACATCAAAAGAGTTCACCAAGGAAGAAAATATCTGTCCTTTGAGAAAAAACGAACCCTCCACAAAGTATATCAAATGAATAATTATGTGGTTAGCGGCATTCACTATATAGATCCTTGAAAACCAGTGACCTTGAACAGTAAAAGGAATGGAATTCTGAATGTAATAAAACTTTTCCAATGAGGTCATGCTTTGGATATAATTAGTGAGTACTATGAAATAAGATAGGTTCAGACTCCATGGGTCTTATCGTGTCTTTGAAACCCAGTCTTTGCTGTAGGTTGGACGATTATTCGCGTCATTTCCAATGAACGCCATATTGTTCACGCTTTCAAGGTTTCGTATTTTGTTAAGATAACATCACTGAGCGCTTCGATTTTGATACGGATACACGATTCTTTTTTTTTCTATCCATTTGAATAATTACGATGTAAAGATTGTGTTAATTTCATAATGATGATGTTTTTCGAATAGCAGATAGGACAGCTAGATAAAGTTTTTATATTAATAATTTAGTGAACTTATAACATCAAGATGTACCTAAGACGATTTGAATAACTGAAGAAAATTTTTGTGTTTTACATCAAATCAATATAGAATGACTTATACTGTATATCTTTTTATAGGCTCGAGATTTCTAATAACGGAAATAAACCTACGCTGGGTGGACATTTTTAAAATATAAGGTTCCACTTACATGTACATCTACTCTTTAATTTCAAATATATAGTTATAAAATCAATGCACCAAAATTTACACATTCTGACTTGCTTTATCTCTCTCACTCTTTCGTGTAAGATGTTTCAATGCTAATAACCAGACCTCGAACAAGACATATCAATTCTTCAATCGCAACTTCTCGTGTCAGTCTGTTAAAGTCCGAGGAGTTGCGAATGATCGTTTATAATGCAGACTTACTAACAGTAGAATGGAAAAATCTAAAATGTGAAAAATCGTAGATCAGCTGTGTCATAGCTAATGTACCAATATATCCACACATTGTGTCTAGAGCAACATATGGCAATTATTTTGAATTTAACTTCCACCAAATGATACCTGAACTTATAGAAAGGTTTACCGGAGCATCAAATAGAGAATAAACTTATCTCATTTTAATGATGCTATTTGAACATCTGTAATTAATTGCCACACAGAATACAGACACATAAAGTATGTGCATTAGATCAAAGATTTCTTATTTTCATTTTAAAATACTTCACTGTAACTTATCAGTGAATATCGCACCTGAATTCAACTGTTACCTGAATAAGATATACATCGGATACACATCAAAACTCTGCCGATCGTCACTGTAGATCTTGCTGATTTCCTCCACGATAGACGTGGGAATGTTATTATCGGAAGATACCATGTGATCAAAAAGGGTTGACAAATCCCCGTGTAATTTATGCAAATTTAAAAGTAAAAAGGTTTCAGAGAACGTAAAATTATTTTATATTTTAAAAATTTATTTGTATTTTTACCAGGGTTTGTGAACAACAATTTTTTTCATGGTCTGTGATCTAACAGAATACAGAAAATTCTGTAGATGGCCAATCTTTTTTTGTGTTATTGTAAAAGCCAAACTTTTATTAGAAACATTTACATAACCTACAGAAAGGTTGTACATCAATATTGTGAAATCTGTATGGTAGCCCAATGAATTTTTCTTGGATTTATCATATCACAACAAACATATACGGGTTACAAAATACAGACACGATGTTATGCAATATGTACTTAGTTGCTTCAAAAGATATCACCGCGATGTTAATCTACATTATGTAAGTCCCCAGAACTCTCTAACCCGCTTAAATTAACAAACTCTCTGATTCTGAAGTTAAGTTTTCAGTCATTAATTTCAGTATTTATATTGTGATGTAAAATATTGTTCAACTGTTCATAAGTTGTAATCCTCAAAATGCAATTGAACATTTCGATACATGTATTTTGTCTCACAATATTGCATTGATCTATTAAATAGTTACAATGTTCTGTGTTAAAAAAGTATAGTACTGTCAAATTGGCTTCTCCCATATACTCTGACCTTACGAGAATGCAGATAAAAAATAAACAGATTTATCTGACATTTGTACAACGAAAATTGAGTTCCTTTTGATAAACGGATAAAAGGCAAGTGTTCAGGGGCATTTTTAGGCTAGAAAAGCACTGAATCTGCCAAACAACAATCATTACATTATGTGAGCAATGAACGTGCAATGGATTTTTGTGAATTTAAAAAATCCGATGATTATGTAATGACAGGTAACACATGTTCCTCAGCTGACTCTGAACTTCATTAACCATACTTACTGTTTTTAGAGACATCTCTACTGCCGCCTATACCATTACAAAAAACTCAGGGTCAACTACCTGTTTGCTGTCGATAATTGGCCAAGCTCGCACCTCAAAAGTGTGCTTGCGTCGTCATTATCTTTGAAAAACTTATGTTAGAATCCAGAATTATCTGTGTGTTATTAGAGCAGAGTAAAAGACAAACGGACCGTGGAAATGATGAAAATATGTAATTTCCTTTGGAGAAAAAAGGCATTCTTGTGAATACGTGTTCTAGATATAGACTTAAGCTATGCTATAACGGGATTGGAGTTACGACAACTCCCGTCTCAGCTTAAATACAATTTGAATGACCTACCCCCACCCCCAACAAAAAAAATAATTATATTAACAAAAAATGGTTAAAACTTTTTTTGAACTGAAAACAGAAAGGTAAATAGAACAGTTGTATCTTTTCCATTGTATCTTGTTCTATGTATGCCGCGCGTCAATTATTTCCACCAAGGTTTGGGTCATTTGTTCATTCTTCTCTTCAAATATTTAGATGTTTTATAAAACACAACACAAAAAAATATTTTTTTAAATTGTGTCAGAATTTACATATCTCACAACCTATCTTTGTGTGAACTGTCCCACTTTATGTTGTCCCTTATTATCCAAAATTGTACACAGTAATTTATTCAACAATAATATTGAGGTGTCGAAAGGATGCAGTTAACTTCGCCTGACTTTTTGGCAATTATACTAAATCTGAATGCTCTATCACAAATTTGTGAGCCAAACATGTACTATTTGAAAACTTTATAACAAAAGATTCTAGGTGTGAAATAATTCGTGCATTATTCATTTTGCCAATGATTCGATGAGAGTGGTGTGAGAACAGTTTTCTTGAAAAGCAGAATTCAAATAAAGATTTATTTTCTCATCAGAATAAGTCTTTTAAAGACACGTGTGGGGCTATTTGGCAAGTATTATGCTGAAGAATATTTTTTGTTTATGTTTGATACACAATCATGATAAAAGTGACAAAATAATCTTTTATGAAGTAATATTCCGCATTTTTTGATAATTTGCGAAAAAGGAAGATTTTGATATCAAACAAAGTTAACAGCAAAAGCAAGTGATTGTCAAAATTGTAATGGAATCAAATAAAGCTAAAAGCTCTTCTTAGTTGTCTTCAATTGGAAATACCTGGTAAGACCAAAAAAGGTGCACTGATGATAGTAAACAAATCAAAAGGTTGTACTTTGAATTTTACGTTAGTGTAGCTTTGACACTGGCAATGATCTATGGTAATTAGATTGTTTATATCTATAACTGTCACTAATAAACGTGTAAATCAAAACCGAAGTTTATTTTTAAAAGATACTGTCTTTATGCGACGTTACCTGCAAAAGACATGCAATTTTCTGTGCGAACAAATTGCACAACAAACACGTTACCTGCTCTTGTACAGGTCTTCATGACTTCCGGTTCCTGAGGATATTAGACTTCCAGCGAGTCGGCTTTGTTTACTGGATGAAAGCCATTGGAGATCAACGTCTTCATTAGCTAAATGGGCTGTGATCAAGGACTCGGTAATTAAAAAGAAACATTAGATGTTCCGGTGAATTTGACATGCTATGTAGCTACAGAGTTATTGGTAGAAGTTATATATCTCTATACAAAAAAATTGTCCATTTATCAGGCAGTATGATGTTTATGTTAAGGAGAAAGTGTTCGAACTCTTTGCTGTTCACGAAAGTTCTTTTTTTCTGTGTCATTCATAAAAACAATAGCCTAGTACATATGAACTGTAACTTGTTACATTTGCATCGACACTCAATGGTTCGAGTTTACACAATTGAAGATCGGGACCATAATGGTTGTAGTTGTTGTTCTTTTCTTTGTGCATTTTTCTTAGGCATATAGCGATATTTTGGACTTTATATTTTAGAGAATTATTGTTTTTATAACTGAAGATTTAAGATTTAATGGCAATGCCATCGATAAATGATAAATAAATTTAACATCGTCGTGGCTGTGCAAAAATATTGAAAAAAAGTTGGAAAATATATTTTAAAGACTTGTAAGTAAAAATAACATTTAAGGAACAATGTAATCTCTGTGCAGATATATTGAACTTAATATGACTCATATTATGGTTTTTTTATTATTTTGACACTGGTTGATACATTTTCTAATCTTGTGTCGCCTCTTGTCAAGTGATTCATTATTACCTTTTATCATCATCTAAATACTGGTGAGGAGCCGCCAGGTTAGTCACAAGCGTTCTCCTCGAGTGCCCTCTAGATGATACTATGAATCCAGAGAGGTCCTCGTGGTGACTCAACTTCCGGAACTGATGTAGTTTCTATGGCTCGTTTGATTAAAATTATCTGTTCCATACCCCACTTCCTAATCAATGTAATTGACAAAGGTGCTTGTGAACGATGCTCGACAAAGATACCGGCACTAAAATAGGAATTCTGTTTTATGATTTCATTTTATCTCAAAACGAGTCATCGCTGTGTATTCATTTTTTCTGTTTTTATGCGATATGCTTTGTGAGCCCTTCTAATGACAATAAGATGTTCCCGATGGTTTTAAAATAGTCAAACTGGTCTTTTTTTAATTCAAAATGCATTTTGTAATCAGGAACAAGAAGGAAAACACAGCAGAACTAAACTTTGAGTGACTCCAATTAATTTGTGACATCAATACAATGTACTTTGTTGTGTCAGATGCTTGTTCGTACCAGAAATGGGTCGACGGGTTTTGTTCTGTCCGTTTTTGAGTCAAACAAAGTTCAACCTCGGCAAATTTCCAAAATGTCTGGCTTTCATTTTCCAATAAACTTTGCAAAGTGGCCTACTGTGTCTTGTAATTATTAGTTTGGTCAATACAGCTCTCTAAAGCTGAATCATCGCCTCGAATTAGATCGTGACTTTTCTCTAATTAAAAAAAAATGTTCTGTCCGCAGTTCTAGATTCCGTAATACTTTTTGTTCAGTATTTTATCACAAGCAATGTAGTTGTATATATATCAAAAACATGTACATGGATAAAAGATGACATTATACTGTTGTTAAAGTTCAATGTAGGTGGATTTAGTTTTAAAGTTTTATGCTGTTTTAATGATAGGCGAACTCAGGGGCAGTGGTCTAAAAAATACTAACGGTCGTTAGGGTCATGAGTACATGTATATCCCAAAACAATACAGACTCAATTTGAAAAAATCAATCATAAAAATATATTCTTATTGGAGACAAATCTACTTCGGTAGAGAATGATGAAACTCATAGATTGCAAACACGGAACGATGTTAAATCTTGCAATATATCAAGAGAGAAAAATTCAACGTATATAGTAACCTACAATATAGAAGAAGATTTATTCCCTCAGCAATAAATCTGTGATGCTGATGAATACTACAGCAATGTAGCTAGTGTTCTAGAATCATGACATTGTGTTTGACAGTTTGACCTCGCCATTTTGATTTGTAGACAACCGGTCAATGTCGGCGCTATATTAGCTATATTGGCCCTCGTAGTCCAGCACATTAATCAGGCGTAAATTACCGATAGGATGATATACAAATCCCTCCGCCTAGCTCCAATATCGTGCGTAGCCTAATATTAAGATTAACCAGATTTACCAAAGTGGAAAGTTTTCTGTTTTCCTCAGAAGAAGTTTTGAAAAGCTTTAGCGTTTGTAGCGAAATTTCAATGAAAATCAATCAAGATGATGGAATCGCAAGACGGAACAAATTGTGGGAATTAGCGACAAAAACCAGCCTTCGCTAAGAAAAGAACGATGTGGAAGCTTATCTTGAAATCATTGTTGGGGAGGGGATTGAAGGTTGATTGCATGTAAAGAATCAATCAACGTTTCATTATAAGAATAAAAGACTTCCATACTAGCTGCTATAGATGTATGTTTGGTTTATGTACATATATGCTATTGACTATTTATTTGTGCTTTATTCTACTCTGTCTGCTTAAAATAAGACGGGTTTTATAAACGAACATAAACGAACATAAGAAAACAGAATACTTCCTGCAGTTGGTCGTGATCATTTGGTGTTACTTGTCAAGCTTTCGTAGAAAGATCTGGACACTTTAAAGCATTCAGGAACTTGACCCCTTAGATCGATAAGGATTTTATCGCAAAAAATGATGGCAGCAATTATCTCGTACCAAAATGAGTATCTCAAATCAATGCATTGCGCCTCTCTGCATTATACCATATAGAGCCGTTGGGTACACCATTGGATAGACGAAGAAGGTTCAACAGTAGATTAAGTTTCATTCATTGATCACAAGTAAGCCAATATGTTTGAGAACTCGTATTGAGTGAAGACAAACAACATATCAGTAGTTAATATGAATTCTAGTAGCTGGGGAAAACTTTGTTAATCTTTCATGGAGATGATTTGAATTTCAAATGGCCGAAGGCGGAAGCAACTAGCACGATTTCTTCACCACAGACAACACTTACGGGGTATAGGCGATAACTGCATATAATATTAACAATCTTATATACTAGGAAGCATTCTAACGAAACATTGCATGTAATTAACAATCTTATAAACAAGAAAGTTCTGTTGGCTGCAGAGAAAACAGTTGCTGACGGCGGACCGTAGGTCTGGGTCTGTGCGTGCAGCAGCCAGAATTGGGGGCAAACAATACGACTCCCTTGTCGCAGCCGGGTCTTGGAACATGCATCATAGTTACTTTAAAGAATTAATTTACAGACCACCAGGGAATAGCTGTTTTCGAGCCTGTTTGATGAAAATCATACAAACGTCAACATGGTTTGGATCTGAAAACGATACGGGTTACATGTATGTACACGTACAGGAATATATAATAGGTTGATCCAATTTACGACGAGGATGCTCCTTTTATTAAGAGTACCAATATAGCGCTAGCCATCCCGTGCATGTTTGGCTGTAAAGTGTATACAAACCCACTCTGACGCTTTAAATAACTTGCATTTTTAGCTTTCATGGCTTTTTGCATGCCAGGAAGTTCTCGTTCCTCGTGTACAATGACAGAGGTCATGGCTTTCTCTGTGACCTTGACAGTAACGCATCATTTGACAATCTGGCAATTCTTCAGGGCAATATCGTCACTATCAGAAAAATCTCATATAAAAAGACTTATTTTTTCTTGTTTTATTGTCAATATATTGCTTTGCAATTAACCAGATTTTTTTTTTTACCTTCGGTTGTGAAATCGTATGCTTTCATATGATTTTGTGAATCCCTTATGATCAGTTGTTTAATTAAATATAATTTGAATTTTCATATTCCCATGTATTATAAAAATGAATGATTTCAAAAGGATCAATACAAACAAAACGAGACTTCCATTATAATCCATGTAGAGTGTCTGTGACCATTGCAGCCATACACAAATGAAAAGACAACCCACACACGTTACGCGTATACATGATGTGGACGATGAATGACCTTAGAACCAAAGTACACACTACCAGTCGATTACTGTCAAAATATATCAAAGAACATGTAGATATCAGACTTGCTTCACACCGGGGTCGTTCTGGCAGCGTTTTAATGAAGGTAAGCTCGTTCTATCGCCATACGGCCCTCTCTAGGAGAGTTCAGTGTGGAATAATTGATAGAGAATGATGTACAAATACTATCCTCAATTGATGATAATATGTATGTATTATTCAGCCCATTCCTTTCGTTTCTGACAAAACATTGCTGTGAATGAGTTGTGTAGAACCACGGCTTTAACGTTTCTTCTCCGAAGGGAAAACAGTGTAACTGCTAGACACACCAAACTGTAACTTATACGGTCCCCTCTCAATACAACATCATGTATAACAAGACTTTGTCTGAAATATTAATGAATATTTCTACTGAGGCTTATCTCTATGTTTTGACAAATCCTACACAAAGTTTCAAGTATAGTACATTGAACGAAGTCAGTATGCTGATGCTTAGTAATATAAATTACAAAACAACCATAATAATCTTGGGTTCGGCTAGGATAGATTACCATCATCATACTATATTTATTAATTTGTGCAAATACACCCACATAAACTTTAAATACACTTACAAATCATTTTGTAAGAGCCAAAGCCATAATACTCGACTATTAAAAAAAAGCAGCAAAAATATTATCTGTTTTGATCTGTAACAAAGTAAGGCGAGGTCCTACTCCATCACTACCAAACCTCTAACTATAAAGACAATCTTGTTAAAATTAATAACGTAATACTTATCTACAAGAATTTTCTATTGCAAACAATGTTGCAAATATTTAATTTCTTCCCTTGAACTATGTTGACATAAAAGATATCGTAAACTAACGATCCCAATCGAGTGGTTGCCATTCAGCAAATGGTCGGATTACCGGATACTATGTAGCATTTTATGACGTAAATGAATGAGTGCGTGCAGTCTGATACAGAAGAGGGAATCTAAGTCGCATTTCATTCATTAAAATTTGTAGAATTTTGTTCAAACCGTCAATAATCCTGATTTAAGAAAAGATCGAGTTAGTGCGCGCGTTACGTAACAAGGATCCCCAATTATTTGACATAACTGTTTGCAATCTTTTAAAAACCAATTTTCAATCATGCCCCTCACAATATCAGACACTCGTGCAATGTGGTTCGTCCAAGGGAAACCAATGTTGACAAGAGCAGAAAAATGATTTTTAATGTGAAAAGAATAAATAGGAGTTTGTTCTAAAGCTCCTTAAATAGTTATATATTTTTATTTTTTAGTTTAATAACTAAAAATCAAACAATGCAGAAACAGATTTGTAGAAGATAAATGTTTTTGCATTAAAAAGAGCGCATTGCAACCGATTACTTTCGTTCTTGATTAAAACAAGACATCCTGAAAACCTGGTGATTGCTTCCTGTAACGAAGAGGTTATGCAGTAAATGAAACTGTCGTTCAGTTAAATCAAAGTCTACATCTATCTGATCATACGATTTTAATTAGACTCTTCTCTTCCATTACAAAACACAACCTTCCTGACAACTTGAAAACTGCTTACTACATCTTGAAATATAGGCTATGATCATTTGTACAATACTGGTTTTTTGGTTTACAACAGCAAAAATCAAAACAGATTTATTTACTAAACCACAAACTAGAACTTTATATGTTATACATCTCAAGATGTTAATTAATCAAGATATAAATAGAACCTAAAGGACCAGAATAACATATAGATAACTAGAACCGAGTATCAGAGAAATACTATCATATCTATACACAGAATCAAGGGATAACATACATAGATGTTATTAAAGTACAAAGCAAACAAAGGTTTATGAAGTCTCTGTTCTAAAGGTCCTCTGTCGAACCTCCGAGTGCAAATGATGTAAAATGCCGGCTAGATATGCTAAATATAATAGGTTGCATGGAGATAGTGATTATTGTATGATGACCAATGATCCATAGCAGGTAATTCAACCTTGTCGGGAGCGCCAGATAGTGGTGCAGTTCTAGGAATGCTTTGATGTAATTACGGGGAATTCCCAGACCCACGTGCCCACCGAGAGAATCAAGGTCCTGTCATTTCATCATTATCGTTTCCAGACCCCCAACAGGTGTGTTGTTCCTTGCCGAATGCATTACTTAAATTTTGCAGAAGCCATACACAACAGTCGTATTCTGCGCTCAGTTATCTAAACGCCCCCGTTAATCAAAACTATTCCTCTTTAATAGCGTTTTATAGAAAGGTTTTGGATATTCTGTAGAACAATATAACCATTGTAGAGGTAAAAATGAACTTAGTTTGCAATGCACGGTCCTTACGGTACATGATGAATTTTTGTGGAAAAGGCCAACGTCTCATTTTTCCATTACTCTGTATAAGTAGGTGTAATTTGCCACTAGGACAAGATTTGATAGACTCTTCTGTGCCGCCTGCGAGGAATCTATTTGGGTTTTTTCGCACCACTAATCGTCGCTATTTCTTTTTTTTGTTGATTAAAATTTTCTTATTGAGAGCTTAGCAACAATGGGAAAATTGATTTTCCTGTTTTTGAAAAAGTGCAAGGGTATGTAAAGTTAAAACGGGGATGTTTCTAAGACATGTATATCTGCGTTTGCATTTAATTAACATACCGTAATAATCAATGGAAACGTTCTATGCATGGAATCTTATCATTTGGTACATGGTTAAACATGTTTTTCTTCGGTTTATACATTATTTACCTCCCGGTACTTCAAAAGATTAATTCTTGTACTTTACGGAGCAGCAAGACTATTGTTTACTCTTCAAAACGCCACAGAAAGGTTTTTATTGATTAAAATGGGTAATTATTGCAAATGAAAATAAATATAACTTTTTCAACTGTCTGGACACTATTTAACTCGACCACCTTCAGCAATTTATGATCGTTTGCTTAACTCATTTCTTAGGACTTAAAATGTTTAGAGACTTCGAAACCAACATAACGTTGATAATTTGATTAAGAATTCCGGTCCGATTAACATTTAACATTACTAGTTTTTTCATTGCTGTGTGCAGTGGGAAATCGACAATCTCATCCAATAAAATGCAATATAAACCATGCATATATGTGTTACAATAAAGCTTGCATTTCATCACTTATTCCAGGGAGATGCTAAAATTGCACTCACTGCAGATACTATTTCGTTAAGGAAGAGAGAGAGAGAAAAAAGTTAGCTCCGAGTGCCTGCAATTTTCTGGCTGAGCATGACATTTTAATGGGAACAACTCCTAAAGAACCCAAACATGATAAATATCCGAGTAAATCTTGAGTAATCGACACAAAATCGTTCTAATGTATATTTGATAATTATAAATGTTTCTGGACACAATAGCTCGCAAAGATTAGCTGGAGACGATTTGCATATCTTTTCAGCAAGCATTCTGGTAAGGTCATAGCAACACAGAGGATAATTAACAATGTCGTTTTTTTTTCAAAGACAGATTTCGCTTTATCAAAAGTTTAATTGGTTTTTACATGACAGTTAAAGCAACATATAATCGACCACGCAAATCCTCTTGCTTAACATGTCTTGAAATCCTTTCGTTTTCCCATATAAATTGCATGGTCACTTTGACCGTATAATTTTTAAGTGTGCAAAAATATCTAAGGGATTATTTTCAGGTCAAATATTTATTATTTTCTTCCACTGGCGAAATGTACATTAACAAAAATCTTTTTCCAGATGGCGGAATTTAAAGAGGTAATTACAAGGGTTCTAAAGTCAGAACCTGAATGGATATTTTCTCATGCTCTTTACCGGTAGTTCTGTTTGTATATAGGTGATTAACAATGAAATGTTTGCGGTTTACTTTGAGAAGAAAGTCTATTTTCTTTCCAATAATGTTGTAATCATGTCGTACTATTATAACGGGTGTCAGATGTTGTAATTGAAAGTGTTAATTTCTTACTTTCGAGAACAACCTCATTATATTCTTGATTAGAAAGTGTGTTTCTTATTACATCATTAACTGACACATGTTTAATTAAAACCTAGTTTGCTGAAGGTAATTTAATATTTAGTTATACAAAACAAATATTTGGAATTCATTCATTAGATTTACCCTGAGAAAAAAGTCATGTATTTGTTTCTACCTTTGTGACACACACACACTAACCTTTTAACAAGACTAAGTGTGATTGTAACACTTGATATCAACAAAATCTTGACACCCCAACGCAGCATTGAAACGCAATCTAAATTTATATTTGGACACAAGTTAAATCATTTTGAACTCGCACGGGTGGCAAAGTGTTGATGGTGTACGGAGATAACGCTAGGCGGCGGTCCCCTGTGCATGCATAAAACAAATATTTGGAATTCATTCATTAGATTTACCCTGAGAAAAAAGTCATGTATTTGTTTCTACCTTTGTGACACACACACACTAACCTTTTAACAAGACTAAGTGTGATTGTAACACTTGATATCAACAAAATCTTGACACCCCAACGCAGCATTGAAACGCAATCTAAATTTATATTTGGACACAAGTTAAATCATTTTGAACTCGCACGGGTGGCAAAGTGTTGATGGTGTACGGAGATAACGCTAGGCGGCGGTCCCCTGTGCATGCATAATGTTATCGGGGAAGTAGTAGTTCCCAGTGATGCGGGACTTATATTGAGGCATTGTCCGTCACTTCCCGTCCGCCCCCTGTGATCCGAAGGCTGGCACTCGACAGAAGGAGTATTCTGAACGCGGTGTTGATAGCCAAGAACACATTCAAAACAGGTCGGCAGGAGCGAGGATTTATTTGCAGTGTCACTAGGATATCTGTAGAACTACTACCTACTGTTCCTCATGTGAATTTGAAAGTTGCGTTAACCCTATATCGAGTTCGGATGACCTAGATCAGTTTTTTGTGATATTAATATTTACCTAAACAGAAATCAGAAACCATTTTGATCAATAGGAGATATATGTTTACCCCAGAACAGGTAGAGTTACTTCATTTTACCCTTTGAAGTCGTTCTGAGAATTGATGAAATTTTTCTTTATTAAATTGTTCGATATTTTTCAGTCTTAAAAGATCGTTTGATTCAGTGGACCTATTGTCGAGCAGTGTTAGTTGCATCAAGGATATACCAACTTATTACAATCCACGGGGCTTAGTGACGGAAACATTAAAGTGATGGAAATTAATTCCCTATAGATAATTCATTAGTGCAAACTGTATTAACCGTATAATTAATTTGTCCTGGTATTTACCGTGCTCACTCGCCAGGACTCGGGACCGCAGCGAGCATCGGGAACCGATATCCTGAAACGAAATGAGCGACGCTCGTATCTTGAGGGACTATACATGATAAGCTTTTTTGGATTAAGACAAATTACGGAATCTTTGATGCTCACTTTGAATGCCCGTTATAAATATGTTACAACGACAACTGCGGGAATGTTAATATTCCAAGTACTGTATTAGCTACTAAAGTATTTTCCAGGGATGTGATTGACGCTGGCAATTAGCAAACTGACATTGAGCGTCTAAGAATGCGATCCACGTGTAGACTCTGTGTTGGAAACTTTGAGTAATGGACAATTACAGATTTTCCCGGACATTCCTCTCGGATTCCGGGTGTGTTTCCTGTCCTCGGAGATGGGGTTTACGACTCTGGGTCACTGTTTTGGCAGTTTCAATGCTGTTTTGCCAAGTAGCAGGTAGGTATTGCTCCCTTGGCACTGTTTGAGTGTTGCTGCCATCTACAATAGGTTGTTTTGTTACTGATGAGCACTTTCACAGTAGATTGTGATAGTATCGGGAAAGCGATACAGGGGCGGATCCTATTTCTCTCAAACAAATGGTGGATAAGATAATTTCAGAGTCAGGTGCTTGTCTTGAACAATCGTTTCGAAAATAAATACGTGTATGTTAAACCATATTTATCTTTTGTATACAGTCGCGTTATAAATTTTGAGCCGCATTTATTAACAGAAGGCAAAATATCGTTGAGAAATTCCGTAAGCCATTTTTTGTACAATTATAAATTTCTGCAATGCCGCTTTCTTTGTGATATGATTTCATCAATTAATAACGTTTTCCCGTGCTGCACTCCTAAATGAATTGCGTAGCCCTACTGGCCGAATAACCAATACTAATGTAGAACCGTCCTACTGCTCTCGCTGATTAATGAAATTGTAAATTATTCAAACGAGGGAGTAAATAGTTATCTGCGTGGCCCTGTCTCGTAATCGCCATTTCCAGTCGTCAGGTGGCGGGGACAGGAATGCCGAGTCAGCTCGTTAACCCTCATTAATCCCCCACCCCTTTTACTGCAAACTAAGCTCACTGACAAATGCACATCTTTAATTTACTGCGCCTGTTGGTTTCCTTTATCTTTGAAGGAATGTGTATATATGTATAACTGTTCTGCCACATCGAATTAGTTACCCGGTCCTTTTTTCGCCAAGGACAAGTGTGGAAGGATTTTGTAAGCTATACAATTGCTGTCATTTAGTTTGAAGTAACTCAAATGAAGCAGCAAATAAAACGAAATACCTTTTTATTACCCATTCTTTCTCCCTTCTGTTGATTGAAATATTAAAAATTTATACTTTTTCTTATGAACATGCAAAGAGTTAAAAGCCAGTTTAGGTAATTACATGTATGTCGCATTCATTTAAATGATAATCTCTAGACCAATTTTTCAAAAGATACAGCGATAAAAATGTTTGAAATGATACTAATCAAAAGAAGAAAAATTATAAAAGTCTCTTGGCTTTTTATGTATTTTTATATGTCTGACTTTCAAATTATGCTAACAGGTTCGGTATAAGCAAATAATGGAGAAAAACCTCTTTAATATAAACCAATAACGACAATCATAAGAAAAACACGGCATTATGATCGATAATAAAGAAAGAACATAAAAAGAATGATATACCCTGGTGGATTTACGGCAGCATATTAATATTTTCTATGTAAATGTGTACTGAAAGGACAGTCCGCTCACCAAGGATAACCTATCCAGACCAGTCTCACAGGCCCACAAGTGAGATGTTTCCCTCAAATAAGAGAACGAATCCATAGATTTTAGAGAAGGATTTCCTCGACAAATTGAAAGTTATCGTCCCAAAGGGGATGGTTCCCCCTACGAACAGAATATTAGTGTCGAATAGCAAAGGAAGCCGAGGCAGAAATAGAATTACAACGATCCACCATCATCGTTTGCAATGACTGTGTTTGAGGTCCTATATCAGAAAATGAATAAAGATGTGTGCAAAGATGATGAGCAGATACCCAATGTCCTCGTAAAGTTTCCCATATTACTTGAATTGGAATGCAATCCTTTACTTTTACATAGAGACTCTTTTAACACATCAAGGGGCTTTTATCAACAGTTTATTAAGAGTCAATATTGATTGTGCTAGAGAACTGTTAATTTGTTTATTAAATCTCTCCCAAATTACGACCTATTTGCATACTCGTGGTAATTCCGTTTACGTTTACCGATTTTTTATTTCGAATTGGTGGCAGCTTTCTTGCTAATTGGAAATAAAAAATTCCTTAATCATGACAAAGTTCCAATCGTTCACATTCATTATGAAATATGAATTTTTGAATATATCTTGTAACTATTTTAATCCTCCCGAGATCGGGTTACAAATCAATGAAAATGCCAAAACATTAATGTACTTTAATATGTAAGGAAGCTTTAATAGTGGGGAAATGGCCAACACGAGATCAGGAAGGTATTTTTCGGTGCAAGACAGTGTTTTTCAGCATTTAAATTCAACTCATTCGTAAAACAAGATAAAGAGCATATTGGTGTATTAAAAAAAAACCCTAATCTCATCGACGTTTCATAACATCTTGACATTTCAACAAGTGCGATTCATTCATTCAAAAGCATTTAAACGATTTCCAAAGACGATAAATTGACACTTGTACATTTTATCAGCAGTCATCATCGATAAAATGAGCAATTGAAACCCAACCTAGCGAATTGCAATTAAGTCGACTTATTACACCATATTCTTTAATTAGTAGCGGCTCCGAGTGGCCCCTAAGCGTTAGTCGGTACTACTCATTAATAAAGACACGCTATAATTCAGTGGTTGTGTCCTTTAATAATCTATATATTAATAGTCTTTCTATCTTATAGCTGTATCCAAAGTATTGCTGAGGAATAGTTGATATAGTTATATAAGGAGTATGTCTTACAATTCATACTTTAATCATCATCGTCTTCAGCCTTTCCAAAAAGAAATAATAAAAAGATAGTTTTTTTGGGAATTAAAGATAAAAAAAGGAATAAATCATAGTTTACACATTTGTTGATTGAATATTAAAAAGCGTATTTTGCCACTTTCTGTTGCAAATCCGCTAAAAGTGTTCTAGTGTTAAACAATCAATAAAAAGGCTCTTCAGATGCATCTTTTTAATTTCGACTCCATTTCATTAAGCCTGATTGATGAATAGTTCTGATACTGAATTAATGATTCAATGATTCACTTGAAAGGAAATATTTTGGCTCCTTTGGGTGTCATTTTTATTTCTTGTTCGCGTCTTACATTAATTTTCTTTCGTTCAATTTTGTCCGCACATGATGTCGAAAGGAACAGGGCTTTGACACTGTTATTAAATATTGTATTGATTTTTATCTCTTTTATGACCAATCAATTTTGTCCATTTGGTCTGGAATATAAATGAAATAAAAATTCAGCGAATCGTTAAATAAGCTGTTGTTAAATATTAATTTAGACACGAAGCATCTCTTTAAATGGTTATTCCAGTATGTTGAATGTTCTAAATATTAAGTTCAAAGCCACTGTCGTCAAATTATGTCCGATACATTCCGGATTGACGATAGCATCTTTCAGTTGCCGCAACTCTTGATTGATTGTCTGCTCAAAATGACAACGGACAAACATCAAAGACCACATTGTCCACACACAAAGGAAACTGTTTTATTCTTAATAAGGCATGCGGGTAATAGATGAGACGTGATATTTTAAACTCGTGCCTTATTGACCATTTGATCAAGAGAGGCATTTCTGATGTGGTTTTGCTCTCCGTGAAGAAATATTTTTTACAATGAAACCCGCGAACGTGATTGTTCTCAAGTATCAACGAGGCGGCCTCTATTCCAATTAATTTTTGCAAACCCGGAAAAAGAGGACTGTCATTAAACGAATTGTCTCTTGCTTCTACCATTGCTAAGAAAATAAAGACCAAGTTATTATAGATATATTTTTGCATGGTCAGCAATTAATTGTGTCGTTAATACTTCAACCCAATACGCAAATTAATCTTTAATATTTCATAATGTACAGTCTTCAAGTTACAAGATCATTTAATATTCGGTGGTTATATTTTTATCCGCGATAGAAATTTCATTTTTATCCCTATAGCAATTTTCCACATAACAACTTTCTCTTTAGACCACGATGCAAGAAAAGAAATCTCAAAGAAAGAACTTTTTTAGATATGCAAATGGCGTTATAATTATGTTTTCTTCAGACGATAAAACCTTATATTGAGTAAAGCATTAGTAGTCGAATCGAGAAGTCGAAGGCAAATGAAACCATAGAAAGTGCGAAGACAGTAAACTTTATACACAGTCGCTCTTTGAAACTTCAGCCAATAACACACACGGATATTTTTTCATTAGAAAAATACAATGATGTAAAACATCGGTGTCGGTGTTTGTAATAAAAAAGGCCCTAGATCAGCTGTCATAATCGACGGAATATTGCGACCAATGACGCAATTTGTTTGATTTCTTACAGATTGTATTAATACAGTGAAAGTGGAGCGAATGCACTCGCGCGTTAAGGTTTTTCTTTTGCGTACTTAAATTCGTATTTGCGTAGTAAATGTATTGTGAAATATTGTATTATTGTATTTTAACGTTAATATTAATGTTATAGTTTGATGAATTGAAATGTGATTAAATGTAAACCACACATCTTGTATGATTCATAAAAAAAGTTTTTTTTAATCAAGGACTAGAAAATAAAAAAGTGAATACGAATTTTTACATCATCTTTAGATTAAGATTTCAGGTTCAAAAAATGGATATAACCATTGCATAAAGGCATTATCAAGATTACATAACAGAAAACTTCATCAACTAACTAAAATATTTTCTGAAGGATTGTTAATCCTTTGAATGATATGTTCCTTAAACACGCTGTATAGGCTATCAGATGTGAAGTGATTGCATTCCATGTAATGACAGTCGGGTTCGGAGAGTGCTCATCATGATCCAACTGTATCAATCCAAATCTGCTCGCCATGCAGTTCCACCTGTTTATGCTAAAGATACAACTCGCGTAGGAGTATGGCTCAAAAACAACTCTTATCGAGAGGGGGATACCATGGCTTATCTTTTATTTTTTGAAATACCATTCAACTTTGGCCAACTAATGTGCGGGCAATCCAAATTGTAATATTTCATCCTACTCAATTTTTGCTAAATAGGTTTGACATTTTATGAAAGAGAGCAAGAAAGCGTTTTCTCAAGTTACAAAAATGTAATGTCAAAACTTAATAGCTTATAATTCTTATTTTTCAAAAGCTTATTTTTCGAACTATTATCTTTTAAGCTGAAATTCATAAATAATATTAATGCTAACATCGATTTGTAAATCGTGTGCCAAAATAGCTTTTTAAAATCTTTCCAGCTGCACTGCAAGACAGATATCCGCTGTCAAGAGAAAAAGGTTTTTGTGAGTGAATGGATTTCAAATTCAATTGTGTTCATTAAGGGCAATCGATTGACACTACTAAAGGTGCCGTAAAAGTGAAACCTCTTATACGACACTGAATTATCTGAGAGGTCACTCACCCTCTGAAACGTGGACTCTTTGCCAAAATACGTTGAAACTTATCTAAGAATCGATTAAAAATTCATTTAAATTAATTCTACTTGTTTCATATTTGTTTCATATTTGGACGATCGTGACTATCTTGTTTTGTACATTAACACAGCTTTTTGTACTACAATGATTTAGATAAACAAATTACAGTTCATGCTACAGCTGGTAAAAATTTTATTTACGGTCACCTGGATTTTTTTTCAAAAATTAATCATAGAATCCTATCAGAGCGGAACAAAACCCCAATCGTTTTGAAAACTTAAAAAGTGGATTTTTTTCTGAATCAGAGTTTAATGACATCATTGTGAGCAAAAAACGATCTCAAGAAGATAAAATACTCGGGCGGAAAATTGAACGTGTTGGAAGGTGTCAAACAGGCCCTATTACAGCCTATGTTAACTTAATAAGTACGAGGGCTTTTCACTAGTCTTCAGCTGTTGATGTCATTTAGTTTCTCCCAAAAGGTCAACACCAACTCTGTTTTGATTGTCCAAGTCCCCAGGTATTTTAAGTGCAGGTGGAATCTTAAGTAGCTGTAATATATAATTGGTATAACTATTGCGTTAGTTTTACACTTTTAAATACTTTGGAATAGTTATTAATCTATAGTGCCGGATTTTGCTTGTTAACGATAGATTGTTTATCCAAAGGCGCCAAATAGAATATAGATTCTATAATATACATGCATACCTGTAAATTTTTACTTTATTTATTTTACATCCAAACCAAACATTACTGAAAAATTGACGTGATTCTAAATATAAGCAGTGTATCAAAAAAGTGGCAATTAGGGCACAGTGCATGCCAGTTGCCATGCCTGGCTGTAGTGTCTGGCCTCATTTGTTAGCGCTCTGTTTCTGTCAGAAATGCATAACGGTTGCTAATACCCGGCTCTTAATTATTGATGATGGCTTTGCAGGTTTCCGCCGTCGGATAACAGACAGAACCTACGTGCCCCTGACTCCCATCATACTGAACACAACAGCCTCTAACTATACCTATGTCACTGGAGAAACGGCGATACTGTACTGCGCCGTGGAGAATCTCGGGACCAAAACAGTAAGTCGGAAAGCCAAAGCATCGACACACTATTTTAATTATATAAAATTAACCGATTCCAAGAATACAGTAAATCAGAAGGATGCAAAAACAGTTAGTATGAAGGAGAGGAATGGAACAAAGTAATAATACGTCAGGATCATTAAAGGAAAGAAAAACTGACAAATTGCTAGAAAACATATAAAGTACTGTAAAAGAAATAACTACAATAAAGGAATTGTCTAGAATTTAGAATGGAATGCCTCATTCTATAAAATATTGAAAATACATTCATTTCTCATTCCTGAAAATAGACAACAGAAATGTAATTTTATGCTTAAAAATAAAGTTCCAGCAATTAAAAAAAACACGTTTACTATATTTTCAACAATGATGTTAATATAAAATAACGTTATTAACCCTAAAAAAAATCATATGAAGACAAATTGTCAAATAAACACTATTATTGTCATAATCAAACATTTAACATAAATGCAAAAGACAGAAATCTTAGGTGAAAATATTGAAAAAAGACATACCTAATCTTGTCGTTAATTATACTGTCATGCGATTTTCTGAAAATAAACCATGGCAATACAATGTTACAAGTAATTCTCAGTCATCATATACATAAGTAAAGTACATATTGAAGCAGGATTTGGTTTTCTATTTGCCCTGCATAAAATATTCATTTACAAATATAGTACAGGCTGAGGCAACGTAATGTATTGGAACAAATTAGCATAGGCTAGACAATATGGTCTACATAGCGACGGTTCTATGTCAACTTTGTAAGATATGATGTTGCAAGGCAAGCAGGATGTCAACACTAATTACATGTACTCGTATATAAAAAAAAGAATGAAAAACCAACTCCGTTTTATTAAAAAAATATGCTAGTAAATAATAATACAGTTGCCTTTCATCAAAAGTAACTTGTCAATAGAATTTGTCAAAATAATTAACAACAAACTAATAAATCATCAAAGTTTGAAATAAATCTTTAGATATGAATTGATATAATGACAACTGAAAAATAATTTCTACAAAATTAACATTTTGATCAGAATCGATTTGTGTAAGAAAAATATGGAGTTAAATTTTAAGAACGTTTCATTATCGATGAAAAGAATTATACTTAGCAATATAATACTAATACATTGTACATGTATTTCGGTTAATGGAAATAAGATAAGGAAAATGTTGGCATCTATTGTGTAACTGTTATTCCTTGTTCGATCATAAGGATTAAAAGAAACGCAAAAACAAAGAAAACACTTGCACATGGCGAACATTTACTTTATCGTACAAAACATTTGTTTCCCTAAATATATACGTGACTGAATTAGCAATTGGAAGGCACGCAATATCCTCATCATGAAAATACGTACATGTTGTTGTCTATACACATCTTTCTTCATCAAAATTTAGTATTGAAACTTATTTTTGTTTTTGTATATACACGCTAAATAAAAAATTCAGCTGAATTATAATTTTTATTTCAGATGTAAAACTGGTAGGAGCAATAATCAAATTATTGGAAAAATAATGAGATTTTTTTGTAGCGAGTTGTCTTTTGTCGCGAAATGTCTTTAAGTTGATTATATCTTATTTAAAAGATCTATGTTTTTGTGTGATTTCCTTTAGGTGACCTGGAGACGAGCCAATCCTTCCGTTATTCTGACAGTAGGTCTATACACTTATTTTGGGGATTCCCGCTTCCAAACTCAAAATGTGTTACACAAGGACCAATGGAATTTACACATCCGGAACGTCAGTCTGGATGACCAGGGCCGATACGAGTGCCAAGTCAGCACAAAAGCTCGTGATATTAGGCGGAGCTTTTACTTAAACGTGAAAGGTTTGTGTTGATGTTGTTGTTGCTATTGTTGTTGTTCTTTTTGTTGTTGTTCTTTTTGTAATGCAAAACGATACTCTATAGTTGTCTAATATGTTTTACGGTGCGACCGTTGGGGCGAGCGCAGCATGTGATCAAATAATGAATTATGATAAATCAATAAAAATAAAAGTATCAACGTAACGTAAATGAATTTGAATGCAAAATAAAATATAAACATGCCTATTTTTTCTAGTAAATTTTCATTATTCATAATTTATAAGATTGTTTATTTATTTAAAATAGAATTTATCTCAGATACAATGTTGTTGAATAATAAAGATTTTAACATAATGTTTATTGCAGTTTATTTCCTCTTTTCTTGCAGCAGACATTTTTCTTAAACTTACATATAAAAAATTGACTTATCATAGAGTACCCCCCCCCCCCCCCCGTTTAAAAAAAATATATAATTTACGTATAAAAAAAATTGTTGATCATATAAGAAAAACGGTTTTGGACCCCCCCCCCCCCCGGGAGGATGTAATAAATGTGAAAATAAATATACCATTGAGCAGTTAAAGAGCTAAATGCATACTACGCACTCACCATTCCTCAACCGGATTAGAATTTCCCTGATTTTGTGAATTTCTTTTTCATTTTTGCTTGTAAATATTTTTTTAATGATGCTGCTGCACCCCCTTTTAAAAAACGTTCCTGGAAATTACTGTAAATATATAGTGAATAAAATAAATGTGAGCAAGTTACAACTGTTTCCTATTAAAATAAAGAGATGTCCCCATTCGTTTAGTAAGCTTTGCAAGATTTTGAGAAGATTTTGGTATTTATATTTCAGCAGATTTACAATAACTACTTAGAGTAATCTCCCCTTATTGTGACGTCAAAGGTTCACGTCGGTCAAGTGTCGTCTGTCTCTTTGAAAAAACCCTGAAAAAAAACTAAGTGAAATATACTGTTTTGTTTACTTTAAAAGCATGATATTCTTAAAATTACACAATTAATCTGTTTCTCAAAAGTTTTACTTTGATTCTCGCGAGAAGGAATCAAGTCTAGTGAGATCGTCCGACATTGATAAATTGCATTGTGGGTCGAAATTTACTGACTCCGAAAAATTCTGTGGGATCAATGTGCAAGAAATCAATTGTGACGTCACTGGAAGGAACGACAACTCTGTTAGTCTTATGTAATGGAATTATTTTATTTACAATGCATGATGTACATAGTCTTTTATCTTGTTCTCGTGAGAGTGTGAAATGGGAAATCATATTTACAGGGAATTACTGGGACGATTAAAACAAGGCATTACTGGTCCGATTTACTGACGCCAAAAAAATCCGTTGAATGAATGTGCAACTGGTCCGAATTTTCTATTCACACACGCCTTGCCGGTAGAGCTCGCTTCGCGCCGGCGCTGCGCGCCGGCGAGCTGCGCTCGCTATTAACATGCAAAAGCTAATGATTTTCAATTTCTTATATATTTTTTTTATAATAAGATTTTATTTGTTGATCATACATTTATTCATGAGTCGTTTCTCTTTTCATAATAATGTTTTATTTGTGGAGCTTTTAACATACATACGATAACGAGTCTTTTCTTACTTTTGTAGAACACACATCAAGTGAGTATAATTGTTCAGTTTACCAAAGCTGGAAAAAGAGCATGCCAGAATGGCTTTATTTAATTAAAATAGGCAATAAAGTTATGGTCTATTCTGTGGCATTCCTTTGTACGCATTAAACATTAAAGTGTATGAGCTTTTGATTTTCCAAATCGTTAGCATAGTTAATGATGTGTTATTTTAGATTAGTTCAGAGAATAGAAAAAAAAACCTTTAATTGAGAAAAATACTTGTAAAACACTGCCTAACCCGCAGTTTCTTTCTTTTAAGTTTTGGAGTTTAAAAAAATATCAAGCTTTATAAATATTTATTGACATGAATACCTTCACGAAGTTTTAAAACGTCCGTGTTCTTTGATATTTGTTTTTTTAACGCACAGAAACTCAACGACATCTGAAACATGGCTCCAAAAATTTCCCAAACAAATCGGCGATTACAGATCAAAGCATCAATTCATTAGATAGAAAACAATTTTTGAGTACAGACTATCATCTCTAAATTATTTTTTTGATAATACGCATGTTTTATCTGTTAAAACATGGATTGTATTTCAAAGGTTAATGCTCAAAAAGTCATCAACGTTTCCAATATCATTTGGTGTTTTAGGAGGGTTTCACTGATACTAGTATGTAATTTTCTGTTCTGTATAAATTGCATTTTAAAAAAGTCGTGATTTCAAGTGGCTTACGACACCTTTAAATAGTATCTCAAATCAGCAGCAAGTTAGTTGATTATGATAGTTAGCATTATTCATCGAAGTATATAAGTCAAATAAGCGCAAAATCAGGCAATTTTGGATTTAAAAAATGATTTTCAAACAATTTATTCAGAAAATATGAACGAAAGCCCCATGCTGATTCTAACGCATGATCTGTTTTCTACAAACCGGCTACTTTAACCACTTAGCAATGATAATCTTCAACCAAGTGGATTGATACGTCAAATAATATAACAAAACATGTAAATCGCCATCTTTGACGTATAAGTGTCTTATAAATTGTAAGTCTTGATGAAGTGAGCTACCGTCTTGTCAACTCCTTTCTATCTATCACTTTGAAATACATCTCTATCACTTTGACATACATCTCTATCAATTTTACATACATCTATGCGATTAGCGTCCCCTTGGTATTACGTATCTCGCTTACTTTTACAGCTATTCACATATCAGGTACTACGTATGTGGAGAAAAATCAAAGACTGGTGCTGAGATGTAACGCCTCCAGCGACTCCTACCCCCAGGACGACCTGGACTGGTTCATGAATGGGCACAAGGTGGAGTCCAGTGACACCGAGGGGATCACCATCACCAAAAGCGTGGCCTACCGGAGTCAGACCATCTGGAGTGAACTCGTTATTGCGCATGCGCGAATGCAGCATGCTGGGACATATATTTGTCGTACGTCCGATAAATTGGTGACGAATATTAAAGTGAACATACTAAATGGTGAGTGGATTTTAGAATTTATGTGAAGAATCTGCTCTCAAAAAATTATTTTTTTTTCCAAAAACACAATTAACATACCATCTTCTTTAGTATTTGATAACAAATATTTCTGATAAAATTTGGCATTTAACATGTTTATATGGTTTCAATATACTGGTCTGAATTACTGTTTAAACAATACGAGTAACAAATTACAATTAATGAAAATAAATACACACAAGCATCGTCTGGATTGGCCGACACTTTTAGTCACGATAACGACCAAAATGTCTGTTCATTAGATCAAAAACATTCTCGATGTTTTACATTTTTAAATATGAATTCACATTTTGTGATATTTCAAATTGTTATATATCAAATTTCATGAAAATGTTCAAATTATATTTTTATACTTTTAGCAGGAAAAGATAACGTTAAAAGAGGTATGTGTCTTTTTGTTAATATGCTTATCCATTTTTATACAGTATCCAGCTGGGTCTGTAATTTGCATTTCCATTTGTAGCCTGTAACTTGCAAGTTGACCGTACACTGTCAATAACAACGAAATTATAATATAATTGCCACAATATAACAATCGACTCTGTCAAAACTCAGTCACAACAGAATATATGGCGAATTTATTATACGTATTATTCCAGCACATGAAACAGAAGAAACCCATATTCGTACTTGATTGACTTCATTGGAAAGCATCGTTAATTGCATATTCATTTCAAGTAAAAGTAGTTGAGTGGAGTAGGTCGTAGATGACGGTTGTTTAATGTGTTACGGAATGCAATCTTTATTTAGCCAAATGGAGTAAAATCACGGATCATTTCAGGAGCTTGAATGGCAAAACCATTCCTTAGCGACTTTAATTGAAGATTTCAATAGATTTCAACCTTTGATGAAAACAGAATTTTGAACAATCAATTACCATACACGGTATATTATCTCAAAAAATCTTAGATGCAGTTTCATATTTAAAACTTTTATAATGTAGCTATAACAACTTTTTCATTACTATAACACCAAGAATACTAGTATTTAGAAAGTATACTAAAAGAAGCAGGACAAAATTCATTGTATTACGTCTTTAGTTTTTTTTTATATAATTGGAAAGACTCCTTCGCCCTAGGTTTCAGACTCTTGTTGCCTGTTCTATGACTATTAGTAATTTGTCATTTGACGTTTCACAGAGTCGTTGGAATGCAAAACTGTGAACACAGCAATACTTATAATTTCTTTGTACTCTTTACCGACAGAAATACGTATATACTCCCCGTGTTTCTTAACTCTTTATTACAGAATATCTATCCCAATTAAAACTGATGTATATGTGATCATATAAAGATGTATTGAAATACAAAGACTTATCTTTTGTAGGTACTGAAAAATCTGACAAAGGCCTATTATTTGAAGATACGAAGTCTCAAAAGGAGAGTTATTCCAGTCCGTTAACCGGATCATGGACATTAATATTTGGAATAATTTTCTGTGTTCTTTCATGAAATCACTCCAACGATCAGTATTTATTGGAAAAGAATGTCCAATTTCGCAGAGTATTTAAGAACTAGTACATATGGAATGTGATGGACTTGAGAGTAAGTTCATATGTAATGTGAGGGACTTGAGACTTGCAAGTACCTTGCATTTGGTCGTAGGCGTTTGACACTGTCCTAAGGAGCAACATACTGAACTTATCCACGGTAACGAGATTTGGAGTATATAGTGAGTTCCTGTCACAGTGCTTTGTACTGGATGTCGTTGTTTGACACATAGGGCACTTTGTGCAATAACATGTGACTTCTGATGACTTTCAATCAGAATTCTTGTTCCAGCTGTAAACAGTGGTCTTCGTTTATATTAAACACATTTTGTTGGATTTTATTTTTACGGACTTTTAGCTGTATAGAATAGTCATTATGAGTAATTATTATATTCCATTGACCATCGTTCCTCAAAGTCCCTTCACGCAGCGTTCAGAAATCACAAATCTTTGACGATCAAAATACTTCATTATATTCTTAAAATACGCATTTACCACAATTTATTTCTATCTTTTGTTTTTAAGTTCTCAACGATTATAGAGTTTTACAAGGTGTTAGTAATCTTACTATGATAATTCTTGCTATAATTTACATTCAAACTATTTCTGCACAGACTTAAAAAGATAATTAGTTCATACGTAGCAAATTTATTATTCAGTTATAATGTTTGACTTGTTTTGCATTAAAGCTTGTCCAGTTGTTAATGTGAACATTTAATTGGAAATTTTACATTGGTTACATGTTCCTCTTATTACGGGTAATGCTTTGCCTACTTGGATCTTGAATCCATGGTTGAAACATTAGCTCGTACAATCGCTTCTCTTTATCGTTTTCAAAATCTGTTGTTTATCTTATGAATTGTTGGTTATTTCAAAATCAATGCTTAAATAAATTGTTTTGTACAAATTTGTGTTTTGGATGTTTAATAGCAACATTGTTTCAATATGTTAACATTTTAGTTTCATAAAAGACAAAAATCAGCTTTAATTTAAAAGTTAAGGGTCTTTTCCATCGTCGCGAACCACGGTCAGTATGTACGATCCTCTCACTAGGAGAGAACTATGGGGACTCCGGACCGTGACGTAATCCTATGTCTTTTCGTATATTGATAATATGAAGAGAAATATGAATCAAAGTACTGAAGAACTGACGGCAGTTGATTTTGTCGATGTTTATTTATTTTAAAATCAATATGTTATTTTGCATGACAAGTACATGTAGTTTCTAATTTGAATTACGCACATTTGTATAATATGAATTTTTGGACTTTTTCGACAAGAATGTCGAGAAACCCCAAAATGAATCATGTTAAATAATATTTAAAGATAAAATTTATTTTATCAAACTATGTATCAGTAATAAAAATATTTCTCGAAAATTGTATGGATCCAAGCAATATTGACCTCTAGTCTCGTTCAACCAAATGCTCGGCTGACACCGTAAATCTCCGACAAGGATTTACAGAGACAGCCGAGCGTCGAGTTGAACGAGACTATATTGAACTCTGGCGTAGGAATACATACGACAAAAAAAATTAAATTGTTCGTATCATTTAAATTTGAAAAATCTAAAATTTTCAAGGTATTTATAAATAAGTTTCCTTGAAAAACAATGCTTTAGCATACATTACATCGAATTTATCAATTATTTTCAAGAACTAAGTCTTGTCAGCAGCAATGATTTGTGCTGAGGTCCAAACACTGTTTCACTTTCGGTTTGACTGAGTAACTGCATATGAGAGTTGATTAAAATCAACTCACAAAAAGGCATTGTGGCCGCCATGTTGTCGTCTATATCTTTCTCTCCATTTAATTTTCAGCAATATATAGCAGTGTTCTTAACTGCTTGTAACAAAGACAAAGACTGTGTTGAGAGCTCATATGACACTACAATCCATTTCATTTATGATCGTCCTAGAGAAAGTTATGAGCTATCTTTTGAAAGAATCACCGCTACTTTATGAAAAAGCGTAGTATAGTTGCCAAAAATAGACATTGCATAAGCCTGCATGTTCTCTCCTAGACCTGTATATGTAAAATGACCAAGGCTGAGTAGTCATTTGGGTGAGTAAAACTATCGAGGGAAGAATGGTAATGAGACTTACATAGATCGTCATGTTGGATCTTAATGGCCCAAAAAATTCATTGAATAGAAAATAGAACAATATATTTCACTATCAAAGAAGTTGGTATGATTTACAAGTTCCACAGACTATTCTAAATTTTCGCCAGCCTCTATTTCTTTCTTTTTTACCTTTAAAATCTTCGAACACCCTCCAAGTAACACAGAAATAAGTTTTATTTACCAAAACTGTAAAAGAAAGTCTATTTAAAAAAGATTGCAATCTTCCAATATTTCTTTGAATTCAAAAACAGTATACACTTTCTCAAAGTATATAGAGTAATATGGTTATTCATTCAATATCGTTTAAGATGTTGTGAGTTTTAATTTGAAAGAATCACTGTCATTGTTTAACAGAATGATATCTTTCAAACATAAACAGATTTCATGCAGCTTTTAAGATGAGATTAAAGTTTATTATTTATATACGCATCGAAAACTGAATAAAGACTCAATAATCTATATTGTTTAAAATCAGCATAGATAACACCATAGGCAATATTTTTCAACCTTACCTTTCATTTCTTTTGCCGTACATGACCACAGTGATCAGAGCTGAAAAGTCATTTGGTTTAGTAGAACCATCGGGGGAATGATGAGGAAGCTTATATAGACCGCCCTGTTGGATCTTACCGACCCAATATTATTATAAAAAGAGAATAAAAAATATCAAATATTTAACAACCAACTGATTAATAATTTTGCTCATTTATCACTATTTTAGATATTCAGTTCATTATACTTTTTTACCAACAAAATTTGTATGGTTTCATCTTTTCCTCTTCCTTCTCTAGCATCAGAACACACTCAAACGGCATGGTCTCTGTCCCTTTCAAAAGACACAACATGATTCGTGAAAAAGCATTGAACAATAAGATGGATCAGATAAAATTTTATCATATAACCAGAAACCTGAAAGCCAACTTTGTGGAATGAATTTTGGTTACATTTATGCGTACTTTACTTACTTATGCTTGCTACCTTTTCTGTGGCAAAGGCCTCTGACAATATTTCTCCAGGTACCTCTATCCTGTGCAGTCTTTCCACCTCTTCCATTCTTTTGTTTTCCATCTCTAAATATCTCCGCCTGGTGTTTCTTGGCCTGCCTCTCGTGCGTTTTCCTTGGGGTGTTATCGTGTGGCTTGCGTAGAGTGTGCCCTTCCCACCTCCACCTTCTTTATTTCATCTTCAAAAGGGGCTTGATTTTTTTCTGTCGCAAATCGGTGTTACTAATTTTTTTCAGGCCATCTGGTCTGGAGGATAGGTCTCAGACATGAGTTGGTAAATGTATGGATCCTGTTTGTTCTAGAAATATCAATCCTCCATGTTTCTGAACCATACAGGAGAACTGCCTTTACGTTGCTGTTAAACAGTCTGATTGCAGGAATGCTCCTCTGACCTTCCCTATTCTGGCTTTTATGTCAGCTTTTTTGTCAGCCTCTGTTCATCATTGCTGGTCCACTTTAATACCAAGGTAGGTAAAAATTTCTACTTCCACAAATTCCTTTCTTTCCATATTTAACATAGCATTATATATGTGGTAGAGTCAGGTATATGGCATTCCTACTAGCTCTGGCTAGCGGGTTAACCCTTTAGCTCGATCGGTAGAGTGCTGGACTGGCGTGCCAGAGGACCTGGGTTCAAACCCCAGCAGAGGCAAAAACTGTCTCTGTTACATTTGGCGCCCACGTTGGGACCCGGGTATTCTCTGGCGGGTGAGAGAGATTGTTTCTAGAACTTTGCCCCACAGGCATTGGCACTCCAGGAGAGTCGGGACGCCTCTTTCCTTGGAGGGGGACAATGTGGTAGAGTCAGGTATATGGCATTCCTACTAGCTCTGGCTAGCCGGTTAACCCTTTAGCTCGATCGGTAGAGTGCTGGACTGGCGTGCCAGAGGACTTGGGTTCAAACCCCAGCAGAGGCAAAAACTGTCTCTGTTACATATAGATGGCGTATTTCCTCTTTGGTAAAAGTATATCTAGTCTTAATTAGCTTCTCATTTCCGGGCTTATTTGTAACTTTGTTCCGTATAATTTTATGTTGGACGTGCAAAATGTACTTGTATATTTTTACAATTCGAGAGAATGAGCTTGATGGATTATATTTAATAGATTTGTGGAAACAATTAATCGTTATAATTAAAATATCAGAAAATACATTTTTAAACTAAATGTAACGGACAGACTACTATTATTTAAATTGAAGCGTGCTCGATGTGATAACAGAAATAGAAATAATATCAGAAATATAATTTTACATAAAATGATGCGTAGAAAACTCAATGGAGAGGCCCCCAAAATATTCTTTATTTACGACCAAACGCGAGTTGCGTTTTTATGTGTTCTTTTATTTATGTTTACATCAAATTTGACGTGGAACTGGTGTATTTTTAATATACATGTACACATATAAGATAAAGTTTTACAGCAAAAATAACGAGTGACGTCAAAGTCAAAGAACCGTCTAGCCAAATCAAGCTTGTTATAACATATAATTAAAACTGAGCAGACATATCGATTCATGTGCTTATTGTAAAACAAACCCAGCCAGTAATCAAAGACGTCCTTGAGAAAGACGGAAAAATATGTTATGCGATAAACACACAGTTATAAGACACATAAGTTCCATTAAGGGATTAACAAACAGCTCAGATGCAAAGTATGTTAAGATAAAAAATAATTAAAGGTTTGTAAATTTTTAACAGTTTCAAATTGAATTATGTGAAACTTTTAAACTATTTTTCACAAGTTTTAAAATATTACTTTGGTAAACAATAGGATTTGATCTTAAATCTTTATTTAAAAATATCGGGTATGATAGGTTTCTCTCAATTAATTAGCAAATGAATTGAGTTATTAAAGATTATTAGATATCTATACTACTGTATTAAAATAATAGACTCGAATTTTTTAGCTTTAATACCGATAAATCGGAAGAGTATTGCCTTTTGTTTTATATATTTTAAACATCATTGGTACTTGAAGAGGAATTATCTATGGGCAGCGGAAAGGACAAAAAATACATTTTTACAAAATCAACGATAAACTAAATTCAGCAATCTAAAATAATATTATCAATGACCATAAGTGCAAAACCAACAGTCTTCTTTGCAAAATAAATGTACATAAAATCAACCAAAGATATCTAAATACAAATCAAACACAAAAAGTAAAACCAACAGACATTAATGTAAAACGAACATACACCGACATGAAACAAGCGGACGCACAAATAAACGCCAGGTGGCGTTTTTTGGGAAGCAATATGCGTCATCGATTATTGGAATCCGGGATGGTTCGCGCTTATTCCGTTTCGCCCTGAGATGTTGATATATTTATTATGATTTATTAAAAATTAAAATAATATCTTAATGACCTGTTTATACTCGTACATTTGTTCGAAATATTCATATTCAGATAAAAACATATGCATAATCAACTATCGTACAGTCTTCTATAAAAACAAAAAACAAAAAACAAAAAACGTCATTTCATTGTTATCCATCAGGCACGTACATTGTAGCATCGTTTTTGAAAGTTGGGGAGGGGGGGGGGGGGCGGCTCATCCAAAAGACAAAAACTCTTGACAAGCAAAAAATAAAGGGGGGGGGGGGGGCAGTGTAAATTAAAATTTTATAAAGTGCATGTATCAGAATACTTCAAGCTTATCGACATGAATACTGTACAGGCAATGCATAAGAATGTAGAGAAATAAATCAAACTTCGTTATAGAAAACATTGTATGCTTTAATTAATGCATATTTTGATGATAACAATTTATACAAAATGTTTTCTTTAAGAGTTTCCGTTTCCGTCAGGTTAAGGCACATCTGTATAGATAATTATATAGATAATTATAGCAAACCAAATTTTCACGCCTCTATTCACGTTATGTCAGTCATTTGTTGCATTTCGTATCACTTTAATTTTACTGGGTGGAAGTAATGCAAATTATACAACTTGACATCTTTGTCAAGTTTGTATTTACTGTCATCCGGTAAATTAAAAATTTACAAACAAACAAAAAAAAAAAAAAAAGATTGGAATAGAAATCAAATTGTTAACGATTAGGTTTGATTTAGTCTGACTTTTGATTAGAATTTTAATTTTTTGATTAAATCTATTCTTTAATTTTATAAGACTGGTAAAAATCGTAGTTAAATAGTGGATGCAGGGGAGGGGAGGGGAGGGGGGGGGGTAACGTAAAGTTCAAGCAGATAGTTTATGTAATTAAATAATGATCCCCAAAATAGAGTTATGCTAACTATATAATATTATACGTATGTAATTACATTAACATTCCCGAATTTTTCATAATAAAATACAGGTAATTCTCAAGTGAATGACAGGCTATAATTGTTATCACAACACAATTCACACCTCTTGTTCTGAACGATATAAAACGATATGGCTTCATAAAATTAATAAATAAAAATCCTAATCAAGCAAGCACGCTGTCTTGGCCGAGCATGCATAAAAGCAAGCACCGTTTCAATGGGTTTTTTAAAAACATATTTCAATTCTTGTATAGGTAATAATTAATTTCATAATTAATAATTCCCAGGCAGGTGCGAAACATCTCAGGGCGAAACAGAATAGGTGCGAACCATCCCGGATTCCAATAATCGATGACGCATATTGCTTCCCAAAAAACGCCACCTGGCGTTTACTTGTACGTCCGCTTGTTTCATGTTGATGTATGTTCGTTTTTCATTTGTCTGTTGGTTTTACTTTTTGTGTTTGATTTGTATTTAGATATCTTTGGTTGATTTTATGTACATTTATTTTGCAAAAAAGACTGTTGGTTTTTCACTTATGGTCATTGACAATATTATTTTAGATTGCTGAATTTAGTTTATCGTTGATTTTGTAAAATTGTATTTTTTGCCCTTTCCGCTGCCCATAATTATCCAACCTTTCAAAAAATTATCTGCCTTGTAATATTAATTTTTTCCTGTGATTTATCAATTGTTGATCTTGAATCGATAATCGTAATCTGATTGATTTTCTATCACAATACAATAAATGCCCAATCACTACTCTCCTTGATTGACACATGCCAAACTCTCCACTGTATACCAAAGGAACACATTGTTTCAGAGTTAAGCCACAGTCGCGAACCCTTCATTTTTCATTCTCTGTAACGGACTACCAGTGTGACACCTAGATGAGTCAATAATACTAATGAATCATTACTCATCGGTTGATGCTCCTGGACGTAGAAACAAAGAGATATAAAACCAAGGCAAACATAAAAATATGATATGAGAATAGCACACCGCGCGCCTATCTCGTCGAATATTTGTGAAAAACTTTGCATAGATCTGGACTGGGATAAAATTAGTATAATTTTTGGTTAAATAAATCTGTGCGTGCTTAAGTATCAATCATTAACGCAGGCCATTAAATATGATGCATAACTTATCAGTAGTGGTTTTAGCGGGATGTATTGCATATTTTCAAAGTGAACTGAAATCTTTGAAATATATTATAAAGTAGTAACGAAAGTTATCAAAATCTCTATACACATGCGCTTAAAAATGGATCTGTTATAATAGACACCAATTTCTGCGGCACGTAGGCTATCGAACCGCTCAACGCAACGAGACTCAATCAAAATGTTGTACACTTGGGTGCAAGTTAGTTTTTCAGACCCACAGGGGCCAAGCCCGTTTTAACAACCATAAATAGAGAAAGGGGTCGAACTCTGACCCAGATGAAAAACTACCAGCTCGCTTCAAAAGCCTAATAAATCAATTAATTTTTAAAACACTCGCAATATGCATGTATTTTTCAGAAAAGTAATGTCTGAGATACATTCATGCCGAATTTCAAGTTGATGGGTCTTAAAATAGCGGAGATATACGTCATTATTCTCTCGAAGTCGCCAGTTTATTTCTACTCGGACATTTACCGGTCCAGGTCTCACGACGGGATTTTGCCGATGACAACAGCAGTACTGCAACAAGTCGAGAAGCATTCGCACTAATCTTTTAAAATCTCACATCAAACGCATGCTACTTACACCCTTAAATTCCGATAAAATTCCTTAAATACTCTCCAAACTGAACTTTCATTCTGTATAAATCATCATGTTCGAGGCTTTCAGCCTTAATTGCGAGGTCTATTGTTTATAAAATCAAGTGATTGAGTGCTTGTTGTTACTGTGTGTAAACTGCTGTTGAACTTTTAAATACTCATTTCTAAAATATTTCACTCATTTAGATAATGATTCTGCTAGAAACGGAACTAAAGGCCAAAACGTCTTTTATCGTGCCAATGCCTGCATTGTAACGGGCCTCGATGTTATAAAAATCATAATGAAGCCCTTCCGTAATTCGAGTTGTTGCTCCACTGAGTATGACTCAAAAACCGAAAGTAGGGCTCAAAAGACGAGGTGAAAAAAGGTTTTTGGAAGATTTTCTCTGCTGAGTTAAAATCGATACTATTTCGAGTATGCTTTTTAAAACCTAGTATAGAAAATCTACGGGAATATAACAATCGGGGCATGGCTGACTGCAATATACATAAAATTGGATTCGGATAGATTTCTTCTGATGGGTAATATACATTCTCTTTTCTCGACTGCAAACATGGAAATGGGCGATTCAGTGAAACTTAGGACTGGGAATATTCTCATTCAGTAGTATTATAAAAATCACAGGGACCAATAAGTGGCTGAAAAATGAAAATGGACTGAAAATAAAGAAATTATTGTTTATACCAAATGTAGTCAAAAGAGTGGGATTTATCTGAGGATGTTAAAGGGAAGGGGAGGAAACCGGTGTTATTAAAAGAATTTAAAGAATAAAGGACAGTATAACATCGTAATAATCTTACTCTCATTTCCTTTTTCTCTTACTATCATGAATTTTAATTAAACCCATATTAAATCATTTGGTTGGAGATATAAAATCCTTCTTTTATTGAAATTATAGAGTTAACAAAGTTTACTCTCGCATAATATCTTTGGAAATATCAGGTCGCATTGAGTAAATACAGCACGGTTGACTTTAAAGTTATTGGACCACTGGCATGTTATTAAATTTAACAAATATGTTATAAAAATTGATCTGAATTCATGTTGCATAAATTCTCGATTTTCTAATACTGCATAAATAGCCAAATGCAATCATACCATTTCATTGGCACAACAATGAACTAAATGCCAAAGACCAGCAAATATCGAAGTAACAATTAATGTACATGTAATTTAAAATGTCATTAGCGTAAGTTATCAGGAAATATATCATATGTGTCTAAAATATTACATTATGTAGAAATTTTTTTGATATAGCCACTCATGTACTCTAAGTATTGCAGATCCCAGTTTGATTAAAGGGTAACGAACATATTTTCTACTTAACTTAGTGCATGCCCCCTCTTTGGAAAACATCAATAAAAATGGGTATGCAGAGATGCACCAGTGCAAGCAAAAACTATTGTTCTGCATTGCAAGTATTGATGCTCATCTGGAAGTTTGCAGGTCATAATTAATTTTGATGTATAGGGATTGGACATGATAGACAGACACATTTTTTGTCGGTTAGACCAGAAGAAATACATCATTTTAATTTGATGATAAGAATACCTCCTATTGAATAATTCATCTTTCTGTGTCCGTTAAGACTCGTCTATATGATTGTTTTAGCCTTGTTATCAGCAGGGGGAAAATTTGCGGTCATGAGCTCGAAATGGAAACCTCTGACCGACTACAGTGCTCGCACCCCCCAGACAAGTCGACGTCGGGGTGAGGAAAATTAGTTCTGACCTCATTTCCATTTTCTTTCATCCTACAATTCCCAGTATTGGGATAAATTCAAAGTATGTATTACAACTAACTCCCACTAGTTGGTGCTTTGTATGACAAATTTACCCGCCTCACGTATTCATTACTATAACTGAGAGCCATTTTATGACAAATTAGCTGATAAAGACCTAAACAGCCGAATGTAGAACAATTTCTATGGTAAATTTGACAGTGCATCACAAATATCCAATTACAAAGGTTCCTAAAATGAATAATTTGTTCACTAGGTGCATATACAAGTTAATAAATACCAATATATTTAGATACATTTGAAATACCCTGTTCTCCGTACAAAAAAAAATAAAAAAACAACAAAGAACACGTTCCATTTTTGGGAGTTGATTTTAATCAACTCTCTTACGCAGTTACTCTGGCAAACCGAAAGTGAAACAGTGTTTGGACCTAAGCACAAATCATCACCGCTGACAAGACTTAGTTCTTGAAAATAATAGAAAAATTTAAAGTGATGTATGCTGAAGCATTGTTTTTCAAGGAAACTTATCAATAAACACTTTGAAAATAGTCAGATTTTATATAATACGAACAACTAAGATATTTTTATAGTCTCATGTATTCCTACGCCAGAGTTTATAATAGCCTCGTTCAACCAAACGCTCGGGTGCCTTCGTCAAGCAGAAAGGCTCTCTTGCTTGTCAGATAGTAACGGAGACAGCCGAGCGTCTGGTTGAACGATACTAGAGTTCGATATCAATAGTGCTTGGATCCACAAAATTTTTAGAATTGCTTCGATTACTTATACATAGTTTGAAATCTATCTTTAAATATTACACAACATGATTCATATGGGGTTTCTCGAAATTCTTGTTGGAAAAGTCTAAAATTCATTTAATAAAAAAGTGCGTAATTCAAATACAGACTAGAAACTAATTGCCATGCAAGATAAGTTGATTTTAAAATAAATGATAATCGATAAAATCAACTCCCGTCAGTATTTCAGTACTTTGATTAATCGAGTATCTAAAGAAATAAAGTTCATTTAGAAAAAACGGAACATTTAAATAAAAGAGACTTGTTAACCTACTTTCGGAAAAATGTAAGTTTTAATGCATAAAAAATGAGTAAATATCAAAAAGTTTCAAATTTCGACAAAAAATCAAAACAAAGGTAACCGTTTTAAAACTTCTTCATTGTTATTCCGTTTGCCTTTTATCATATGCTCCTTGATATCTCATTCGCCAAGTTACTTCTATGTTGCGATAAAAGGGTGATTAAGAGTCCTATGATATAAAAAAAAATTATTTAGACTCATGATAGTAACGAATATTTTTTTAAAAACACCCATGTCAGATATACAATTATTATAATAACTGAATAATTCGTGAAACTAACTTAGACAGGCCTTCACGGTATCACATAGTTAATGCCTTTTATAATGCCCCCCTTCATTCACGATGAAGGTATACATGTACATTATATAAATAGTGCCTGTTTGGGAGGGTAACAGTTGAAATTGACACCCCGAGAAAACGATTGTCAACCGACGCGAAGCGGAGGTTGACAATGGTTTTCGAGGGGTGTCGATTTCAACTGTTATCCTCCCAAACAGGCACTATTTATTTTATTATACTGAATGTCAATTTAAAAGAAAACTTAACGGTTTTTCTACATGAATGACTTGAATTCCACTGCAAACCGTACGCGCATCATTTACGCGCATGTAACAATTCGTTATGTTACCCGTTGCCAAGTGTGTTGCTAACGCTGAGGGTAATAATATACAGTTATTTAATGCTTGAGCAGTCAATAGACCAAAATATTTTTCCCGAGGTGCAGGGAACAGCTCAGTATGATCTACTGCCCGAGGCCAACGGCCGAGGGCAATAGATCATACTGAGCTGTTCCCTGCACCAAGGGAAAAAATTCTGGTCTATTGACTTTTCAAGCATTAAATAATTGTTTTATTACCTAATTCCTTTTTTAGTTTTCCGGGTTTACAATTGGCATATTGCAGAAGGTTTTCGTGCCATTATGCAATATACTAAGATTTTTTTCATCTTTTACATGCACCAAACTTGTTGCATGCATTACAACATCTCAATTTAATTGTGAATTAGTTTACACAAAAAGGAGGAGTCTTCAACTCATTAGATTATTAATAGTACTTTACCTTATGTGAGGCTTTAAAATGTTGATTATTTGATACTCCATTTTGATAACATTGAATTTGGTTTCACCAAGTACTAAAAACAGCGTCTATGTAAAGGAATATACACTCCCTGAAAAAGAATGTAACATCATAACATACACGCGTTCTGATATACGTTGCCGGTCCAATAGATCACAGTCTATTGACCGGGGTCCAATAGATCACAGTCTATTGACCGGCGGTCCAATAGATCACAGTCTATTGACCGGCGGTCCAATAGATCACAGTCTATTGACCGGCGGTCCAATAGATCACAGTCTATTGACCGGCGGTCCTATTGACCGGCAGTTCAAAATAGACACAAATATTGAATTTGTAATAGAACAACAAAATCCCTTTGATTAGGTAATAAAACGGATTATCAACTGCGTCTAAACCAATCAGATTTCAGTATTTAACATGAAAGTATAATAAACGTGTATGTTTGAAGTTATACATGTTAAGAGCAGTCCATTTCGTATTCTGAGAGTTGTACATTATAAGACATGTTGGTAGAATAATGTATTGTGCACCAACGATCAGGCAACTTATTGAGATATTAATATATTATGTCACACACTGCTCATTTCTAATTAAATTACTATAAATTAACGGATAATTTCACATCATAAAGAAATCCCAAAACGGAGAGGAAGTTCTGCCAAGAATGCTTAATGTGACAACTTCCGCCTCGGGCGAAAATATTAATCAAAAGCGAGACCGTTCAATGAATTGAAACTAGGAAAATTCCTCTACGGATACATTGTCAGCTACCATTGACCTTGTAAATCAAGGTCAATGATTATATCCATGGTGAATTATACTGCTGTCGTTTTTTAAGGAAGTATGTAATTTGTAACACCCGAAATTGATTATTTCAATAGAATAGATTAACAACACCGTATTGGCAGTCTATGTCATGGCTTTATTTTAATATATCAGTACATCATAAACTATTCAAATGTATGCAAAATATTGCAAATATAGCAATATAGTAAGTTAAATGATCAACATCGACTTTTGGGTAGTTATGATGTTAGATCTTCAATGAACCAAACAATCAATCAATCAAGATGAATCAATCAATAAAATCAATCAATCAATAATTCAAACAATATTTCAATCAATCAATCAATATGCAAATCAATAAAGTATAATCAATGTTTTGCTTTAGTGAATGTCTCAATATGACAATCAATGTATCAATTTAATTGATTACTCAATGTATTCAATGATGACAATCAACCCACTGCAATGTATCAATAGAATTATTCAATTACTCAGTGTATTCAATGACTCACTGTCAATCAATGTCTGAATGAAACAAAGTGTCAATTAAAGTAAGCCCGATTATTGGCCACGGACCTGGAAGTAAACAGAATCCGGGGCAGGCTTAAGCAAAATTCGTTAGACTGATGACAGCTGCACGCCACACGTGTCGTTGTAAAGCCATGACGCTTATCTATGGATGTGATGAAAGTACTACTTCAAGGAATTACGAATCTGAAATACAGAAAAAGAAGACAGAAACACGAAAAATATGTAATATATAACCTTACAAGATAGGGTGGGAGGGGTAGGGATTGAATTTTTTCCAGGTTGAAGCTGAGAAAGGTCGATACACTACTGCGCATGCGTAATATAAGGACCCCAAAAGGGGCCGTGCGAAAAGTTACGAGAACCTCATATTGAGGAGTTATCTTTCTTTCGATGTAGATATTAGTGAAATGGTTAATCTATTCATTTCCATAACATGACTTAACTCATATCGAGTTAAGTCGGATTATTTCAATAGAATAGATTAACAACACCGTATTGGCAGTCTATGTCATGGCTTTATTTTAATATATCAGTACATCATAAACTATTCAAATGTATGCAAAATATTGCAAATATAGCAATATAGTAAGTTAAATGATCAACATCGACTTTTGGGTAGTTATGATGTTAGATCTTCAATGAACCAAACAATCAATCAATCAAGATGAATCAATCAATAAAATCAATCAATCAATAATTCAAACAATATTTCAATCAATCAATCAATATGCAAATCAATAAAGTATAATCAATGTTTTGCTTTAGTGAATGTCTCAATATGACAATCAATGTATCAATTTAATTGATTACTCAATGTATTCAATGATGACAATCAACCCACTGCAATGTATCAATAGAATTATTCAATTACTCAGTGTATTCAATGACTCACTGTCAATCAATGTCTGAATGAAACAAAGTGTCAATTAAAGTAAGCCCGATTATTGGCCACGGACCTGGAAGTAAACAGAATCCGGGGCAGGCTTAAGCAAAATTCGGCCATATGTCTTCATGTATATAAAAACTATGATATGATGCATGAAGACATCCGCCACAAGCGGTCAAAATTTTGCACAATGCCATGACAATAAGACTGCGGAATTACTCGGCGTGGGATTTAGCATAAACTTTAACATTATTATGTAGTATGTTTAGGAGGCCAGCACGTATGGTTTTCAATTTCGTGGGAGTATCTGGGACCATATGAATCTTGTATTCGGCAGAATTGTTTGTAGGTTAACAACGGTTAATTTCATGAATTTTTGCAGTCTTAGCAAGGGCATGGTCCCAATACTATTGCCCCCGCAATGTAACATTACCCAATCTGGGAGGCCTCTTTGTTCAATGATATTTGTAATTGTGGGCTCTACATCCTCCCAGACCATACCACTCTTTCCATGCCAATATACTGTGATATTATGTTTCTGAAGGTCTAGGTGTAAGTTTCCAAATTGTTGGACAGCGTGATGGGATGCATGTTTGATAATTGACGAACCAATGATCCAGACCGTGGTGTTGGGACCTGAAAACTTAGTATTGAATAATAATACGAGGCTGTTATGAACACACATGAAATTATGCTTTACAATCTGATATATGAACAAAACGCGTTAGATTTCCATCTGCCTTTTGACTTAATGTCCTCCTCCGAATGCCCTTGCAAGTACAAATGTTTAGCTCCACCTATTCTAAATGAGTGGGATTTGAAAGTTGTTGTGTCAAGGCCAATAAATTTGACAGACTTATGTAGTACGGATGTGAATTGATATTTAGTAAGAGGTTTGTGGTTGAAATGACAGAAAAATAGGCCTTGTATTTGTGGTCTAACTGCCAAAAATTCACGCATGTGCTTGAATAAAGACTGGGTTTGAGAATTTATTTCAATCTGTAGCTTAGTACCCCTATTGTATTGGTCTGTTTTTGAACCTTTAATATACAGACCAATGTGTGTTTCATTAATGGTCACGTCGTGAAATAATAAGGCTGGTGCGTCATTCCTAGTGAAAGTAAATTCGCTAATGCGCAATAATGCAAAAAATGCTAAATGAAAGGCTGCTGAAAACATAACAGCTTCATACAAGCTTGTGCACACCGTAGGTAGTATAGAAACTAATTTATTGAGACAAGATAGGGAAATTGGGGACCGTACATCCTCCGCTGGATTTAACCGACGGAAACCTTCTAACATTTTTTTAACTATAAAAGTTTTAGTGTTGTCAATTTGACCCTCTAACTGAAGCTTGTAACTAATACCGCTCAAATAACATCTCGTTGTTGAATAGGACACTTTATTTGCATGCAGGTATGCGATGTAGTTGATTATGTGGTCCAGTGGTGGAGGCCAACAAAAGATAAAATTGTGTTTGGTACAAAAAGTTTCAAAGGAATTTATGCCTTTTTGATACGTGGACGCAGTATTTTTGGATATTGCTGCCTCAAGTAAACATTCTACATGGGGTCTAAGAGGGACAACAATTCCGGAGGTAAACGGGCTGGAGTCTTGTCTGCCTGCGGAGCCAGGGATCTGAATCTTTCCCACTGAAATCGAGAAATTGAATCTGCAATGGAATTTTGGTAACCTGGGATATGCCTAGTTTTAATCTGAATGTTATTTTTCATACATAATAATACCAATGGTCTTACAAGAGACATGACACGTTGAGACTTACTAGACTTGGCATTCAATATATCGACCAGAGCTATGTTGTCAGTGTTTATTAGCAATTTCTTAGCTGTAAATTGATCTGCCCAAATCCACATGGCCACAAGAATAGGCACTAATTCCAAAAATGTAATATCTCTTCTTATATCTGGACCCCAAGACTCTGGCCAGGATATGACAACCCAGTGATTCTGGAAAATCGCACCTCCACCGTAGGAACCACAACTATCGGTAAAGAGGTTTAGGGTTTCATTATCAGACCAGTATAGTTCTGGGAATGGTGAACGCCCATTGTATTGGTCAAGAAATGCGAGCCAGATCCTAGCATCCTCTTTAACTGCTTGTGTAACCTTGATCAGGTGGTAATGTTTCCTAATACCAATTGTTGTGTTATAAAACCTGCGGTTAAAAGCCCTGCTACCAGGGATGGCTTTGGCGAAAAAGTTAAGCGAACCACAAAGTGATTCCATTTCTTTCAGGGTGACTTTTTTAGAAGAAGTAATTGATGAAAGCTTGGACCTAAGTTCTGCAACCTTATTGTCAGGAATAAAAATGACCTTATCTATGGTATCAATACCTAGTCCTAAGAAAGATAGACGAGTACATGGGCCCTCAGTTTTCTTGTCGTTTATTGGGACGCCCAACTCACTGCAAGTTAACATGAACATTTCAGCAAGCTTTGAACATTGTAATGTATTTTGCTCACCAACAAACAAAAAATCATCAAGATAATGGATGATATTATAATTTTGAGACTTTTGTGCTACGAGCCAATGCAAAAATGATGAGAATTTTTCAAAAGATGAACAAGCTATGGAACAACCAAAGGGCATGCATCTATCAAAATAGTATTTTTCTTGAAAACATATTCCTAACAGTGGAAAATCTGAAGGGTGAATAGGTAAAAGTCTGAATGCGCTAGACAAATCCATTTTACAAAGCAATGCCCCTTTACCATTCTCTTGGATCATAGAAATGGCTTGATCAAAAGAAGCGTAAGACACTGAGCACAGAATTGGATCAATATGCTCGTTGACGCTATTGCCAATGGGCGCTGACAAATTTGAAATTAACCTGTAGCCTCCATCTTTCTTGGGCAGGACCCCAACAGGGTTACACCTAATGTTGGGAAAAGGGGGTTGGGAAAAGGGGCCTGACATCCTTCCTAACGTAATTTCTTTCTCAATGATAGCCAAAAGTTGATCAGCATGTTCACTCGCGGACTTCATATTTTTGGATTGTAAGTAGGCTCTTGGGCCTATGTAATTCAAGTAAAAGCCGGATTTGAAACCATTTAATAAAAATTGAGCATTCTGAATATCAGGATATGTAGCGAGGTATTGCTCTAAAGCGGAGATCTTAATTGGGGTTGAACCTAGGTGCATGAAATCTTGGTCTTGGTAGCTGATAATGCCTTGGGCGTAAGGGACGAAAATTGGTGTAATTTTGCGGGGCGAAATTTTGGTGTGCTGGATTTGGAGGGGGGGATCTGATGACTTGGGTCTGGGTCGACTGATAGGACCAACAATGCATGCGTGGGTGTGACTTGTTGCAATGCATGCATATATGCTGGAATGAACACTGGGGTTTGGGACAGGAACCTTTAAAGTTATAATCAAAACATTTGAGTGACGATTTTGACTGTTGTGGAGCTTGTTGAACTTGAGCCTGCATATACAATAACCATAACTCCGCATCGATAGAGCCAAATGAAATTGATGTGTTTTTTGACATTTTGAGACGAAACTGTCTGTCGTATTCAATCCAATTGCCATTTATATTACGGCTATATCCTAAACGTATTGTGTGGATATATTTCAAGATACCCTGTATGTCTGATGGGTGTCTAGCCAGGTATATGCTTGAGAAAATCAAAAACGTATCAAGCCAGGTGTTAATTGATGTAATTTTGTTTGTTTTAGTTTTTGGTTCAATAACTAACTGACCCTCAACTATGGAAAATTTGTGCGAATCCTGAGCGGATGTATCAACTGTTTCTGAATTGATGATTTATGACAGATCAATGTATTGTTTTGACCATATTTTATCTTTGATGGTTTGAGGGACATGAACCCCAAGCTCATCAGAAATGCTTATTAAAGGGTTTTCACCTGAAGTTGACAGAGGGATTGATGGCGCTATGGAAGGTAGCGGTACTGCAGTCTGCTCACTGGTTGTGGGATCATCGACTGGTAGCTGATGCTCTTGATTTTGAGGTTGAGTGGACACAAACTGGACCGCTGCCTGCGTGGGCCTGCTCGGGCCTGCTTGGGTTTGGGTGGCTGTGGTTGCCGGATTAAGGGCCCTGAGAGCCGGATGAGCATTTGGCCTGGCGTACGGTGACTTGCTCTTTCTTTTAGACCTCAACATTGTCTAGGAAGTTAGCAAAGCTGAGTAACTTAAGATACAAAGTTATAAAGAAATATCAATGAAAATTAATGTATCATAAACGTTATAATATGGCTATAAAGTTATACCGTAAGTAAACAATAAATTTATTGTATCTGTTAACGTTACGTATTTATGCTATATGATACTAGTATATACTCTATATGCAACCGTAGTCCTAGGTCAGCACTAGCTATGTAGGCCCGTTAAGGCCTACTTGAATTTGAATATTTTAAAATATATTGTAAATTAAAATTTTACAATGGAATATTATATTTTAATGATGATGACTAAACTTTTTATTAACCAAGTTATATCCATTGATGGCCCGCAATTTGACTTGAAATAAACCTACATCGTAATGACTATCTAATGTAACAATCATGGCCGCCTTAAAGAGAGAAGCAGACGAAATAAAAAAATTATCTTGTATTGCAAAGTTTTAAAACCCTTTAAAAAAAATAAATGGAAGTGAATACGTACCGCAACTTGGACAATTGATTGAATTACACAAGATTACCCGATTACTATCCAACGATGATTAATCGAGCGATTAAGTCAGTCGTGATGAACAATGATTGAATTTTTTCCAGGTTGAAGCTGAGAAAGGTCGATACACTACTGCGCATGCGTAATATAAGGACCCCAAAAGGGGCCGTGCGAAAAGTTACGAGAACCTCATATTGAGGAGTTATCTTTCTTTCGATGTAGATATTAGTGAAATGGTTAATCTATTCATTTCCATAACATGACTTAACTCATATCGAGTTAAGTCGGATTATCTGTTGTAATTTTGTCTATGGCTCCCCCTCAGTTATAGTCATTAATTAATGATCGTCATTGAGAAAACGAGAGCGGCAACTGTAGGAAAAAGATTTACTTTCATCTTGAACCGTTTTATCATATACAAATACCTCGATTTGATTAACGGTGATATTTCAGCCTTGAATTGAAACAATAATCTTTCATTTTCGAGTTTTACCTGTTGATAATCGAAATGATTTAATGACGTGAATTTATAGTTTTTGTGTATCGATATATATTAATCTTTATGATATGATTAATTTAACACACAACACTTTTAACTCAGGGGATGTGTTACGTTTAATCTAAATAAATCATCAGACGAAATAATGCATCCCGGATTAGCAGTGTGTTTACATACGCCTACTACCACACGTGCCGTAATAATAACCAGATATAAACCGATCCAGAATTAAAGTATATGCTATACAGATTGCATTGATGTGAAATGAAAACAAAATCGTATAACGTAAATATTGAAATTAATGACAAACAGATCAAATCGTGATGATAGAAGATGCTAGTCTTGCACGCATTGTTATTAAACCCAAGCCAGGCCTAGAAGCCAGCAACGGAATCCTTTTTTCTAGGAAACTTTTATATAAAAAAATCTTTTGCTCAAACGAATCTTGCAGAAAAAACATTAACTTGGACTCTGCAAATTCATCATTTAGCAGTTATTTTTTGTCATTATTTTATATTAATATATGATACTGTGCAAGGGAGATCAGGTTCCATCATTATCCGACTCTTTGGTAACACAATATTCACAATTGCATCACGATCCCGTCGATAATAAATCAGTTTTAACAGACTGGAAATCGTGATGTGACATTATGGAGACAAATGGTTATAATATTTTTTTAGAGGATAACTAAACAATTTTTCTGTATTCTGAAACGATTATAAATCATTGGAATCGTTCACTTCTACTTTATTTTACAATTACATGTAGAAATTAAATGATTGCTTTGATCACTAGCTCATCATTCAGAATTGACTAATGTGAATAATTTGTAGATACATTATTTGTGGGTCTCTGGTGAGACTGTCATCCTTAAAGATAAAACAGAGAAAGCTGGAAAAGCAAGGAAAAAATTTAAGTTACAATAAGTGGCGTGTTGATGAATATCGGTATATAATCTAAAGGTTCGTAATTATTTCGGCTTTAATTTTTATATGAGCCTTTCCTTTCAGTTTGTTTTATGATAAAGAGGAACTATTCTAGAATCATATCTTTTGTTTATGTCTTGTAAAACCAAACGTATTTTTTTCCGACAAAAACACAACATCATTAACAACATATATGTTTGTATCTTGCATTCTTTCCTTAGATTAATGCATGATGGATTTTACTTGCCATTAAACTAGTTGTATATCTTGATAAACTGCATTATGTTTAAAAAAACGACAACCCTACATTCTGTTTTAAGACTGTGTTTAGTTTCTGACATTCACTGATTGGGGTATCGGAGGAAAATCGACATACTTCAAGATAGAATTGGTGTTGGATCTTACGTATACAACTATTCGTCTTCTTTTACAGCCTTTTTTATGGCTATATACACCAGAAATCCACAGTAAAACAGCATTGCTGAATGAATGAATGGATAATGGTAATAAAACATTCCATTTATTTCTAATCATTCATGATCAAACCACAAATTATGTTTTTCTGACAAAAGCGTTATGCACAACGTCTTCTCATCGAGAGTTCTGGTCAGAAGAAGCTCACTGCATAACAATTTCAGCCACTGATTATCAATCAAGTATAAAACTTATTCTTTAGAATTATCACTGTTCTTGGTGGCTCTTACTGTATGGACCCTTTATATTTTTTTTTAACTTTGTTTTTCGTATTCTCAGGAGGCACCAGCAACACACAAAATTACGACACCTCTAGCATTAACCGGTAATGTTTTGACTGTCCAAATAAATTCAGATGAGTCTAGTTCCACAGTAAATCTATTTCGATAGATCTCGTCAGCCATGCTTAGAGTACGCAATATATTTCTTGGTTGTCATTGCACAAAGAACTGCATTTGCTATCACTTTGGGAAAACGCGTATTTCCGAAGTTTCTATCAGATGTTTGCCATTTCTGCTGTTAAAAAGACATTTCCTGAAACACATAGCTCCAAGTGCTACAACTTGTTGAATGGGCTAAGACCACAAACAGGCCTAACAAGTCATTAATTTGGCGAAGAAATACAAACTCTTAAAGCACATTCGTTGATCTCAGTTACAGAAATACTTAAAACTCTAGTATAAGAATACCGGTATTAATCTCGAGGTATGTAGATAAATAACAATCGGTTTAACAGTTTGAAGATGTTTCGAGCGGTAAAAAGAAGCAACATATCAATTTTGTATTTGCTAGGCTATGTTAAATCAATATCAATTAATTTTCAATTCTAAGGAAATAAACGTTCATTATCCTGTGCAATGACATTTATTTTAACTTTCCTATCAATTCCCTTGCCGTGCGAGAAAATATCAAATTAGGCTAATACTAGTTGCACTTAGTACACTCTGGCATGTTTTAAAGCCTATGTCTGAACAGCATTGCCCGTAATGTGTTTTCCATTGTGTTTTCAGTTCATATAGCCCATCTCGATTCTGGTCTTGTACTATAATCTCGCCTTTTCCCGACTGTCGCTGAGATCTCCCAATTATAAAGAAACGGGATACAATCATTTGGGATAATTCCCAATTTTCTGTCACAGTATCAAATAAGTAACAATTTGCGTGGCCTTATTGCCCGCTAATCTAGATTGATTTTCCCTAAAATTATCCTATTTGGCATTCTAGAATCATTTAGGCGCTTACAAGAAAACATCTTTCTGTAAATCTCTAAATCCCTTGTTTCCGGAGGTCGCCGCTAATGAATGAATAGTGGAACTTTATTACACAATTTGATCGTTGGTGCACCAGAATTAATGATAAAAATGTTTTTGGTGGTTATACGCTACTTACGATGTTATAGAAAATAGAATTAAGATATCCCCCATGATACACGCTATTCAGTCAATCGTTTTCTTTTTGCAAACCAATAGTTCCTTGGAGTAAGGAAATTGGAAATATTTTCTAAATGGATTTCATCAAGTATGTCGTTGTTTTTAAACGGACTTTTCAAAGGAAAGGGCACCCCTGTTGAACAGATAACTCCTCCTACAGTTTTCACGATAGGAAGTTGTTGTTTTGCAGATCAACTGGACATATATCAGAGATGAGCATGTTATTTGAATTTTGATTTCTCATAATTTATGAAAAAAAATACCAGCCGTTGAACTTTGTCATTTTCTTGCATAATATTGAATATAGGGTACTCCATTTCTCAGGATAGGGAGTGTTTATCAATTTAGGGTTGAAGTGGATTTTGGATACAGTTCACATAAAAGAAAACCCGGTTTGCTGTCACATTGACAGTTTTCACTTGTTTCATATTCATGTAAGAAAATGCAATGACTCTCTGTCATTTTTTATTTATAAAAATAAAACGCTATATTATACAAATGTACATTGTCGAATCTCCATACAGCAAGATCAGTAGTGTACATATTCAGGTCACAATTGGTGTTACATTAAATACACTTTGGTTCACTAACACACGACTGATGATGGAGCGATGTCCCTGGGAGACTCAACATCCAGGAACTGCAGTTAGGTATACGATAAAAGTAGCACCTCGTCCAGTTGCTTTAGGGTTTTAACATCACCAAGAACAATTCGACACCAGTTTTCTTTTGTTGCATAATACTTCAAGTTTTACCCCTTTGTTTATGTTTTACGGGTCGTTTGCTAAACGTTGGTAGCATGCAAAACAAAGACAACCCACGTGACAAGAACCAAAGACCCAGCAGCATGACTAGAGGTACTTCTGCGGCCATCGGGTGAGGATAAAAACTTCCCTGAAAACGTTCCTGAAACCAACCAAGATATTTTTATAGATTTTTAGTTTTTAAACTATATTTTTTGGTTTGTAAAATCTTGACAGTTCCTCTTTAAGTAAATTTTATATGCAAGATAAAATGAAGTTCATATACAGGTGTTTTATATATTAAAAACGACATTTGTTCATTTCTATTAAACTATCATAATTATCATTAAAGTGATGTATCTTAGTGAAACATAAAATCCTGTTCGAGTAGTGTATTGAATCCAATGAATTTCAAACCCCTTGAACGTACTAACCTCTTTTAACATTCATTCTGCCGTCTGAAATAATCAAAAATAAAATAAAATAAATAATTAAGAAAAACGAGGAACATTTCATATCTGATGTCATTAGATATTGTATTTTAACATCAACTCAAAAAATACAGATAAAAGTTGTTAAATCGTTGAGTGGGCATTTTTATTTCATTTTTTCTATCTCCAGAAATGGAAGGTTTTAACAAGGACTGGATAGTCGTTGCTGTTGTTAGACCATATTGATCTCCTTGGGGAAAAGAGCTCTGTATAATGATATTTTAAACCTAAAAATTTTCTTCACTATATAATAGTTTATGATTAACATATTCATATCTGAAATTACAGGCAGATCTGATGGGCACTTTTTGACCATCTAGCCTCATTATATCAATATTTTAACTGAGTGCAGTTTTACTGCCATTTGAGATAACTTTAGTAGTTAAGTTTCACAAAGTTTGTTGATGGTTGTATCGGACAAAAACATTTTTGCTTACAACTCAGCCTCCATAATATATTTATTTTCAGTATTATAAAGTATTTCAAACAAGGCATTTTAGGTGTGACCAGACATCTTACCACTTAGAACGTTGACTTTAATATTGGTCACTAGCTCGTCTGACGTACGACAGATGTATGTTCCGCTGTGGTGCATTTGCGCATGCTCAATCACCAGCTCGCTCCAAATGGTTCTACTTCTAAGAGACACTGAGTTGGTGATCCTGATTCCTTCATCCAGGTCTGTGACGACTTTGAGGCCGTTCATGAACCAGTCCAGCTCATCAGGGGGGTAGGAGTCGCTGGATGCGTTACACAGGAGGACCAGCCTATCGTACTTGTTGACGTAACTGTCGCCCGTAATATGAATAGCTGAAACAAATCGACATCCAGATACATTACTGGAGAGAAAAATAACTTATATTTCAGTCTTCGAAATGCTTTATACGTAATGAAATATAACAAAAATCAATAGGAAATGTTTAATTATTATGTTTTTAATACAATTTAATTATCTGCAAATAGGTTTTCCTATATTTCAACATTGTCAAAAATGATATTTTAAGCGTACAAATATAAATACTTACATGATTTTTGTTCTGAAAAAGAAAAACATGCAATATTTTGTATTATTTCAAAAAATATAATACGAGCAAAGAAGTATAATTGATTATTGATATTTGAACCATATTGTGATAAGTATCAAATGCTGACCTTTGACCGTGAGGAAGAAAGGCCTCCTAATGTCACGTGTCTGTGTGCTGACTTGACATTCATACGCCCCTGAGTCAAGGACACTGACGTTTCTGATATGGAGATTCCATTGCCTCTTGTGTATGACGTGATGGGTCTGAAACCGTGGGTCTCCGTAGTAAGTGTATAGACCCACCGTCAGGGGCACCGAGGGGATGGCTTTTCTCCACGTGACCTAAAGATTAAAGAAAGGGTACCAATATAACTTTTGAAAAGTGTTTAATTTAAATTGTTTAAATTTATCATTACTTATATTCATTTAAAATTCATTATTTTATTTATTTTGGCTTCGTTGACATAAGAGTTTGTTTAGTGAGTCAGGGAGACCGAAAGAATGATCTTCCTCTACGTGACCAAGATATTACAGAACGGAGTCCATAAAACATCACTGATTCAAAAAGTATTAATTTGTTTAAAATCAAAACGATGCTTAAAGAATTTGCAATGATATGTCGGGTTTTTAATATTCATACATGATTTTAAGATTTTGTTTTTTTTTAATAGATTAAAATGTTGTGTTTGTTCGATCGTTCATGGCTTTATAACTGTCTGTCTAATCACAGTAATTCCGTTTTTCGTCGTTTTCTTTTTGTGTTATGTCTTCTTTGAAAAGCTTTTCTTAACGTTTAAAGCCAATTACATGTATATGTAGATATACCTCGAGATATCCGTGGTATTCGAGATATCGGTGTTCGAGTTACCGAAGTTACTATCAAACTTTTTTTTTTTAAATAAATTGTAGAGTTATTATCAATTTGATGATAATAGATCTATATCATCAGTGTTTCATTGAAAGATTCATAACACCTGTTACATAAATTTAACCTTATATAGATGAACAACTACAAATTGCACGAGTTTAAAGAACAACAGATTGTTTTATTATAAACAGAAATAAGTTAGTTAACTAGATACGATCTCGTTACGAGTAACGAGTAGGTCTTCCTTGTGGTTTCTGTTTAAATTTTAAATCATACCATGAATAATCGATACAATTTCAGAATTAACCCCCCCCCCCCCCCACACACACACACTTTCAGATAATGTATACAAATCCCTTATTACGTAATAAATGGGTGTAGCAATGAGTTTTTCAGATAAATATTGCTACAATCAACAACTTTGCTTCTATAATGCATTACGAAATCTTAATCGTTTTTATGTAATTTGTAATATACTTTACGAGTCTCTTGACCCCCCCCCCCAAAAAAAAGGGGCCAGCCCCTTTTTCTCGATTTCTTTGAAAAGGTCTTAAGAATACTAACAATTTTTGTTCTTACACCCATCTAAAATTGTTGATCATTTTTGAGATACAAATGTTTGAATATTTTAGGGGCCAGCCCTCCAGATCCTTAATGGGGACAGAAATGCGTGTTTTGATAATAGGAATCGATTTAAATCATAAACTCAAACATTTTCTCTTCTATGATGTCTAACATAATATGTCTACTTCTCTAGTTATATTGCGTCAAAGTTTAAGTACTTTGGCCCCTGAAAATCCCTTATTACGTAATAAATGGGCGTGACAATAATTTTTTCTAATAGATATTGGTACGATCAACAACTTTGCTTCTATAATGCATTACAAAATCTTTATCGTTTTTAAGTTATTTGTAATAGAGTTTAAGAGTGCCTTGGTCCCTAAATAAAGGGGCCAGCCCCTTTTTCTTGATTTTGTTGGAAAGAACGTTTAATTATCTACTACTTTTGTTATATATGTCTTAACAAAATACCAACTGATAAAAAGATACAGATGAAAACGTATGAAAATTTTGAATGAAAATCCGTACTCAATTTTCGAGCCCAGGCGAGCTCCAAGAAATGGCGCCACTGGAGTAAAACAACATAATAGTGCACAACTTCAAACTATAGACTACTTATCCTGAAAATTTCATAGTCATATCTCTGATAGTTTCTGAGATCAGCTCTGCACAAAATAGGTCGTGAAAATGTGCAAAATGGCCGATAAATCGGTACCGGAAGTGACGACAGAAAAAATCTCAGAAATGTATAAAGTTTACATCAAGTCCCATCTTCTGTGAAAAAATGATTGAAATCGGTCGAATAATTTTCGAGAAATCGCGTGCACAAAATTTGTGGAAAAAAATAATAATAACTAGATACGATCTCGTTACGAGTAACGAGGAGGTCTTCCGTTCAATTTTTCAAACGATACCAATGAAGTTTCAGAATTTCCACTCACATTTCACATACAGCACATTAAAGATTTAAGGTTTTACTCCCCTAAAAATTCCTAATTACGTCATCAATGGGTGTGGCAATGAGTTTTACAAACTGATATTGTTACGATCAACAACTTTGCTTCTATAATGCATTACAAAATCTTTATCGTTTTTAAGTTATTTGTAATAGAGTTTTCGAGTGCCTTGGCCCCTAATTTAAGGGGCCAGCCCTTTTTTTATTTCTTTGAAAAGGTCTTAAGAATACTAACATTTTTTGTTCTTACACCCATCTAAAATTGTTGATCCTTTTTGAGATACAAATGATTGAATATTTTAGGGGCCAGCCCTTTAGATTCCTAATGGGGACAGAAATTCGTTTTTTGATAACTGGAATCGATTTAAATCATTAATTCAACCATTTTCTCTTCTATGATGTCTAACAAAATATGTCTACTTCTCTAGTTATATTGCGTCAAAGTTTAAGTACTTTGGCCCCTAAAAATCCTTAATTACGTAATAGATGGGCGTGGCAATGGTTTTTTCTAATAGATATTGGTACGATCAACAACTTTGCATCTATAATGCATTGAAAAATCTTTATCGTTTTTAAGTTATATGTAATAGAGTTTAAGAGTGCCTAAGCCCCTAAATAAAGGGGCCAGCCCCTTTTTCTGGATTTTTTGGAAAGAACTCTTGATTCTCTACCACTTTTGTTATATATGTCTTAACAAAATATCAACTGATAAAAAGATATAAATCAAAATGTGTGAAAATTTTGAATGAAAATTCGTACCCAATTTTCGTGCCTAGGCAAGCTCCAAGAAATAGTGCCACTAGCGCAAAACAACACAATAGTGCACAACTTCAAACTATAGACTACTTATCCTGAAAATTTCATAGTCATATCTCTGATAGTTTCTGAGATCAACTCTGCACAAAAAAGGTCGTAAAAATGTGCAAAATGGCCGATAAATCGGTACCGGAAGTGACGACAGGAAAAATCTCAAAAATGTATGAAGTTTATATTAAGTCTCATCTTCTGTGAAAAAATGGTTGAAATCGGTTGAACAGTTTTCGAGAAATCGCGTGCACAAAATTTGTGGAAAAAAATAATAAGAAGAAGAAATCGTACGAAAACTATAAGGTCTTCCGTTGGAAACGGAAGACCTTAAGAAGAAATCGTACGAAAACTATAAGGTCTTCCGTTGGAAACGGAAGACCTTAATTAAGGTTAAAAATATCAATCAAATATTGCGCACTGTTCTCATTGTTGTTATTTGAAATAAGACACCATCAAAAGTTAATGAGAAGGGGGCTAAATCATGATGTATTACTGTCTCATTTTGTCCATTTTAGTCTTATTTCATTTAAAGAGACAATAATAATTCAACGGTATGTATTTGTTATTATTGAAAATATGACACCATGGATAGTTAATGAGGAAGGAGGGAGGGGGGAGCTTTATAATGTTGCCTTACTGTTTTGGTTCCCAGGTTGTCTACAGCGCAGTACAGCACGGCTGTCTCCCCAGCAATGGCGGTGTAGTTCGTGCTGGTCGTATTCAGAATAATAGGCTCATGTACATTTGGAATTCGTCGACGATATCCTGAAAGTATCAAAGCAACAGCAGAATGAAAGCATTGAACATTAATCTTTAATTCTAAAAGGCTGATATTTTTATTACATTTCATTTTTCAAAAATCCCGATCAATGTTTAAGTTTTATAAAACAATTCCCCCTATGGGATTTTTTTTTACCTTGAGCTCGCTCGTTAATGGATGCTGCGATGTTTCATCATCGTCAGTTTACACGTAGAGCGTTGAGAATTGAATGTGTAACAGAGGATTAACGTCAGTTTTCAAGTAGTTTTTCAGACATCATTTTCTATATAATCTTATCAATAATTCATATTTCTATTAACGGAAAACTAATATATATGCGCCGTTGAAATGGCATGAGTTTACTTAAAGCTAGACTGTTCGGAATCAAACATATAATTAATTTGCTTCTGATTATTGTCAAAACTTAATACTAATGATCCAGTTTTTTCAAACGTTTTAAGTATTGAACAGGTATTTGGGGGGGGGGGGGGGGGGGGGGGTGTCAAAATAATTCGACGTCTTCGTAAGATTTTAGGCTTTAAAACCTATGTTGACAAGATCTCTCTGTGGTCAATCCTTGGTGCTTCGGGTAATCCTTGGTGGTTTCGAGGGATGCAATGTAAAATGCCATATCTATTATTCTGAAAGCATTTTACCATTTTTGTCACTTAGAACGTGTTTTAAGATTATTAGGAATAAAGTAATTGCAATGTCGCGATGGCTTTAGCATGTGCAGCGATAGGCAGAATATCTAGAAAAAAAGTGTTACCCAAATAGACAATATAATTTTCAGCTTATGTGTTAAGTGGGGGATATTTATACCTTGATTTAACACAAGTAAAAACCTTCCAAAATAAAAGCAAAAATAAAATAATCCGGAGATTCATAACCTGCTTTCTTTTTTTCTTCACTGAATAATTGATACATGTCAAAAGTTGATGGACAAAATTAAACCATCCGAGTTTTAAAAAAAGATAAACTTTTGTCTAAATAAGGAATTTTAAACATAGCTAGCTGATCATTTTCCCCTTGTAGTATGAAACATAAACCTATAGAAAACGTTCGGTGATAAAAAGACGAGACACACCCATCCTTGAAACTTGATGAAGATTATAAGCAATTACATTAAAAGAAACCAATTTCAGAATTCTTCTTCCCTATACCACAGACACCCCCGCAAGCAAAAGTAGTCATATTGCTGAGTTCAAGACGTCACATTCACGCCCCAAACAAGAACGAAATCAGAAACTGTATCGATCCGAAACGTTTTCTGGGGACTGTGACTATTGTTTCTGTCATAATTGGTAACAAAAAATACACCAGGCCTGGGGGCCATAAAAGTTAGACGAGCTCACTTTCGATCTCAGTCTCACTTTTCCACTATATCTTCCTTTGATAAAAGTGAGACTTAGATCAAAAGTGAGCTCGTCTAACTTTTATGGCCCCCAGGCCAGGTCTTCAGATGATTCGAATAATTGCTTTTAACGCTTCATCAAAAGTGTTGTAAGCCTGTACCAGCTATTGTTAATTGGACTTAATCCACTTTGAATATTTTATTGGAAGGAGGATTCAGTCTACTAAGAAGGTTGTCATAGGCGTGACCGTGACATGGAAATTTCATAAAATCCGATTGATAAACTAATTAGCACAAAATGAAAGAGATACAAAAAGCAGAAACTAAAACCCTTGCATTGAAAGAAAGCCATGTGCAGGTTCTTTTTACAGATGGTACCATTCAATAGAATGAGCATTAATTCAACATGGTATTCTTATTCATAAAACAAATTTTAGGCTTAAGACCCTTGCTCAAGATCTGGCCTGGGGGCCATAAAAGTTAGACGAGCTCACTTTTGATCTAAGTCTCACTTTTATCAAAGGAAGATATAGTGGAAAAGTGAGACTGAGATCGAAAGTGAGCTCGTCTAACTTTTATGGCCCCCAGGCCTGAACACAAAAGACGCAGTGTCTCTCTAGTATAAGAGTCCGACTAACAACAGAGTAAGATGTTCCGTGAGATAGAAACAAAACCTTGTCTGGCCTTCTTATCAATCAAGATTAATGATTCACCATTATAATTAAAAATGTACGAGTGTCACTTGCCCTATCGATCGTCCATGTGTCGTCATATCACCATCAACGAAGATGCGATTCGTCATCATCGGTATGACTAATCGGGTACAAGACAATGAAAAACCCAAATATGGATGATCCGCTGTCTGTCGTGCAAATCGTAATATCATGTTATTATTAAAATGCATCTTATTAAATAATTACAAAATTGGGGGTGGGGGTTGTTTATTTGCATTTCGAAAAAGTAATTGCTTAGAATTTATTGATTAATGTCTGTTCTATTCTCCGCAATTATGATCAAGAGCATGTTCAGTTTTTATGCAAAGCAGCTGATAGGACGGACAAAGACTTGTGTAATTATCTTGGAAGAAAACTGCAATCATTCTCATTTAAATTAAAACATTTTAAGGATTCAGTGTCTTTATCATGGGCAGGTGCTTTTAAATTCATGTACTTGAAAACGCCGACGAAACTTCAATATATTGGATATGCACTTATTTGTGTATAATTATTCAAAGTGACTGACTGTATAGCTTCGGAGGGAAATTGACCCAAAAGAGTGTAGATTTTAATGCCGTTTAATTTTGAATGTTTTAATGATAAGCTTTAAACCTTGTTTATCAAGAAAAAAAGATGGGTATATATTGAAAACATAACTTTTATTTTGCATTGATTATATCAATTGGTAGATTTGATATACTAATTAACAAATAAACGTTTTTTGAAAAAAGAGAATGTATGTATACAATTATTTTGATCTTAACGCGAAAGAGTTAAATAGGTCATTGAGTATTGGCAGCTATTGACACTTATTAAAGATTCGGTAAAATACCGCCACGAAAGAACTTTAACATTTTGTGGACATAAAACATTATCCATCCAAAGTAATTCTAAAATAAGTCAATAAAATAGTTCGAAACAACGTACTTTCTGGCTTTTATTCACGTATTGTCAACAAAACAGGCTCATTTTTCTAAAGAAAGAAGGGGCAAGAGTTATATATATAAAGGTTAGACAACTTGAACTTATGACACCTACTAAATACACTGCAAACAAATTTATAAAGCATGCCTTCTGTTTATTTGAAACCAAGATCTGGTTTTCTTTCGACTCTGTGAAGCAGGAACAATAATAATCGCATCAAAGGCCATGCACAAAGCTGTTGTTGGGGGGTAATAAAAGATCTGCGATTAGTGATGGGAGGTTGAACGATGCCTACTAACTGTCATGAAAACCAATAAATAATAGTAAGCATGTATTTCACTGCAAATTATTTCGGTCCAGACGTTTTATCCTCTCGACATTCATAGGGGACTATTAAATATGAAAAACCATATTAAAGGACGCCAGTTATCAGACGATTATCAATAAAATAACTGAAATATTATCATTCTATGTAAAATTGCCTCCATTTGTATTGCAGCTTTCACCGTACATTGACTTCTACTTATTTATACTTAGTGCTAACACCATTGATTTTTCACCAAATGATGCAAGTGCGTCCAATTTTTTTTTATATTGCTCTATCAGGATACAATAGGTGCATGGACCAACGGTTTGATCGTGAACAAAGTCAATAACAGCCGCTAACCATAAATCAAATGATCCCAAAATGCCTCTTCGCCAGCCGAAATCATTTTTTGAGATCTGCCTCTTTCTTTTATTAGCCTTATTGGAGATGACAGTAATGTAAACACTTTTCTGTGTTTACACAAACACTTACCTTGTATTTGGCAAAACAACAGCGAAAGGACCACCGTACACACACAGCACCACCGGCCCCACCCAGCAAAGAACCACGATCCTCGCGCCCCACCAAAAACCACAAAGCTGGCGTATTCACACATTCTACTGTTTATCCTTTTTTCTTTGAACTATCGTCTTGTACTATAATTTAATTATAATTTAACTATAAGTCACAGGAATCAGTTATGAATATCTTAATTAGCAGAACCTTCACATTAAGTTAGTGGAAAGATGGAAAAACCAAACAACTTGATTCCAGGAATGTCTGCCGAGCGATTGTTGTCACATTGGTACTGTCATAACTGCCGGCTCCTCTTGTTGCAAGTCTGTTTAGTGGTCAAGTACAGCTCCTTAATTACTCTTAATTAGCTATTACTGACATCTCCGCGGCAGACAAGGTAATGAACTCACCAGCAGTCCGCTGTACCATGCATGTGTTCTTAGCTTCAGCTCCTTGATCAGAACTAGAACTTAATGAAATAGATCGGGTGTCCTTGTCCAACAAATGACAATGGTTTGCAATTCGGTTCTTAATGAAATCCTCAAAGAATCTGCTTTAATGTCCACTGTTTGATCTTTACAAAAAAGGATTAGTCACAATTCGTCATGCGATCTTCCAGAGAACGCATCTCAATTATGACAAGTCAATCTGAGATATTAGTAACGCACTTTCATTTTTTTTTTTAAATCACATTCATACCTGTATTTTAATTTAACTTCCTAAAATTCCCTTTGAATATAATTATGCGGTTCCATTATAAAACAGTCTCAGTGTAACGAACTTTTAAAAAAATCCACTTTCGATTATGAAAGCAGATGTGCGCACTGCTCAACTTGAAACGTGAAGGACTAAAAAAAGAACAGCCCCCATTTAGAAATAAAAACGCCGACAGACTGTAGCCGGGACCTTCTGTAGCCGTGGTTTCTTCCCATCCAATCACCGCCGGCCAGAGTAGGAACGATCCGTCTAGTAGGCTGTGCTCTCCCTCCCTCCACGTACTCCGTATCCCCAGGCTGCTGAATCCTGCACGAGAGTGGCTCTCCTATCGCGCTCTGATAGCAATTAATACAAAACAATACCCAGCCCGCTTATGATCATTTCCGATAGTCGATCTCCTTCCAATAATGTGGAACAGGCAAGGGTATTATTTTTTTTATTACGAGAAATATTCATCTAATCCCGTAATATAGACTGTCGGTTTCCTCGCATCAAATGAAAAATGACTGTAAATAAACCCGCATTTGTACAATTAAATGAAATAGAGAGTTTTAACTCTGGATTTGGCGACAGAGCTTTTTATGGCATCGTTTTGTAATGGGCTACTTCAGTATTTTATGGCGGATTTGCAGCTTGTCAAGAAAAATATACGACTCTTCTAAAGGGCGTTAAATTGTGTTGATTCAAAATATTTGTCCGGTAGCGAATGGTTGTTTGTTTTTCAAAGGTGTTTGCTGAAAGGCGAGTAAATAGCTTCGAGTTCATTACTGCTACTCTGGCTGAAAATATGTCAACATACTAACTATTTAGTGGGTAGCTCTGAAATAGAAACCTTCTAATTGCAAAGTATGTACTTCAACGTCGCTATGCACTCTATAAAAAGCGATTATCTTGCCTCCTAAATAAATTGACATGGTATGAAAGGTTTGCAAGAAAAGGAAAGAAAGTGCATTCTCTTAATCAAAAGAAAAAAGTGTGAACAAGTATCTACTTCTTTAGATACACTAAATGGCCACACATAAACGCTTCCATAGATGTCCTGTCGGTTATAAGGGGTTGGTAGATCACAACAAGAGTTCTTAAAGAAGAGCTTAGATACTAAAGTACAGTTGTTCAGGGACAGACATTGTTCAACCCCCGTGCCTTGAGATGCTTAAACTGACAGTGGCCCGGCCTTACCCCCAGTACTCCATTGTTTCCTGGCTCTTTATCGTCTTACCCGAAGTCTTTGTAAGGAAAATACCTTTCTTTCAAATTTTAAATGAGAGAAATAAACAGAGAGTGAAAGAGGGTTGCAGTGCATGTGATCTTTAGTAAATATCAAATAAATATTCAAAGTGGGTCCCTACTCGCTGTTTATTGGTTTACGAAAAATATAAAAATATAACTGATAATTTCAAAATTGGACATTTCTTGACATATTTTCTTAATTCAAAATATCAGATTTATGTTCCACCTAAAATTTTTTTTTTTTAAATTCAGAGTAATTTAGGCCTACGTGTATTTTTCTTTCTTTCATTATTTTTTAGTATATAAGAATCAATCACCTTGAAAAAACTGTAATTAAAACATTTCTTTAGAAATTTAGCTGCGGCATTATGTTTCCTAACTGCATAACTCTTTAATTTTGAAAAAAATATAGAACATGTATTTCATAATTTATTTCATAATTTATTTATGAACAGTACATGTGAATACTAATACATATACATGTATAAAACGGACTTTCTTCGGCATTGCCCGCTTTACAAGTTAGTCATGTTTTTCATGATAAAATAAATATATTTTAATATACTAAGAAGTACTTAAAAATGCAGAGGTGGAGATCATGACAATGTTTTTTTCTTCAGTGCTTATTACATTATCTCTACAATCCGTATAAACCAGAAATCAATTTGTTTTTTAAATAAGTGGACAAATCTTAGCACATTAACTCTTGATGACAAATTAAAAATCCCAAACTAAACAGATGTTTTCTTCTCCAGAGGAACACAATGCCTATTTTCATTGTGATCCCTATCTTATAATTCCCCATTCATTCCAAACCATACAATGGATGACATTAATAACTTTTCTTCTGTCGCTCCGACCAAATAATGTCCAGGATACCCCTTTGTCCTCACAATTTTTTCTTGTTTGTCTTCTTATTGACATATACACACTGAATTTGCTTAACACGATTGACAGATATTATTATAAGGAAAAAATCACAAACTTTGACATTTATATACCAACACAAAGCTGTGTTAACCTCATGGTCATTCTTTTTAAACGAATTTGTTTAGATATTTTGACCACCATTTTTAATCCAATTCATTCATGTGGGCTATAGACTGTTTTAATAAACACACAGATTACGTTGTAAATTACATGATCTTTTCTCATTCAAAGCAAATGACAATGCAAAAAAAAATTCCTGTTTTAAATTGATTTTTATCTAACTCTTAAAAACCGTGATTATAGAAAAATATCAACAGGTTTTTTTCTTTGTTGCGACTCAATACCTATAAGCCCCCCCCCCCCACTTGCAAAGTTATTGAATTTAGAAGTATATAAACTATTAAGAAATAGACATTGAACCTCCTACATGTGTATATAGATGTAAATAGACGAAAGTTCTCTGTTATTCTTTAAGTATTTTCATTGTTGAAAAGCTCTTGGACTCCGCAAAAAAAAAAAAATGTTACGGGCGAGGATGAACCATCACCCGGAAACAATCCCGAACTCGCGTCTGTTGCTATTGATAACGCAATCCAGAGGTCATTGAATAATTCAGAATTGTTTCAACGATAGTTTTTTTTTGGGGTGGGGGGGGGGGGTGGGGGTGGGGGGGGATTAATCCGATTTAATAATTGTCTTAACTGCGATTACAATACTACAAAACGTCTATGTGTCTAGATAAATGCTTTATGCCGAGAAAACAGTTATAGGGACTACTAGTATATAAGTAATGGTATGAAATTGTCTTGCATGTTAGAGCCTTTACATAAAATATTCTTTTGTCTGTCATTTGATTTCCTGTTGACTGTATGCCAACGTGGTGATGCCAATGTTGGACACATACTTTGTCAAAAAAATAACAAGACACTTATAAAATTAATATTTGGTAAATTATTTTGAAAGGTTTAGGTATTAAAGGCATATTCTCTTGATCTGGGGTTTCTCTATTGATTGATAAGTGCGCCGATCTGTAGACCGTTCTGAATACGCACAATTCTCATTTAATTCTTCGAGACATCTAGTGCCAGTTCATAAGTCCAGCTTTTCGAGATCAGTTAGACCAGCATCAATCTGGGAACTCCTATCAAACAGTCTGAGATCTCCCTGGACAATAGCTGAACGCCAGCAATCCCACCACACGGCGGGACCCTAACCCCGTCTTGTCTGTACGGTCCACGGCTATCCGAGTCAATGTACGGAATAAAGCTTCTCACGGGGGACCTCATTCTATATAAGTCTTGTATTTTTGGAGTATTGTGGGGTTGTTGCAAAACTGCTTATTAAGTTGGCAAACAGGATAGAAAGTAGAAAGTTTCAAGAAAATAGCATACAAATGATTTGCTGAGTATGAAATTCAAGCAGCGTCATGTATTTCGTTTGACTATATTTATATTTGTTTTAGGATTTTATTCTACACTTGCAGTACCAGAACTATCTTATCATTAATGGGTTATGAATGTGGAGACTAATTGTCCAATGAAGCCATACAATATCGTCCCATGTGAGAAACTAACTTAAAAAACCATTTGTTATCAGACACGCTACCAATCTTGTTTATCATTTTCTCGTTCACATCGATTTCGTATTTTTCTGAAATGGTCCTGCTCTGATGATGACTTTACTCGACTCCTTCGAAAGCATGAGAAATCTATCAAAAACAATACTTCTGCTGATCCCCCTAAATCCGAACCTTCCGAGGGATCCCATTCACAGCAATCACGGGATTTGGTTCACGTACCGGAGTAACTCCAAGCAAATTGAATTACGGTCTAATTCTTCCCCAGCACCAAGACTAAAGTTGGACCGAGTTCAACATGATCTGAAATTTTATTATAAAACGTCAGAAATTGGATGCTCGAGACAGAGATAAATTTAAGCAATATCTTTTATGGACAACTCAGTCGATTTGTGTGACCTTCTGATAACGAATTATCCTTTGATTGAAAAGTGACTGCTTTCTGTATCTTCTGTATATATCAAAATTTCAAATTACACGAACTCTCTCCCCTTTTCATACTTTATTTTTTTTTGTCCTGATGAGGTACTAGTAAATAAAGTCATAAAGAGTCAGCTTTCACTATTATACAAGGCCAGGAGTGGGTATACGTCTTCGAGTTGTATATTTGTCTTCAAGTTCGCCTCATTCCATAAAATGCTAATATCTTAACTACTGCATGAATGATAACAAAGCGAACGTCGATGATTCTTTCGCCCAAACAGTCTAATCACTCAGTAATTGAACGAAGAAAAAATCTGGGTCATTAAGTTGATAAATATTGACTGCAATATTACATAAATAATGCAGTCCTCCCTGGAAGTAATTGGCGTGCCGATTCCTATCTAACTAGGCATAAAATCACAGACAAGCTCCTTTGGCTGAGTCACTGATGTCACGTGACGCCATCAATCACGTGATGTGCGCGCTCGGGTAGAACTCCAATCCCTGGCGAGGGTAGCTGACCACGTTAATGATTCATGGATCATCATTTTTCATTGCATTCACGGCATTTCACAGCAATAACCATACTTAGAACTCATTCATCATATCCTTTTTTTCTGACACTCGACCTAAGGCCATCCAGCCGGTAAATGAATGACTAAGAACCTTTCCAATATTAAAGAGTATTTATTGTGAATGAAAAATTAATTCGTCAGTCTATGGCATCCTTAATGAAAATATACATTATTAATCTGTATATTGCACACCTGACAACTGTATCTGAATGCCCATCACTAACAAAGTGTATTGCCAGTCGTTCTGTATCTCTCTAAGAGGTATCTTTTGTACATATAAAAAAGATAACTATGTAAATCAAATCTTTAAATCATCAGTACAATGAACACTTCCATAATTGTAGCACTGACTGCATTGTCAACAGTAAAAAACATTACATTTTACTTGCATTTGGCAAGTGTTAAATTTATGTCCTGAGTTGTAACTATATATCAAAGTCATCTTTCTACCTTATTTAAATCTGTTACCTTTATAAGATTGACAGATATATAACAAGAACAAAATAATATGCTTGATATATAATATATCTATCAAGTAACAAAAATCTTCATGAAATATGAATGGAAGGCATATGAAACAATGTGGTTCAACTTTTGAATCAGGCTATAACAGGAATTAGAGCCTTCAGTGTACACATCAGGAGCTGGCCATGATGTCTTGTACATAGCTGGAACAGTCGCGCCTCTGTAGCTCCGACATAAAGCCGCGCAGATCCAGGTCCGAGGCCAGCTGGATCTGGAGTTTTAGATCTGTGCAGTGTCCGATAAACTTCTCAAGGATCTTTGGATTTACACTGCGATTTGGATCCTCCATAAAGCTATGGAATAAGAAAAATATTTATGGTGAATTCCTTCTGATAATCATGTAACAGGTTTACCTTCTGCATGGTTATAAGAATTTCAATCAATGTTTTACATCTTGTTTTTTTGAAAATTTATTTTTTAATCATAGTGTAAGAGATAAAAAGTTTAGCTTTAACTCATACCAGTCTGTAATATACATGTAAATCAATAAAAGGATTAATGAGCACTGTCTAAGAAAAGATTTACATTTTAACAACTTCTTGTATGAGGGAGTTTGTCAACTTGACGTATCTCTTTAATTCCTGAAGGTAGCGGAAATCTCCATTAACCAGCACGTTGTGACACAGAGCATGCCCCCAGCAGCTCTTCCTGTTGTAGCTCTCGCTGACAATCAATGCCTGTAAGAATTGAACCATCCAACGGGAATATCATTTCTTCACTCCTCACACATTAGACTTTAATTATTTTGGAGTAAACCCACAGAGGGAGATATCCCTTTTTAACTCTATCCATACAACAAAACGCAAATTGAATAAGACTTCAATTATTTATATTTGTGTAAATCATGAATATTCATGATATAGGGAAGCAGATGGCCGTCTGTTTACTTCAGTCAGAAATCTGAGGATGCCATATGACAAAATTAAAACCATCTTTATTCAAGTTTTTGTGACTAACAAATTTCCGAGGTACCGTTATTGGCAAAGCGTTTGTCATGCATAAAAATCTTTCCTGGAAAAATGATTATTTCATAAAGTATTCTAATATGAAGTGAAATAGTATTTCAAATTAAAAACTTTCCCTTTTTTAAAATCAAAGTACTGAAGTACTGATTGGAGTTGATTTTATCGATTATCATTTATTTTAAAATCAATTTATCTTGCATGGTAATTAGTTTCTAGTTTGTATTTGAATTACACACTTTTTTATAATATGAATTTTTAGACTTTTCCGACAAGAATTTCGAGAAACCCCATATGAATCATGTTGTGTAATATTTAAAGATAGATTTAAACTACCAATGCTTCAGCATACATTACATCGAATTTTTTTCTATTATTTTCAAGAATTTAGTCTTGTCAGCGGTGATGATTTGTGCTAAGGTCCAAACACTGTTTCACTTTTGGTTTGCCAGAGTAACTGCAGAGGAGAGTTGATTAAAATCAACTCCCAAAAAATAGGTTCCTAATGAGCAAAATTTAAAATATTTTACCTCAGTACCGATCCAAAAATATTTCAAACTTCATTTTATGTCCCACATTGATTTTATTATTTCACTCAAAGATTATTTTTCTTTAAATATACAAATACTGACATCATATGGTGTTCTTTTGAAAAATAGCTTTGCAAAATCTTCACTATTGGCACAAGTAAATATACAGTCTGTATCTCATATACCGAGGTACTTGTATTTTAACTAATCACGAAAAGTAAATAACTACATGCTTGATATGATATGCAGAACATTTATCATGAAATGTGTGCTTACCTCAGAAAAACGGGGGTGAGATTTGATGAACTGGTCAGCTCCCTCATCTGACATATGAATGACCTTGACCCCTGCACTTATAAAATGCAACTGTAAGGCCACCAGTCTAGCCTGCTTCATGCATGACTGGGCGTTCCTCATACAGCCCTCCTAAAAACAGGTCAATCAAGAAATGTCAAAAAGACTCAATCTTATTGCGGTTTCATCAATATTCAAAGACATCAATTAAAGAGGATGCGAAAAAAATCACACTTTCAAGGATACATAAATTCATGGCCAATGATCCTATTATAAAATATTTTGCACTTTAATGATAATTTAATACATGTATTGTGGATCATCTAAACAAAGAAATCCTATGGCTGACATATAAATAACAAGCACCTTGCAGTAGCTCTCTGCAGCATCCATGTAGAACTGTACGACTGACTGCAAGTTTGTTTGTGTTTCAGGAGAGGAATCTACAGAAAATCATTGTGAAATAAACATGATACCACGACAATTGCTCAAAATTTTACAGATTTTTTTCATCAGTACAACAGATGTCCAAGTCTACCAATCCAGGGTACTGTCTGTTTGTCCATTCAGTCGTTTGACCATTCAGTCGACTGATTTTGATGTTCCCTACCTATGTTCATTTCCCTGAAAGTCTCCAGAATCTGCTGTGCTCTGCTCTGCAGCAAATGAGCGATCTCGCGGTGCATCATGAAGTTATGAGCCACCATGTCAAAGGTTTCATTGTCCTGTGGGTGGTACCGCTTCAAGTAATCTATAATGGCCATCTTCAGACTCTTTTCCTACCATTAAGATATCACTTTGATTAGAGTGGAATATTTAAGAGATTCAGTGCAGCAAATCAATGTATCCGAGTTAATTGAAAAATAACCAACATAATAATTAATGTTTAATTATCATGAAATGCCATATTAAATCACACCTAAAGTATATTGCATTGAGTACATATGTTTGTTTTACAATTGATAACCCTTGACCTTTTAAAAAAAATATCTTACAGCATTTAATTCATAAATATTTTTTTTATAAAATCTATATTTTTCAAACACATTTTGTGATTAATTTTACCTTCTCAATTCCTTTCCTCAGTAGGAGTTCAAACTGCTCATTTTGCTTTAGTGAGTCGAATATGTAGATCATCTCGTTGAAGCGCCCGATCCCTGTCAGAAGCCTCACCTGTGACAGAACAATAGATGCTGTCCTTTACAGGTGTAAATGCACAGGTATGAATTACAATAAGTTTTGTATGTATAACTGGTCATATTAATGTTCAAGAAAAATCTTTCATTATAATGACTTTTTTAAAAATAAATTCTAATAACCAAATGTTAGATAGAAATCAATTTTTTTAAGTAACTGTATATAGTTCTAATAAAAAAATTCAAAAATCTTTGCATGTTATGTGTAAATGGTTATATAGGGCAGTCATAAGAAGGAAAACACTTACATTGCAAATTCCCTATATATATTTCATTAATTTATTCAGCTGTTATAATGAGCAAAGTAAATCAGACGTCCCTAGATGTTAGTATAACCAAGTTTTACTGTATCTAACTTTCTTGATTCTACCACTTTTTTAATTCCTTAGCTCTCACAATTAATTATTTGTCAAATATTCCCTTGCCTGAACTTCTAACATTGATATTGATTGATTGAATCTATTTTTAGACTAACATATGCTGTTTTACACCCACTGGCACTCATAAACAATGAACAATGTAGGCCAAGAGAGAAAAAACAAGGAGTAAAAATAACCTTAATTGTACTATGGCAGTATGCTGTATTTCGTTTTATCTCATAATTGTACTCTACCTAAAGAATTCTAGTACATTGATGAAGGTCAGGTCTCTGAGGCATGTACAGCATAGGTACAATGAGTTATAGTCTGAATCTGAACTGACCATGTTGATAAACTCAGTAACAATTACCCTGGTAAGTGTAAGTAAGGTCAAAGTAGTGTGTAGGTATGCTGTTGTCACTATTGGTTGCCTGTGTACTGACCATAAGTAACGCATAATAATTGGGTTAGAATTTAAGTAGTGTGTTGGCATATATATATCAGTTTAACAGTAACTTGATCCAAAGGGGCGGATCATGTTGTTGAGTTGCCAGGTATGGATCATCAGATTAAATGAGACGAGAAACCTTTCAGGTCTATGGGATTTGATGATGTGACCAACATATTTTCATATCCCCGTATACAAATGATACCCATATGCCTTATTTCCTCAGTGTGTTTTTATACGAGTGTGTGGGTTGTGTAGGTACAATGTGGACATTATTGTGTGTGTACTGACCATGTTAGAGAACTCTCCCTCCTTCTCCATCCACACGGTCATCACACGGGCGGCCCTCAGTACGTTGGAGATCCCCTCCATGTTACACACCCCGGAGTAACACAGGTGTGCCAGGATCAGTAACTCTGTCTGGATATCCAGGACTGGAAGCAGGAAATGAACATATCATATTTACAACATCATTCATAACCTTAATCCTGAAGAACACTCTATTAACCCCCTAGTTGGCCTTACTGTCAAGAACATTCCATTAACTCTCCTTACTGTGTTTGGGGATGTCTTGGTCGTCCCCCGATAGTGAGGTCAGGGCCTCCAGTAGCTTGTCCCCCAGGGTGCTGGGCACGGGACACAGCTTGACAAAGCTGACTGCCTCCTCACTCCTCTCTGAGGGGTTAAAGAAGGAGGCCTGGTCCTTTTTGATGCCAGCTGAAAAAATCCGAGTAGGTTTCTCAACCTTTTTTTTGGGTGTACTTTGTTGCAAAGAATCGATTTACATACCGTATATGTAACATAAACCTATTGGCAGATGCATAGATAGAAAAAGAACTTCTAATATATACTCTTCTTGTCCATCATTGAAATACTATAAGAACTATACTCTGTCCCGAGTTCTTGCTTCCATCACCGCTTCATGTTTCAATACACATCCCAAAATAGAAAGTCTACGGGGATTTTGCATTGCATCCGCCATTAATAAGCCAGGATGATAACGTTGAAAAATTGCTCGAGGTGTCCTGATGGCCCCGAGTACTTCTGAATGGAGAAAAGCTGTAAACATTTCCCATTACAAATCTCCATAAGAAATTTGTTTTCCTTCCAGTAGACTTTTATGAGTGAAAAAGGATAATTTATCAATGAAGATATCTTGGATATTTTCCATTTCATCGATTTCAACTGTACTTCTTTCACAGGTATGTGACATATTTTTCTATTAAAAATCACCAAAAAGTGATGGAAGCAATAACTTGGGACAAACTATAGTATGTATTTACTCTGACATTCTGTATTGAAAAATCTTACCTGAGCTGTTTGCATACATGACTTTATAAATTTCAACAATGGAATCACAGATGAAACTTGCTATCTGAAATATGATGAAATAAATAGTATATAAGTTTGTTATCAACTAAAGCTTCATATTTCAATGAATAACTTATGTACTGTGTTACCACTGTAAGAGGACCTCGTTGTTTACCTGCAGTGACTGTAGATTGGAGGTACCCAGATAGTCGGCAGCCAGTCGGAACTTCTGCTCGGACTGGGACCTCAGTAACTGCTTCAGTATCTCAAACTCATGACAGGGCACTATATCCTCGTATGTCTTCTCTAGAATCTATTCAAAATCCAACATACATCATAGTTATTGCAAACTTCATACACTTTAAAACTTAACTTCTCAAGGCGGTATATAACATATGAAAATTCTACATGTACATGATTATGCACAATGAATCCATAAAAATCAGTGTAAAAACTGATTAAGGTTAAAGTAACATGAAAAAGATCATTTTTTATCAGGGTCTACTGTTTTCATTTATCTTAGCCATGATTATTTTAATCTATTCAACCTACACAGGCCATTAGGAAACAGGTTACAATCCTTTTACAACACTTCTTCCCATGCTTGATCTCATTCTCCAGAGTTTCCATAGTAACAATTATTTGTTCCTTGTCCGGAGGCAGGAAGTCCGTTCTCATCCCTCCCAAAGATCCAATGTTCACAGCTGAAAATATCAACAGTTATCATAATTTATCTTAAAAAGCAGCCTCTGGACTGTCTCTTACCAAGCCCAAAATCTCTGACCAACATGTATTTCTGACTACATAATGATTTATGCATGAATCCATAGGATTTGATATAATAGGTTAATCTATTTTCTTTTATTATCAACTAAAAGATGTTAGTGTAGATGCAAAAGTTATCTGCCCTTTATAAGGAATTATAGAAACTTACGTTATTCAATTTTTTTTTTAATATTAAAAATTTACCACTGGATATAGAGGGTATTGAGACCGGTGAGGCTATGGACTGCCTGTGTTGTCTGGAGGGAGACCCAGTCAGGATAGATTTGATGTTGGGAGGTAGGCTGTTCACATCGGCCACTCCTCGCGCCAGTCGAATACAGGTCTGAGAAAGAAGAATAAGGGTGAATTGTAATTTTTAAAATCATTTTGCAATAATTATCTGAAAACAACACTTCTTTGAAGTATAGTACCTAGTCTATCAGTAAAGAATGGTTGTCGCTTTAACAACAGGAGACAAGTGAGGTTGATCTTGCTAAATACATACCACTACAATGGCAAGATTTTTGTTGTAAACACCAAACTCTGCGGCCAGTCGGCAGCAGTGGGAGGTGTAGCCCCTGTCTAATAACTGGTTAATGATCTCTTGAAGAGCCTCTATTTCCTATATTAAAAAAAACAAAAACAAAATCATCTATCTGTTGAATAATTTGTATGGATGATTGCTACATGGCATGATACATGTAATAAAAAATAACAGACCAGTGTTTTTTTTTTTTTATAATTTATTGTTTTTGTTCCATACATACTAGTACTAATGTTGACATTATTAAATTCAGTTTTTATAAATTTTATACACATGCATACTCACTCACACACAAGTATAATTACATACATTTTTCAATATTAGTGGTAAATGGTTACTTTGCTTCCAAAAAAAGAGAAAAAACCAAAAAGAAATAAAAAACCAAAAAATAAATAACAAATAATAATACGAATAGTAATAATCATAATATCATAAACTAATCTAAAATGTTTTTCCATGTAAGCCACAATTTTTCAAAATTGCGCAGCTTTTGATTTTGGATAGCAGCATATTTTTCTACATGGTATTTTATTCTTAAATGACTGAGTAATCCAAGAAAATTTGGCATTTTGTTTTGCATTAAGGATATAAAAATATATTGTTTAACATATAAAATTATGAAGTTTATAACCCTGTTATTGTTTGACAATGGTAGATCACCGAGAATAACATTCGAAACATTGAAACCAACTCTTTCAGAGGTTTTTCTGTATATATGAAGACTTAAATCACTCCAGAGTGTTTGTACTTTATCACAAGCAATGAAAACATGTATTATTGTTTCAACATTTTCCATACAAAAACCACAACAATCAGAAGTTTTAATGTTAATTTTCTTAAGGTATTTTCCAACAGGAACAATTCTATGTAAGATTCGAAATTGTAACCACTGGGCAGAAGAATCACTAGTGGTTTTATAACAAATTTTAAAAACATCTTGCACTGATATTGTGTCTACTCCATATGGCCTAAGCTCTGCCTCCCACTTGCTGATTGAGGTTGGAATAGCCTCATTTTTATTCAAGAAATTATAAAAGATTTTTGAGCATTTTTCAGAAGATATGTAGGTTCAAAAAATAAAGGTACATATGGATTAGGAAGTCTTTTGAAAGAAGACCTATCTATTAACAATGATTTCAAATATTTTGAAATAGCTGTAACAATGCTATTGTATTGCATCACACAACTATCAGATAGATTGTATGTGTTTTTAAGAACTCCAAAGTCTAAAAGATTACAATCATCATCAAAAAAATCTTGCACAACCTTTATTCCTTTTTCATACCAGGATTTAAAAAAAACTGGTTTGTTGTTAACTTTTATATTAGAGTTATACCACACTGGAATATAATGAAATTTGTTTTTAAAGTGCGGAGTGTAAGTAAAAGATTTCATATAACATGACCAAGCAATCAAAACATCTTTCCAAAAGGCGTTATTTTCTTTTAACAAACAATCAAACACAAAACTATCTCCAAAATCATACAATTTCTGTAAAATATCATCTCCATTGAGAGCATAGAAAATATCCATCCATGGTTTATGTGAGCAAGTTAACCTTTTAATCCATGTACATTTAAGTGATGTAATAAAACTTCTAACATCTACCATTTTCATACCACCTGACAAGTAGTCTTGTGTTATAAGAGACCTTTTAACTTTGTCTGTTTTGGATTTCCATAGAAACTCAAAAAAGGCTTTGCATATAAATGCTACAATCTCCTTTTTGGGAGTAGGAAGCGATATAAATAAATGATTTAGTTTTGGAATTAACAAACTCTTAATGACAGTGACACGACCAACTGGAGTAAGAATTCTTCTTTTCCATTGTTCCATAAGTGCAATGATTTTTGGAATCTGATTACCAAAATTAATATCAACAATTTCAGAAAGTTCAACGGAAAATTGGAAACCTAATAAATTAAAAGATGTAGATCCCCAGTCTAATTTCCATCTGGTATGATGAAACACTTGATCAGAGAATTTTTTTGAACCAATCCACACAATTTTTGTCTTAGATGTATTAATTTTAAGTCCTGAAAAGCTGGAGTAAAAATCTATAGTTTCTAATGCTTCGAACAAGGATTTTGGTGAACCATCAAGGGCTAACAAAGTGTCGTCTGCATACTGTGATATTATATGTTCTTTATTATGAACAAAAATGCCCTTAATATCATTGTTTTGCTTTATAAGAATTGAAAGGATTTCTGCACATATAATGAATAAATATGGAGCAACAGGATCTCCTTGTCTACAACCCCTTTGTATGTCAAATTGTTCTGATAAAAACCCACTTTGTAAAATGCAGGCACGGAAATTTGTGTTTAAAATTTTTATCCACTGGATAATATATTCTCCAAACCCAAAATAACTTAAAACTTTATAAATAAATGACCATGACATAGAGTCAAAGGCTTTTTCGAAATCAATGAGGACCAAAAGCCCTGGAATTTCATGTATCTCTGTGTACGACATCAGATCATAAACAAAGCGAGTATTTTCCCCTATGTATCTACCTTTTATGAAACCAGATTGTGTATTTGAAATAATAATGTCCAAAACTTGTTTGATTCTAAAGCTTAGGCAACCAGATATGATCTTGTAGAGAACATTTAAAAGGGTTATTGGTCGCCAGTTCTTTAGAAACTGTCTTGGTTTGTCCCCTTTTGGCAAACATGAAATTATTCCAAGTCTTTGAGAGATAGGAAGCTCTTTTTTAAGAAAAATACAGTTAATAGCTCTAACAACATAATTTCTGATATCACTCCAAAAAAACTTGAAAAATTCTGCGGTATACCCATCACTACCAGGGGACTTATTATTCTTCATGTGCTTTAATACGTTAAGAACTTCTCTTTCCTCAATGTCTTTCTCCAGACCTTTGGACGTATTTGTATCCATTTTAGGATTATTAGAATTCAAAAACATTTCTTCTAAATTTATATTAACTAAACTTGAATCTGCACTTTTATACAGAGTTTCATAATATATCTTAACTTCATCTAAAATTTCTGTTTGTTCATATATAGTGCCAGTACCCTCTAATTCAATTTTTTTTATTGTTTTATTTAAATAATTCCTAGATTCTAAATTACAGAAATATTTTGATGGTTTTTCACCCTCTTCTATCCAGCGAGCTCGGGACCTTATCATGTGGCCTAGTAACTTTTCTTTTCTAATACTCTCGAGTTCCTTTTTTTTTTCATCTAATTTATTTAAATCAATGAAAGCATCTGATTCTAAATCCTCAATTTCTTGCAATAGTGTTTTTTCTTTTTGGTCTTTTTCTTTTTTGATATATGAAGAATATGAGATAGTATTTGTGTTTGTAATATGAAAAAAAACATTCATTACACAATGCACATACAAGCTCAAATGATGCAATCTCAAGTTAAATACATGAGCGAGTAAATGAAATCATTGAAAATTTATTTTGAAATTCTGGGAACTTTTAAATCTCTCCTAAATCAGTTGATAAATTTGAGCAGTTATCTGCTCATACAAAGAAAACCCCTTCATTTCAATCACATTTAAAAACTGATTTATATTCAACATATCTTGAATGAGTACCGGTAACCCATTTCTCTGCTCGTAATTTCATTTAAATGGTAAAGGTGGCTTATCATTATGTCTTGCACGAATAACTAATCATATACCTGCTCTGCTAGGTCAATAGGGCAGCTGTCCATGCTGGGGATTTTGCCCAGAGATAAGAGTTCAGTGGGCAATGGGCTGCCCACTACAGTGTCCAGTTCCAGCAGAGTGAACAGGTCCTCAGGGACATCCACTGAGCTGGACAGGTGCCCAGTCTACATAAACACAACAAACTTCTAATTTCAAATGAGGGTACTATTTACAGGATACTGCATAAATATATGCTTAGACATTGAAGAGATGCAAAATATTTCAAACTTAGGTTCACAATATTGTGATTACTTTATGAAAGAAAAACTAATAAAAAGAGAATGTGACATATTTACATTAATATTCTCTTAAAACAAAGGCACTCTTTTTGAGCAATTTGTTAGGATATTTATAAAAAAATTTAATTTGGAAGAGAGTGGTCTCTCTTGATGAAGCCACCTGAATAATGTTGACAGCATTCTCAATGCGAGCCCTCCACATCTTGTTGTATAGCTGGTCCCCGAACTCCTGGTTACAACTGGTCTCTGTCCCCTCGATCCACTGATGCCCCAGCTGGTACAGGTACGCCTTCTCACTCAGGTCACTTGTTAGCTCTGCTTCACTCTGATGATAAAGATATCATCAAAACCATAATGTACATGTTATGAATTACACTTAAATAAAGTGCAGCACTTTTTAAATTATAAAAACTGACTTTATTTTAAAACTACCGTACTTATAAATACATCTAGATATATTATGCTCATTTTGTCACTTATCAAAGACAAGCCGTACAGTTGATGAAGTCGTACAGTTGATGAAGTATGCCGTCAATTAAGGCCCTGCATGTACCTGGAAGTATTGAGCCACGGTGAGTGGCGCCACCTTGTGGTGTGTACAGCGGTCCTCACAGGCCGTCCATAACTTCCTGCGGGTCACTGGATCCTCCCACAGAGAGGTCACCGACAACTTCTGCTTCTCCCATTTGTTCTGAAAAAATTGATTAGGAAGTATTTACAAGAGAAGTTTTGAATTAAATATAAAATCATTTTCCATCTTTCCTACATCTCTCAAAGTCAAATCACCGAACATTTGGTAAAATGAACATGGAGGAGTTTCTGACCTCAGCAATAGTGACATCATCCATACTGATCCCACTCTCCCGAGCAATCAGCCTGGCCTCTTTAAACATGCACTTGTTTATCAGGTAATCCATGATCTTTCTGCACTCCTGCTGGAATACTTCCTCTTTGCCTGACACCAGATTTTTGAAATTGACATCTAGTATATGGGCACTGACAATGATGTTTAACAGCCGTGACAGCTGACCAAAATCAACCACTGTAAAAACAAAAGTTACAGTCCATTAAAAAAACATTACAGTAAACATGCTTGTAAATTCAGTTTTATTCCCTGTTCTTAAAAAATTAAATATCAATATTACTGGAGATAAAAAATGATGCTCATAATGAATGAAAATTGCTCATCTCTGGTGCTTTGCTTTTACCATGTTTCACTGTATTTCATTATTTAGATTCTAAGATTAGTTTGCTGTGACTTTTTTATGCTAGGAGTGTCTTACCATCAAACTTGAAAACAAGGATGATGCTCTGGCTGTCTAGGAGCCTGAGGAGGTGGTGCAGGGAGTGGAGGGTGGTGGCGTGGTGAAAATGGTGCTGGATGATGTGGTAGGTCTTCTGCTGGAGCCAGTCGGTGGTGGCATACAATGGCTGATCAGTAGCCACTTCTGACCCACTGACCTTTTGTAATAGAATAAGAGAAATGATTCAAGTAGGCTTGAACTCAGGACCCTTCAGTATAAAAACCAAGGCTCTGCTGACTTAGCTAAAGGGTTAACCAAAATGCTAGTGCTATTTGGAGCACTGCAGAAACAGAGCATGTTACTTATCATTACATAACATTAGCCAGAGTTTAAATAAAATCAGCAAGTTGAATAATAAAAAAAACAGTTTTACACCAAGACGAGCAAAGGCATGAAGAAACAATATATTAGAAAAATTCAGAGAATGATTTTCTCAATTTTGCATACTAGAATTATTTGATTTAAAAAAAAGAAGAAGAGCATTCGAGTTCCTCACCTGTTGCATGGCTTCTTTAAACTGTTCCAAGCAAGCTTTACACTCTTTATAATCATTCCTTTCATTCAGGGCAGCAGAGAATTTACAGAAAGGAAGCAATGGAGACTCCTACAATGAAAAAATAAGTGTACAAAACTATATCCATTGATAAAATCATAAAACTGGAATATACACAACGGGTTCAGTATTAAGATAAAAACTTACTGGAAGAAAAATATTTAATCCTGTTGCAAATGTGGATATCCAGTTTTGGTCCAGATAGATATTCAGGATTTTGTCAAAGTGTTTAGATCCCCACGTCCACACCGATTTCCCATGATTCTCAATAAATTGATCATGTGACCCAGCATCCATCATGGCTACCATCCAGCCACAGAGACAGGGGAAGACATCAGATTCCTGTAAATGAAGGTCACAGAGCTGTACATGTTTGTGTAGAATGATAAAAACATAATACATGAACATGAACATGCTCATGTACCAAACTACATTCGGGTACATGTAGAAGATTCTAATGAGCTACTTGTACATTAAAGTTAGTGCAATTCTATCTTAAAGGGGTTTTAACATTTAATAATAAGAAAATGTAGTTAACAATTTTCTTTGGAAAGCAAATGACAGAAAGTCAGATGTGATACATGAACATAAGTAATGGTACATGTATATTTTTGCCAGTATTCATCCAGATTGTTTACAGGGAAATGCTCATCTCTGCTTTACTTTTATTGACCATGAAAAAACTTAAAACAAGGTTTCCATTTTCATTCCATTTGCCGTCAATTATGAAACACCACAAATTACCTCTCTCTTCCACAACTAATATAGGGCAAATTTAAATAGGGACATATTTTACAACAGATTACTGTGCTTGGGCAAGAATAACCCTGCATACAGTATCTACATAGGTAGTCAATTCATTAGATGTGGCCAGCTCATGGGTGAAATCTTTATCTACCATAACAAGGCAAAAATAACACCAGGTAAAAATAACCTTTGATAAAGTAATTAAACTTAGTAGTGGTATTCACCTCATCACAGGCGGCCAGCACAGAGAGGACTGGGTTGTGCAGCAGTATGGAGTAGACCAACAGGGCCTGCCAGGGGGAGGGGGTGGCCCGGGCAATGAAGATCACCTGGAACAGGTCATCTGGGATAGACTCCGTGTCCACGTTCATCACTGAGAGAAAAACACAGGTGATAGAGACAATAGAACTTGGAGTATCAGGGAGTTATACACAGGGACTTGTTACATTTAGTGCTTACAGTGTGTATTATTTTAATGCTCTATCTATAAGTTTAATTTCTGTAATGTTTTATTATAACCTTTTAGATCTAATGTACTTATACATAAATGCAGCAGACTTAAAAATAAAGATTAATTTACAATGCTGAAGCCAGCTGTCCCTGTCGGTCACATTTTCTTTGGCTTCCTCTTCTTCACTGCTGCTTCCTTCATCTGTGCACACAAAATAGAAAACAGAGATGTAAACTGTACCATGTATGTGGTTTGATGATAAAAGTGATTAAAAAATCAGTCACTGCAGTAGAATTGTACTGTTGTCTCTGTCCTTAGTGAGCCCAATCCGGGCGTACAGGGAGGATCGGATGTCCTTGGTGGGGTGCTGTTTCCCCTGACTTGAGGGAGAGGGAGTTCCCACCGACATCTTGGACTCGGCATTCTCTATGACGTAGTGTAGATGTTGCTGTAGGTGGCGACATCTGAACTTGTAAAGCAGGGGCTGCAACTGTGTAAAAATAAAACTTACGGTAAGAGTAACGCATTGTTTTTTTATGATTAAAAGCACTGCTCCATCTCAAAGCCTTTTCTATTAATTTTTATCAATAGTTTTCTGAGAGAGAGGATAATAAAATCAATTTTTTTCTGATTAATTCAAAGCTATACCCTCATGCTAATTTTTAGAAGAATATTGTACCAGTGCTTTGATTTTTTTTTTTAATATAAAAATATATATAATGATTATTAATTATATTAACATGAGTATTTTCATATGATTAAATATGATTAAACCAAAAATTCGTAATCTTTTAAATGTGTAATATCTCATCAAGTTCTTTTCTTAAGCTTCCTGACAACACAGATGTAGCCACATTACTTGTTGTTTGGAGTACTGGTGGAGCTGGGAGAACCACAGGAAAGCCAGCCATTTGTCGGACTTGGCACAGGTCTCCAGGAAGTTGGTGCTACAGGGGATGGACATCAGCTGACAGAACACCACCGCTATTGTCCACTTCTGGCCTGCTTCAAAACTGGTGCTGTAAAGTCAAAAAATGGCCAGTGAATATCACACCGTGGTTTTGATCCATTACAATGTTCATCAAAGCTGACAAACTGATATTTCAAGTCTAGATCAAAACATTATGCATTTTTCATGAAGTAAAGATGAAATACATGTACATGCAAATGTAAGTGTAGAAGTATGAACAATCAAGTTATTTTTCAGGTACAGTCCAGAGCATTTACCTGGGAATATTGTCCTTTTTTAGTGAACCACTAATTGCGTCCTCCAACTGCTGAAGCAAGGTCACAGCATGCTGACCCTTGTAGACCAAGCAGGCACACAGCCAGGACACTGAAAAGTCAAGTACCATGTATTACAAATCAGACATCATTACCCCAAATGTCATTCTTCTTTAACTTCATGAGACTTGATAAAAATCTACAGTACCTATGAGTTCATCGTTTTTCTTGGCCTGCTCCCGCCTTTGATCCCCTGCTGTCGTCAGGTTCCCATTCAGATGGAAGAGTACTTCCTGTCCGGCCTGTAACAGGGTACGTAGGACCAGGGAATCCTGACCCAGCATCTCAATAAAAGCCACACAGGAACACGCCACCTGGGAGTTGTGGTAGTTACGCAGACCGATCCAAGCGGCGGTGTTACCAGCCTCCGTCAACCTAGCAAGGATGGAAAATACATCAAAGATATCTATACACCTGTGACAGTGTGTCTCACAGTGAATACCAAACATAGTAGTCTAAAATTCTCCTCTGTATCTCTAAATGAAATCTCTTACATACTTCCCTTACAAGATAAATATTAACTTAAAGTAAAACATGGTTATAGCAAACATGCTTACAATGGACTGATGCTTACAGAGAAGTGATTTTCATTCTGTGACTATAAAACATGTTGTAAATTTGATAAATATAATGAATTATGCTTATAAGAAAGCAAAATTGCTCGTCCCTGGCACTTCATTATGTGCGTGTTTCACTGTATTTGTTTAATTTTTAAAAAAGATTGTTTTCTTTCATCTAACAATGACGCACCTTTGAGGACACACCTCCGCGGACACAGAGTCTATCTCCTCTGACAGGAAAGACAAGAAGGCAAAGGCTGGCCTCCCCTGCTTGAGGTAGTAGGTGTATCGAATTCTCTCTGTGTATCCAAATCGAGTCACCCAGTCAGGCTGTGAAAAACTAGGCAGATGTTTCATACTCTCTGAAAGATAGGGCTCCAAATTAGAAACTCACTTTTCTTTTAAAATAGGAAGGACTGATAAAAGTACTTAGAATTAGTATTATTTGTACCTTCACCGCTGTATAGGGTATTGAGCGCTTGCCAACCAAATAATCTACTTGGATCAAATGCAGCGTTATTCTGTGTAATATAAAAGGATTACAATAATTTTCAAAATTCTTTCAATCTAATTATACACATAAAAACTGATTGAATGCCTGACAAGCCTAGGAATTTTACAGAGATTCCTCTTGTACCTTGAGTAGTTGGTAGATTGTGATGTCATTGGTCGGGATTTCTCGGGAAGACACGGAGAAGAATGTCCCGTGAAGTTTGGGATATTCCAACAACTTCTCCTCTATTTCCTTCAGCTCACCCTCTGCCAAGCTTCCTGACACAATCTGAAAGTCAAGATACAATATCAATTTATAATATCAACCAACTTATCAAATCCCAATTAAAGGGGGATTTATTACATGTATTACATACAAGAGTCTCCTGTTCTTGGAATAATTTTTGAATAATTCATGGAGGTCAATTTTTGTGGATTGACAATTGTTTAAAGGTTCTAGGAATGTAATTTTGAGGAATTGCTTGTACATTAATGAATTAAAACTCTGTTTCATAAGTCCTTGGAAAAAAAATTTTTTCCTCCACAATTTTTTCCTCTGCAAATTCGAACAAATTCACAGTAATATATAATTTCAGGTATATGTATTTCCTGTATAATTGTTATATTTCACATTTAGCTTCTAATGTTGCTTGGTATTACCTGTTGTAGGGTAACAGGTGAGTACATCAAAGTAGCTACAGCTGTAATTGTCTGCCCTTGATTCAACAGTTTGACTATAGAGGGAGCCTCTATACTATAGCTCCATGCTGCATTTGACAGGCTTAGATTATACACATCCATAGCTTCGCACTCTGCAATACAGAAAAAGATGTGCATGACATGCATTCATTACCAAGCTGTATATCATTAACTTTGTACATGCAATAAAGCTTTACTCTTGGTCTTACCAGTGGTTTTTCTTTGAGCGAGATCATAAAAGCTGACGAACATGTCCATCCAGTCTGCCTTACATCCCTGAGTGATCACAGATTCCTGCAGCATATCTACTGCAATACTGAAATAAACAAATTCATACCAAAGGACTTCAATATCAAACAACTGTATGCTTAAAAAAGATTTCATAACTATAATTGTCAAAAGATCAAAAGGTTAAAGTTTTTTTTAACTTTTTGGGTGTTTTTTTGCATGGCAATTTGCAAAAATGAAGCAAATGTGTAACCTTTAACTAGCTTTAGTCATTTCATGCAACTTTAAAAGATTTTTACAGTACCAGTACATCTTTCCTTATTTAATTTCTGTGCTAATTATTTTTTATCGCAAAAAAGCGAGGGAGAGAATTCATGGTAAAAAATACCTTATTTATGGTACTATGATGTTTGTTATGGATAAAGCCACATTCTCATCACACAAACCACTGAATACAGCTCAGCATAATTTTAGGGTTTTCTTTGAAATAGTCTTACTTGTGATCTGTACAGTAATGCCACAGAACGTCTGGTAGATTCTCTCTGATACAGAAGGAGATGAATGAAGCATGGAATCCTGGGATATCCCGAACTAAAGGTCCGCCAACAGACCTCAAGTTCTGTAGAAAGGCTGTGGTGTCGGTTATCTCTCCATAAATCCCAAGTCTTGTAGAAAAAAAAACACAGTGCTGATTAAGCACAAACATCAAATGAAATTCATTCCAATCATGATGAAAATATAAAATGAACTTCATTCTCAGTGCTTCAATATTTCATTAGTTCTGCTGCAGCAGAACTGTCGAAAATAGATATTACATATCTAATTTTACCGAAAAGGAATTGAAACACATTTATACTAAAGCAAACATCCTTATAATCATGCATATATTCCTGTCTTCTATACTTCAAATCACTTCTTGTTCACCTTTATTACTTCCTGACAACAACCTGTCTCTAATACAAGTAACTTGAGGAAGTACTCTGTAAAACTCCTAGCACATACTTACCTAAATAGTTCTGTGATCATCAGTTGCCTTGTGAGCTGTGTACAGAGGCTGTCACTGCCCCCCAGGAGCCTGTGTAGGACCTCCCCGTGCTCTGAGCCCCGGGTCCTGATCCACTGCACCAGTCTCTCTGTACTGTTATTCCTCAGCAAATACTCCAGGTACAGCTCTGCCTCTACATCCTTCTCATCTACAGACATGATCAAGTGTCAGAAAGAAGTTCTACTGACTCGATTCATTTTCAACATCTATATGGTTCAATCAGATATTTCAAATTTAGGCAAATTATTTATATGTATATCAATTAAACATCTGGAAGAAAACTAATCTTGAATATTCTGACATTCAATATTTTTATAGAAGCACCACAAAGCAGAGTGTCCACTTGCAAATGAAGAGTTGCACTCTCTAAAGTATTAAGTTTTTCATACACACTAGATAACATCTGACCTTTGGCTCCAGCCGCCAACAGAATAAGCTCCCTTGAGTCCTGGCCCCAGTGCTGCACCCAGTCCAGAAGAACACTCGGGGAGCTAACTTCTGTCGACAGAGGCCATTTTGCATTCTTCCCTTCTTGTATGATGGACTCCAATTCTTGCTGTTGCACACTGCAAAGATTGTGAGAAATGAACTAGGGTACAAGATCAGTGAACATAATCCTTCCTGTTTATAAGTGCTTAACGTTATTCCACATATTTAAGAAATTTAATTTCAAAGTCATTTATGATCAACACTTGTCTCCCATGAGGTCTCCTTATTGGCCAATAAATTGTATAGAATTAAGATACCTCAAATTATTCTCTGGTGTTGATTTCATGCTTTGGTGTTTCTCTATCGTGGCCTTCTCCAGTTGTTTTAGGAAGTTGACATCGCTTGCCTGTTGAGATGTTAAGGAATAGCTTAGACATTCCTCAAGGATAAACTGTCTGATATCAGGATCAAGGGTCAATGACGCTATTTCCCACAATTTTTTGTCCACATCAAGTCCCTGTAAAAAGAAATGCAAAGAGATAAAGATTAAACATCATTTTTTTTTCAGCAATGAATAAACTTGTGTCTTAGATCCAAAATTTCTTCAACACTTTGATAGTAATTTACAAACTATAGATGTACAATATTTGTGGTTAAAATGTATGAAGTTCATAGAAATTATTACAAATTGTTACCAGATTGGCCAGTATAACAACTGCAGGCTGGGCCTCTCTCTTACAGAGACACCAGTGAACCTGCCTCATCCCCAGTTGATAGATCCTGTCCATGGCCGCCATGCTGGACATCCCTGCAGCACACAGTTTGGTCTGAAGCTCTGGGACAGTGTTACTCAACAGTGCACTCAACATATCCTCCTTCTCCGTATGCTCCTGCAGAAAAAACAATACTAATACAATTGCAAGTATTTTAAAACTACAACAACTTGATGATTTAACTTAGTGTAAGAAAGTATCTTTCAATCTATAAACTTCCTTATTGATCACCCACCTTTGCTTCTGGTTCCTCCTTTGAAATTTGTTGTGCAGTTCCTTTCCTCTCTATAAGACTCTCTGCTCTCTTGGTGCTGAAGTCTTGGCCTCCCCCCTGCCTGACAGACTTCCTTGCCTCTGATATAAAGGACAACAGAGTGTCTGTCACAGCCTCCAGGTCAGCTAGCTCCCCCTACACAACATATAACTCACGGTCAGCAATGTCAAGTAACTGTTCATACTTAAACAGAACAGACTCAAACTTCTATAAACATGTTGATCTATAATTCCAAATCTTTCAAGGAAACTAGAACATCCTATACACATGTACATCAAATGAATGTATTAAAATGAAACCCTCTTAGATCATAATACATGTAATCCAATACCAATTCTAAAACCTTTCCATCAAAATTGAAAGTTATTTGTTAAAACAACAGAATTTTATGAATGACTTAAATTCTCCTTAATAAATACTTACATCTTTATTTTCCTTGACTTTGGCTGTTTCGGTCAAATGTACGACATCTTTCAGCAGGCAGTACAAGAAGTTGAGAGTCAGGTCGGCCAGTTTCTGTGCAAAGCTGACGGACTGTCTGTCAGTGGCACTGTCTGCCATTGTCTGTATCAGCAGGGTCAAGGCCGGCTCCAGTTGCATCAGGTTGTCATGGTGACTGCCTGTAGTGGTCCAGGAGGGAGGGGCGGCGTTTCGGGGTGGGGAACTTGGGTCATCTGCATCTTCTTGGGAAAACACTTAAAATAAAAGATTTAAATTTTTGAAATACCACATTTTTTTTTAATTGTTTCTTTTATTTAGCATTTAAAATGTTAATTTTTTAAATTGTAACTCTAAATTATACAAGTAACAATATTAAGTAAAACTGCTGTTTACATGATGTCATTCAATCATTATCACTTATAGCCCTGTCTATAACCTGGACAAAAAAAATACAAGTATGTTGACTATCCATTAAACCATTTTTATTAGTAAGGAAGCTGGTTTGATTAAAAATGTTTGAATAAAAAAATACAAATTATTCATTGTACAAGGCATAAACACAATGTACACATTCTATACATGTGTAAGTTTTAGTTTCTGCTTGTTTTTATAAAGGACTATATATGATATGGGCCTAAAATGGCCCCCTAAAATGAACATCATCATTTTACTGTAATTCTTTGATTAATTAGTACAGATATATATGTGATGTGTGTACATAATATTCATTTTGATTCAAGTGCCCACAATTTTGAAATATGACATCATAAAGACAACCTTTTCCCGCCATTTTTGCATTTTTAGCATAAAACAGCTTGTTTTTAAGCAGTTTTTCTTTCAGAAAACATAGAGCGCATGCTTGAACAAACAAAATATTTTAATCAGAGATGTATCTAGCCAAGACTAATAAGTGACAAAAAAATTTATCTTGTTCAAGCATGCGCTCTATGTTTCCCATTCGTAAAAAGAAAAGAAAAATGTCAATTTTTGACTGAATTTGATTGAATTCTAAAAATAGCGTCACTTCTGACGTCATATTCTGCCAGTGAGTGCAAACAAATCTAATAAATATATAAAAAACATATGTTATATCAACTCATCTAAAAAATAAGTTAACTTTTTATTGTACCCGAAACACTTAAAAAATGGCAAATTATGGGGGCCAAATTTAACTCATATCATATATAGTTCTTTGCTTTTCATTTATAAGTGTATGTGTTTGTAAATCCTTCCTTACTGTTTTCTTTGCTCTTCAGGAAGAAGGAGACGGTGTCGAGCTGTCTGTGTTTGAGTCCAATGTCCAGCGTGTTGATGGGGACCGAGCACCTCCCCCAGTGGTTGATGTGACACAGAGAGTCAGCAATACTGGCCCCAGCATACATCATTGTCTGTATAAATACATGTACAAGTAGAGAATATCATAACAAACACAGGGAGTCAGCAATACTGGCCCAGCATTCATCATTGTCTGTATATATACATGTACATGTACAGAACAGCATAGAACATAGAATGTCCTGGCCCCATAAAACATAGGGTGTAAGTAAAATCGACCCTCACAGAACATTGTAAATATGAGCAGGTAGTCTGCTACACTGGACACTGCATTCATCATTGTGTGTAGATATAGATGTAGATAGAGATGAAATGTCACATAAATTGCAAGAACATTAGGCCCCCCCCCCCAAACTTTGGCCCTACTTATACCATAATCTATCTAACTAGTAAAAACTTGATGCATTTTAAAACATTCATAATTACACACAATTTGATTTTAACAATTCTACAAACTCTACAAATAAAACATAAAATCAAAAAAATGAAAAACAGTAGAACCAGCAATGACTTAGAGATTTCCCACACGGTCAGCCAATCAGACCTCACCTTACTGACCACGTCCTCCTGCTGTAGGGAACCGTCCACCACCACACAGGTGAGATGGGTGGGGGTCAGGACAAGGTGGGGGTTGTCCGGCTCCATAGACAGGACCAGGTGCTCTGAGGGTGAGAGCCTGTGAATGAACATAAAAAGTGATCTGTAATAAACTTTATCTGTTGGTATTTGATATCAAAATTAATATTTTAGTAAGTTTTCCTGCATCTGGAAGTAAAAGTACTGGTTATCAGTTTACTTTTCCAATGACTTGATATGATAAGCCCTCAATAATCAACACATACTTAAGTGATTCAGGTATGTTACATTGTTTTGTAATTTAGAAGGTGTTTTTTAAATTTTCCATGCAACTAGCAGTAAACGAAGTCTAAATTAAAGGACTATGCGGTATATGTTTGGAATCCAATCAAAGTAACTATCTGTGAGGAGAAAACAAGAATTATTTTTCTACTTCTTTGATGTAAATAAATGCCTTTTTTGTAATTTCTATTTTATTGTTTGTATGTGTTTTCAGGAATTTCATAAACAATCACAATTTTATAAAAAAAAAAAATAAAAAAAAATAATAGTAAAATGGTAATGAAAAGGTTATTTATAACAAAATGATACAAAGATGTACTTGGAGATTTGAGATTCAATGTGGATGAGAGTTCATCAAATACATAAATAATAGTTTTGACATTTTCAAATTGTACAATTTTTAACCATAAAATGAATTTTATTAAAATTTCATAAAGACAAAAAATGTAATAATCAAACAATAATTTATTGATCAAATTGTTTAGCTTAAACCAAATGCTTTTGGCTTTTAGACAACAAGATTGCCTGTGGAAGATTTACATACAAATTTTTCATATCCAATTTGTCACAAACTGGTAATATAATTATATATCACCAATTTAAATCAAAATCTTGAATAACTGTGTATTAGTGAAAAGTAAAATTATGAACAGGATGAAGTTCATTTCAAGGAGCCTTTTGATACTTTAGCTTATCATATTTAATGCTTAAGTTCTTTTGTCCTATCAAAATGGAAAAAAAAACCAACAGAAGACTTAATTTGAGTTAAGGTAATAATACTGACCTCTCTTGCAGGATGGCTCCAGATTTATAATTACAGATCATCAACAACACTTGATCCCTCATCTTCCACCTAATGGACACTACAGAATGGTAGAACATCAAGTCGGTCACATGACAGGAAGTGGCGTCTAGAGCTGGTAGTACCACCTTACTCTCTATGTAACTATCCTCTGGGTCTGCTCCCTCTTTCTCCTTCTGAAAACCTGAAACTCTGTGTTTTTTGGATTTGTGTTTCGTTGCTGTAGTAATTGAAATTTTGGTTGCCATTTTTTGCGGTGTGTGCCATTGGTTAGAGCATCTTCCTTGGTGGTATTTGTTGAACAGGAACTTGAGTTTTTCCCTCCATGCCTCATCTCCCATCTTACTGGCTGAGTAACTGACAAATTCTCCATCCCCCTGTAACTTGTCCACACTCTCATGTTCTACTTTCACTGTGTTTTCTTTCACAGAAGTGTACTCATTCACATTTAAAACCCAAAGAACTCGATCCGTATCCAAGACGACCAACCTTTCCAGGTCATCCGAGAACTTCCAGAACAGTGGCTGTTTATGTTGGAGAAAAAACTGACTGAGATCAAGTCTCAGAACGAGCACTCCAGACTTCAGATCATGAAATGCTAATTTCTGGTTAAGGATTATACAGCAATAAATCCTGTAGTGTTCAATATTACAATTCATCATTTGTATAATTCACTAGGCCTGCATCATACTTAGAGAGCAGACCTTGCTGTTCTCAACATTGAGCCTTTATCTTTGATAATACTGTGGAATCATTTGAATGTGGGTTTTTTGCTTATTCATCGGGATGTAATTTGTTGGATGCGTTGATTTACAGTAATTTTCCACAAAGATTCAATATACTCTCATTTCTAAATAGCAAATCAGATACTGGTTGAGTTTATCATTTTAACTGAAGCAACATTAAATTGATTTATTAAACCTCCATGTCTATGAAAAGATTCTGGAAAGCAAACTGCTCCATTCTTTACATCATACTGACATCATCCTAACAAGGACCTGACACATCCAGCTAATGATCCATATAACTGACATCCATATACTGGTATTATAACAGCATCTCTAAGGAATTGTCAGAAAAAAATCTATCATGATCAATCAGAAGATTCTTCCCAAGATTTCTATTAATCGCAAAAAGTATGCTACAAGGTGACGGACGTTTCTAATTAAATGTGGATAAATAACAGAGTGCAAACACCTTTATCATAAGTCTACATATTAATATTTATAGCTCAATTACTTGACGAAAATTCAATATCGCAATCAATTTTTGATTATATGATTTGAATACAGAGACGTAACTGCCAAACAATCCAAATAGATTGAATTTTCTATCTTAAAAGCATCCTATTCCAGCTGAATCAGTGTGTTCAACAGATACCAGGTACAAAGAGTTGAACTGCATTGAAGCTTGACTATTTCAGAATCATTAGGACTAGAACTCCATTTCACAGAAATGTCTTGATGCATTTTAAAACTGTTAATCTTGAAACATTTGATTGTAAGGATATTGATTAACCTCATTCAATGACCAAGAAACATGGACAAAAAGAACATGATCAGGGCAAGTGAGGGCAGTGCAACATAGATAATATTCGTGTACCTGCAATATTACTGGTGCTTGCCTTTAAAAAAAATTCAAAAGCACTCAACACAACAGCAATCAAAAATTATATCCAAGCACCTCAGCATGACCACAAAATAAAGTACAAGTAACAAATCTAACCATGATCATATTTGACCTTCAATTTGATGTACAGTCCAAACTTTTTAATTAATAACTAATTGCTCCTGGATTTTGAAAAGGCAGAAAGACATCTGAATCAGACCTCTTAGGATGTAGTACATGTATCACTTAGTTACAAGAAAATTATATGAAAGTCAAAGGTCAAGGCCATTTCATTGTTGTATATTAACTTATTACCCTAGGTATATACCTTATAGCTTTTACTGATTTACATGAACAGAATTAAAAATTTTGTTGTCCCTTTATTTTTGTGTTATAGGTGTCCAAATATATGAAAACAAGAAATCTAGAGCATTAATCTAGGTCAAAGATTAAGGACAAAATTAATTTGAAAAAACTTACTTTTTTAATTCATTGCAAAGTTTTAAAAGTTAAATGTTACTTTGAATACAGCAAAATAAAAGGTTTAAGGTTTACTGTACAAAGGGTATTTTCTGCAGCTTGAAATTTTCGCAGTTTAGACCCTTAAAGATATCAAAATATATTCTGCATTTCTAGTCTCTACAATTACAATAGACTGCAAAAAATAATTTGAAACATAGTATGTACTTTAGATTGCATCTCATGACATTCCAAAATGAATTTCATACAAGTGCTTGAAATACATCATCGGCACATGCAGAATGATTTGCTGAATTTTGGCACTAAGATATCATCAAATAACACGAAAAAAAAAAAAAAAATTCTAGAAACATGAATCTTATAAAAAATTAAACAACCTTTTTAGATTTAGAACCCGTACCTTAAAAGGTAACAAGGATACAAAACTCAAGTTGTTTAGTGTTGAATTTAATCAGAATGTCTGAGCAGATCTGATACAGGGAATCGTAAGGAATCTTGTAGATGACCTTCACCTCACTCAAGGTCAGGGACAGACCTGCTATTAATCCTTCTGTTTCCAAAACAACATGCTGCTGTGACAAGTCTAATAGTTTCAGAGATTGGTTCTCTTTTAATAAACCTAGAACAAAAAAGACACAAGGATTAGTCATTTTAATTCAAAAGTTATCAAATTAAGAAAAGAAATTTAAGCACATATTAAATCTGCCTGTAGTGTTAAATTACCATACTTGAGCTGTCCTTTAGAACCCTGAATCATACTTGTTATCTTCCTATGTTAAAGGGACTTAAGATCAAAATTTTATTTTTTATGTACGAAATAATAAAATTTGAATGTTAGATGTCAAGTAACAAGCAAGATACAGAAGAATTCACTGTTATGTAAACAAAGCTTGAACCTCATATTTGTTTACAAATAATAGGAATTACCATTTTTTTGACAAAATGACTCGTGCCAAACAAGATAAACTAATTCAATGTGTTCATAAATAATGGGTAGGAGAAAATTAAACGAAATTTTATTGTTATTTTGAAAAATAGAATTAGCAGCTAGCTAATTTAACAATACAGCCCAGCTGATTTGAGATCACATAAAAAGACAAATGTAAGGAAAATGATAATTCTACTAATTTAAAGCTACTTGGAATGGTAAAAACTACAATATTGAGTGTCCACTCTTTTACAAATGATCCAAACCCATCGATAGTAAAATAACTATCATATTACAAAATGATTTTTAGATATAGAACAGTTCCCAAATTTAAAGCTGCTTGGACCGATTTTATATCAAATTTTGTGCACGTTTTTAAACAATGGTTATGCTAAGAATATGCATAATAATAGACATTGCAGTAGTTTTTCTTGTCAATTAAGCCAAATTTCAATGAAAAAATTATGTACAAAATTTGTTAACAAAACAAACAATGTAAATAGGGTATCGCGTTATTTCGCCTCATGTCAAAATTCACCCCTGACGTCAAGATGGGTATGGTTGTATTACGACTTTGACATCACTATAAAAAAGGTCGTAATGTTCAGACAAATTACAAATAAACCTGTGTACCGGTACGTTTTGTTCGATAATATTTCTGAATTTTGCTTTGTTTACAATCGATGTATAGCATGTGGGTTGAATGACCCTAATCATTCGGGGGACAAAACCAAACAGTTTCCTTTTCTAAACATCCCATGATGCATTTTGATTTGTTTTTTCATTTGCCCAAAGAGAAATTATTTTTATTTACTTTGAATATTTCTAACTTTGAAAGAAGACTGATTCTGTTGGTGTAAATAGAAGAAGGTCCATATCTTTCTAAGATAAATGGTTTGTATGTATAATTATTTCAAACTGTAATAACAAAACATCGAACCAAGCAGCTTAAGACCCATCTAACTTTACTGAATGACATACATTTTTACAAAGTTCAAATTGCAAATTCCATTTTGGAAATCTAAATGTGAGTAAGAATCTAAGAAGTAGTACCTGCTCCTATCAATGCCTCTGTCAGGTTGTAGGAATCTCCAGGATCAGCCTTCAGTGGGTCCCCAGAAATCCTATAAGATACCAGAGTGTTGTTCCCTGTGATAACTGCAAACTGGAGTCCATCTCTTACAGTACTGTCAACTGCCTTTAGTTTCCTCCATGTGAAGCTGAAGAGCATATTGCAGAAGTCATATTGCATGAATGTAATGACTACGGGTAATCAATCTTTTTTTCTATCTAATCATATATATATATTTGATGAAATTGGAAGTAAAATTGATTGCAACAATAATTTATTATATGGTACTACTACTAAATTTCAAAATCAAAAATTTTAATTTTTATATCCCATTTGGGCTATCATATCCCAAACGGGCTATTATATCCCATTTGGGAGATTGGTCCCAACCTGTATACTTTTAGTATAAGTCGACCCTGGCCGGTCGGAGAACATCAAACAAATCAATTTTTAATTTTGGCCGTGTTTCTGTTTAGAATCTATATATTGTTGATAAAATCAAAACCCGGTACATGACACCACAAATTAGCTAGTTTAAGTATAGTGAATACATAACTGCTCTAACACCAACCTTTTGATATTTTGGAGGGAGGGAACCCCGGTGTTTATTTTGGGGTCCAAATGCACTAACTGTAGAGTGCAGTCATTATGCACCAATGCCAACAGCCTACATCTTACACATGGATATGTTTCACTCACAGAACTGAGATCGACATGTTGTTTGAATTTGTAAATGAAGCATTTTAAAATTCCACTCTTCTCTTCATCCATCGTCTTGTGACATTTTGGTTTTGTTTTTTGAGGAATGTCGATCCCGATATCATTTTAAATCTGCGAGTTCATTGAATGTTGTAAGACGGGAAAACATATTTTAAATGTATGACAAAATTATATTTTTAAGAGAGAGTAATCGTATATCTCCAAAAAAATAGTCAGAGATCAACTCTTTTATCCATAGAAAAAATTTGAGCACTCAAAACAGTAAATGTACATTACTCGCCATGTACATGTACTAAGTACTAGCATTCTGATTGCATATGGCACGATTTACGTGCCGAATAACAAATATTTAATCATTCTTTTCAATTCCTCCAAAAGTAATGATTTTTTCATATTCCTCTTAATTTTCGGTTAGACCTACTTGTGTGGTGATATTTTTCTTCAGTTTGGAAATATTAGCTGGACACCTTGCAGCGCGGATCTTGAGCCCCCCCCCCCCCCTTCCTTGGAAAATCAAACGTGTTAAATTTATGTAGTAAATTACCAAAACCAGTCCTCGGAAACGCCACCCCCTCCCCCATTCCAATTTTTTTTTAGATCCACGCATGCCAAGTGTAATTCAAAAGCCACAAAAGTCCATGTCTTAGCTAGTTTGTGTGTCTCCACAATATGTAACAATACCCCCGGAGCCTTTTTTCATTTTTTTTTCAGGCTATTTTCATTTTTTGGCAGTTTTGGATAAACTGTTCAAGTAAAACAAATTTTAAAGATTATTTTTAAATTAAAAATTTATCATAAAATTTGAAATATTTTGGTATTGCTGGTTATTGGCAAATCATTCCCCTATAAAATGTTAAATTTATATATGTTGCACCTAGAAAGCTGGTTAACATGCTTATTTTCTTTCAACAATTTTAAGAACATGTATACCCCCGTCCATTTCGCGTCAACTTGACCTTGGGAAAACGCCACTCTAAAATAAATTTTCTTTCGAAACTTTCTGTGCAAATTAGTTTGTAAATTTGTTTTTTGAAAAGAAGTTAAAGTTTTGTTTTTTTCAGGAGATAGCCCCACCGTAAAAATAGGATTTTTATAAAAATTGTGTGACCCTTGCATACACTACAATGCATGTTTATAATAAATATAATATTTTGAAGCGTATTGTAGTTAACGACCATAACCTTCTAAATACGCAGAGAATTACACATTGGTCAAAGATTGGTGCAATTTTAATGCTACAAGGTTTATACAATAATTCTGTCATTCTTCAACAATATTAATTACATATTCTTAATATAGTGTATACAGATATATCAATGATGACGTCACCCATGTAGGGACCCAACTTTAAAAGGTATCCCAGTCGTCAATCTCGTCACGCTGAAATTTCCTTGTACTTGTAAGTGCAAAAAAGTAAATAACGCAGAGGAATCAACACTGCCCCCTTTCCTTTTTTTAAAGTATGTTTTGTCGACAGATTTCAATGATATACTTCTCAAGAAATTCTTGACACAAAATATCGAGGAGTGAGATACATTATAATTAACAATATAATTTTTCCTTTAATCTTGGTTTTGCAATAAAATGTTTCTCAATATAAAAATATAGCTACTCGGTTTCTAAAAGCCGATGCCATTTTTTCTAGCGCTCTGGGAGTGGGTGGTAAATATATTTTTACGGATGGGTTACCAAGAACCATCTCTCTTTGGCAAGTAATGAATTGTACTGACACCCATACATATTTCTTTTTATAAGCCCCCCTCCCCCCCCCCCCCTCCCCCTCGGCCATTTCATTCTGAGGGAGAGAGAGAGAGAGAGAGAGAGAGAGAGAGAGAGAGAGAGAGAGAGAGAGAGAGAGAGAGAGAGAGAGAGAGAGAGAGAGAGAGAGAGAGAGAGAGAGAGAGAGAGAGAGAGTTTCCAAAGCTTAAAGGCTAGATAACATATTGAACCAGACCAGACAAATCTTACAAATTATACATCTATACTACTATATTAAAATAATAGACTCGAATTTTTTGTCTTTAATACCGAGAAATCGGAAGAATACTGTCTTTTGTTTTATATATTATAAACATCATTGGTACTTGAAGATTACCAATTCGTTTTTATTTTTTCTCACTTAAGCTCCGCTAATTAAAAATCAACGAAAGTTCCTCAAAAAATCCCGGAAATCACCTGGATTTTTTGGATTTTACAATCTTGCGCTTGCGCAAAACATTCACGCTAACGGGATCTTTAGTTTATGTTTCCACAATATCACATCTGCATGAATAAACTCAGAAATACGGGTAAATTTTCATTGGACTTTTGCTATATATTCTGTTCATATATAATAATGATTTCTTATGAGAGAACGTATAAAATAACAAATATAGATGTACATTTCAACTAAGTACTTACATGTACTTATGTCTTCGTGATGACAAAAAATATTTGATTACATGCAAAAAAGTTACATTATATTTGTTAGGAGAGTGAAGAAGATAGAATATGTTTTATCATTAAAAATAATGCCCTATGGACCCAGTTTTACAAAGAAAATACGTGTACATTGGTAAAAAAGTGTTGAATTCTTCCATTCTGTGGATTAAAATTTGTAGTTGAAAGGTATTTGCAGTCTCAAAAAGGTTTGTTGTGATGAATTTGACTGTTATTTTCAAGTCAACTTCATTAACTTTCTCCAAAAGCGTTCCGGAGCGATCCTGCAATTTTCTGCTACACTACGGGCATTCTATCTGTGATGAGGGCCTTTCCCGAGACACAGATTATTAAAAAAAAGGAAAGTGTAGTGAAATTAATAGCATTAGTGTAGGCTTATAGCTTCGTTATGTAAATGTCAATAATAACGTGTGTCGATGTACCTATTTCGGAAATGTCCGATATGCAATGTCAACCCGTGCACGCACGGGTCAAAGTCTAGTTATTATCATACAAGTGGATTACAGTCCCGCATTGCGTTTACAAACGCACAGAGAGACTAGCAAGCACGAGATGTTGGTTTCCACTACATCTCTCTATAAAGGCATAGTGGTCTTATAGTTTGAAAGAACCTCTGCTTATATATACAACATATCTTCTCCGTTGGAAAACCCGGTTAAAAATTGTTACAAACATTGTTAAGACAAAAGCATGCACCTGTTTATGCGATGAAGTTTTTCGCCATACAAGTGTTAAGTTCTATTATACATACATTTACCCTTTAGATTAGATTTCAACGCAGAAACTACTGCCTGTAGTTATAAGACATAGAATTTCATTTTGTTGTGCAGGTATGGTAAAACTTGACTGCAGCGAACACGGATAAAGCAAATTTACGGATGTAACGAACATTAAATAATTTATGTTTTAAAAAAAATCTATATTATTCCAATTGAAAAATTAACGGCCCGTATAATATTGCATTAAAAATGTCTGTATGATTTTATTGTTAGAACCATCTCACTATGATTATCAATTTAAGACAGTTTTATTTTGTAAAAATACAGGTATATTTGTATGCATAAGTGACCGTGCGCATTAATGTATCCATTTCGGTTGTATGAAAATATTTCCTTAACTGTTTTTTTCGGTTATGGTACCCACCCACGCTACCACACACAAAGACACACGCACTTCGAAATGTAGCATGCCTAAAACAATAAAAATAAACCCATAGTTACTATATTTTTTTTTCAAGTAGTATGTTATCATATTACAATGTAATTGCTATAATTAAGGTATGAACTAAAAGGTCGTATTAAAACTACTATCTACAGTACATAGTACATGCCTCTGCCGATAATCAGAGTTTAAAATGATCAGAAAGCAAAGTGAAAAAAACGCACGTAGGAAGAAGCGATGGTGTGTTTTACCGTATAGTCTGGAGCCCCTGGGGAATGTGCCCTTTACAGCTCATGTTTACCCACTCAGTTTTTGGAATTTTTATCGAAAGTTCATTCTTAACAGTTTGCATTTAATTCAATAAAATTACTTATTTTCTGTCATTTGAATATAAACTCACAATTTTTATAAAATAAATTCATCTTGATTAGGCAGCACGTGGATTCTCGGTGTTACATATGTATGAGTCTTGATTCAGGCTGAATTTCCTATTAAATGGATGAGTACTTAGCAAACTAAAAAAATCCAAGAAAAAAGATCATTTTATTTCTAATAGGCACTACGTTTAAATGCAGAGTTAGTCTTCTAAGAATTAGAATCTACGAACAGCTTGCATGTTCTGAAACTTCCAAGGAACCGCGTCTACATCTGTATTTCAAGGATTGGTTTCTCTGTAATGACAGTATACACTCTGGAGACACTGTGTGTGTATTGACTTCGTACTTCAAACAATTCAAGGACCCTTATCTTGTTAAATTAGTATTGAACGTAAAGATATCATTAAAAAACACGTTGTTGTTAAAAACAAAGAGGATGAGTTGACATAAAAAAAAATCATAATTCACAAAAAAGGATGCCGCAATCCGATATGACAATCTCGGGAAAAACAGCTCGGCCATACTGCCAAGCCTGTTCGATCAATCGGCTATTTTGGTTCAGATTTTCAATAAATTAGCTTTATAAGTGTTCTTCAGGATATGGATGGCTTTTAGTTTGCCAGCTAATTTATCATTTTTTTTATATGAGGATCGGAGAAATAGAATAGAGCACCGGAAACGCTGTGAATCACTTATGCGCATGTCTATTAATGACTTATTTGTCTCAATTTCGAAAATGGTTTTGACATTTTCATGAAAACAATTTAAAGACGCGTTGCAGTAAATTTTGAGCTCATCTCATAACCAGAATTTTATCATCACTCCCTTATATTAAAAATTTAGAAAATGAGCAAAGTTTTTGGAAATATTGCGCTTGCAATGACAGGTTTTTATGATCTCAAGTTTCCATTAGGCTTCATTGTTAGAAGCACTCGTGGGGAAAATTCCTAGTACAGTTAGTGATTAAAGATATTAAATTAATAAGTCGCCATCACTATAAAGGATATTGAAGTTCGAGACTTGGATAAAGCTCTATTGATCGGGCCATCTAATATATGTTGGTCTACCTTGACAGTGGTGGAACACCTCATGTATAGTTGATCTATATCAGACTTATGCAACAAGTAAAGGTAATATTTCTCTCGTGCAGTTCCCATGGTGACTTATAGAAGCCCTGCAAATGACAACAAATCATTTTTTAACAATCTTATGGACAAAAACAAATTAATGTCATGAAAAATCTTTTTCAAAAAGAAAAAAAACCTTTTGATGAACGCATCACCAGTTTTTTTTTCATTTATTTTGTTCGCTTAATGATTAATTAGACGTGTTTTATGAGATTTGTAATCGCTGCCTAAAAACATAGAACGTTAATTTTCTTTCTCAATCCGTATAACAAACTCGTTATTGATTATATATCATGTTAAGGAGAAGGAACCCTCTCGATCCACACACAGTTCCTCGGCGCCACGGACCAGTGTCGTCGTTCGTTATTATATACCTGCTGATGATGTCTCGTTAATTATAAGGGACCTGCCTAATTAGCCGAGCGTCGTCGACCGTAGATCAAATTAGTACCGACGGATTCGGAGGAGGAAAAAACCACTAAAAGATGCACAAATACAACAATGAGATTTGATCTTGATTTGTTGAAGTTTTTTATCTTCGTGTTGGCGGTTCCGGAGTGCGCAACAAAATCAGGTGCAAAATCAGGTAAGTGAGATTATCTATTCAGGTAGGTGAGATTATCTACATGTATATTTAGGCAGGAAAAATTATCTAAATGGTGGTCAGGAAACCTTGCATATTTTGGTCGGTTGCCTATTTTTATGGAACGCACTGCAGAAAAAGAACAAAATATTTTTTTTTCTATTTAGTAGTTAAATTGACAGGAGGTTGATTTAGATATTTCACATTTAGATCATTCTACACAATCCTTTACAAGCTAACTGAAATATAATATATGATCAATTTACGTTACAAAATACAAAAGTTTGAAATAATTTTTCTTCACTAAATTTGTTTAAATCTGACGAGAATACGGATGATATTTCAAACTTGCAGAAAAAGTACATTGTAACCGGTGGTTTTAATTTGTAATGGCATACAGAAATAATTCTTCATTAAATCTAAAAATTATTTAATTATTCCGAATTCAAACGTGAATAAACACAAGAATTATTCATTGGAGGCAAACTTCTGATGAAAAGAGAACGAGGCTATGAAGAGTAGAGGCATTAAACAGTGTACCATAATACTCTCTCTCTCTCTCTCTCTCTCTCTCTCTCTCTCTCTCTCTCTCTCTCTCTCTCTCTCTCTCTCTCTCTCTCTCTCTCTCTCTCTCTCTCTAACATTCACAACCTGTAGAAATGTTATTTATTATCGCCAAACTGTGCCAAGTATTTACATTAATATTTCTGTGTGATCAAATTTATTCGGAATTTTTAAAGACTTATGAAATTAATTACTGTGTAAGTGACACAGTCAGCGAGATATATATTTAATGAATATTTTTAATGCTGCAAGATTTCTAGGTCTGCATTCTCAGTTTAGAAAAATCCAATGATAGCACACTGCACATCAAAATAGTTAAAGTTCTCGAGGTTATTTAACTGCGTAGAATAGTGAAACAAAGAGGAAGCTGAGGAAACAAATGTTAGCGAGAGGACAAGTGGACATTCCAAGAAATCTAAGCAAAATATGGCTTTGTTTTAGATCAATATGACTTAATGACTTAACCTAGAAGAAAACGACAACGCAAATAAAAATGGAATGCAATCCTACTTAATAATATCCCAGTGTCATAAATCCGAAAAAAGGCAATGTTGAAAAACAAGATATGCGGAAATAGAAATAAATGTGATTCTAGGCAAAAAGAGTAGCAAATTGGTTGTGACACATTAACTTCAACTTTATGTTTGTTGTAGATGACAGAAGCTGCTCAGCATTGGAATCAAAATCGATATATATGAATGAAGACATTCTGGAGTTGATGTACACTGCTGATCCCTTATCAGGGGTGAAACATAGTCGGAAAAATGACCAATGTCAAAAAAGTCACGTGACAGAGAAAATTAAAGATTATTCCTCTGACAAAAAGAAGCAGCAAAGAAGACTGAAAGGGTCCAAGAGGATGAGGAAAAACCAAAAGAAGAAGCAGCGATGGAAGAGACACAAGCAGAAGATGCGGTGACCAATCAAGCTGCCCCCTGTCCATTTCATGACACCCGATCTAATCTGGATTTCCAATCACGTGACATGATTGCAGATGGAAATCATCTCTTGAGCGCGGAATTAGGTGAAAGGAGAGACCAAAAGCCTTCTTCCCGTTACACGAGCATGCAGATGAAACCTCGAGGCGGCGTGATTGATGCTTTAGAATCGATTTTCCATCTACTATAATTCGATCTATGTAAGGCTTATTACACACCATGAAGCCGGTTTGTTATAACTTGAGCATTAGAGCACAAGAAATTGTTTAATGAGACATGTTAGGCATACAGGAGAAGGTTTTCAAGATGATGAATAAAATTCTTGATTGCAATTCATTTCGAAGCCCCGACACGCGTCTATCGCGATGATTGAGTATGGTAAGCGTGTTTGGATAATTTTCTTGTTAGCTGTTCTTTGCATTCAACGTCTGCTGTCTAATGCTTTAAATCTTGCATTTGTATTTCATAGATTGTACTGGTAAAGCCAGGACTGTTCTGAAATTTTTGTAGAACGATTTCTATGTACATATGTATAAATATCTTCGCAGAATCGGTAACATTGATGCAAGAAACTATTTGAAAAATGGAAAATTATGACATAATGGCTTTTGGCATTCCGGTTGTATCTAGATAGATCTAGTGCTGCATGTTTAGCCAGACAATGCATTTATGAACTGAAGGTCAACAAGTCATGGTAAATTGATGTATGATCAACTGATAGAAAACTGAATGCGACCCGATGTTTTTATTTTTTGTAGATATACCGATATAGTACGAGTATTTGAATATATTGTAGACATTCTGCATTATTTGGGGTTAGGACAGTTTTGTTGGAAAATCTCTAGATATTTGTGGCGGGTTTTTTTTGCCCAATTGTTAATACATATTTGATACAGAGCATATATTTATACATGTATATCTTTGCAATCTTGTTGCATGTGTATTCATTAATTAATAACTCTATACTTAGTATTTAATTTTGCCATGGTAAATGGATCTTAAAACTTTAAATATAGACAGGTCTGGAACCATTTAATTGTTGGTAAAGGCACTATGTTAAAGCCATTGCCTAGTGCATTGCAGCTTCTGTTACCAAATCATGAATGCTGTAAAATTATGGGAAAAAGCGCACACATGACTATCATATGATATAAATCATGACATAATTATCAAAGCCAAACACAGAATTTTTATAAGGAATGATAAAAAGAAAAATATCATATCATCAACTCCGTTGACACTTTCTGATCGACGGTCGAATTAAAGAAACCCATCCTTCTCTTTTTCAGGTGGGTGTTTAAAAAATTTCTGAGGCAAGCAAATTGACAAGTTCTGTAATAAAATGTCAGCTATAGCTGAGTTTTTTTGTATCAAAAAAACTAATATAGCCTTTCGGTATTGTAGAATTACAAGTTCCAAGAACAATTAGAATGGCTTGAAATTAAATACAATGCCCATGCAGTTACATTCTCATAAAGAAGATGGGTTGATAAGGCGTGTAAAATGCCCATACACGGTCGGACAAGCTACTGAAAAAATAAAATATCAATAAATCTGATATTGTTTTAAAAAATCATTTAAAACAATAATGTTTAACATATCATTGATTTTTAACCTATAAATATGTTCAATACTTGGAATATGCTGACTCAAACAGGCGTATAGGTATCAAAAACTGCAAATACTGTCATTTTTTAGAACTTCAAGGCATTTTCTTTAACAAAGTGGGTCTGTGCTCCATTGTTTTCTCATAGTCTAAATAAGGTCTAATGAAAAACAAACCAATATCAATCAACAACAAAGTAGAGAGATGACCCACTATGCATTAAAAATATCATTTTGTATCCCAACAATTGAACGTTTTGATGAAATAATACAAGTCCGTAAATTCGTGGCCAAAGACACACATAACATTTAAACAGACTACTTTGTTGTGTCTGAAATTGCTCAGTGGTACCTGACATAAGCTAACCTTATATCTAGGTTTTTATGTTATGGGTTCGATACCACCAAAATTTCTGTCAATATTTGTTTTTTTTAAATTTTTTTTTTTAATAATAAAAACTGAATATAATTAGAAATTGTGCTTTTGCAAACTTGTATTATGATATATTTGAATAGATTTAATTGGGAAAAAATAAATTCAAAACTGAACTTTACGACTAAACTGAATGCGCAGTTGCGCCATCTTATTCCCCCATCTTCTTTTATTCGACGTAATTAACATGTACAATATGCTTTATAAACCGGGTGTCCGGTTTGTCATTGGACCGATTTATTGTGCATCGCGGGAAACTGATTGGACATTACCTGTAACAAACCTGTCGATCTTACGCTTGTTCATTATCCTTCATCCATAATTTAAAGTATATAATGGTACAATGTATATGGAAAACTTATGTATGCCGGGTAGCAATAAAATTGATATTGAGTATGTACTTAAAATCAGAGGGAATTTCAATAGAATACTTGTAATTTGATACACATAATATACAGAAAACCTTAGTAAAATTTATTCCGGATCCGTAACATCAAACTGCACATGCATATTAAAATTGATCAATACATTATAGATGAGATTCGTATTCCCAGTATATGTATAAATGTTACATGAGTTTTTTTTCGGCCATGTGACAAAAATTTAGATAAGAATCAATTTATCTCCGATACCACTTCCCGAACAATTATACTTCCAGTATAAGAATTGCTTATTTCAAGAATCAAAACAAAGATACTAGGGTTGTATAAAAAAGACAACATATATATTTTCCAATTTTTCAAACCAAAAGATGGCCAATATCTGATCCGTACTATTTTCATAGTTTATGACAGGTATCCCATCAGGCTATGCGAAAAGACCCCCGGTATTTATTAAATGAATATTTTTTTCACCGCTTGCTGCTGTGTCATTTGACATTTAGGAAAATCTAAAATATCTTTAAGATTCATAATAAGACCAGATTGCGTTGCCGCTAACCGTTATCGTCTTTGTAGGCTGTCGTCTGTACGCCTCTGCGTCTGAGTGATGTATGGGTGTAGTGATCAAGTTTATTATTTGCTGTCGTAGGTGTATAATTTACATATTTAAAAAAATGAATTTACATGGTGCCCCCCCCCCCGAATTATATGGGGCCATGTAAAAAATTGAATCGAAAAAATATTTTTTGGTTGAGGTCCCCCTTTCGCGATTCAAAAACGATGCTACGAGCCTTAATGATGACATTCTATCCTTCAACGATAAAATGCTTTATATCGTCGGTGGTTCATGTGGGTATGACGGTAGCATTCTGAAAACCGATATACCTTCATATCCCATATCAACCACCAAACACTAAAACATTTCTCTATCAATCTATCTCTTTAGTTCCGAAAAAAAACCCACCTTAATATTCTGTATGAAGAACAATGCACTAACGTTACGCATTTGACTCCATGTTCAAAACACTTCTCTATAAGAATCGATCATTACCTTCACATATAAAGTACATATAAAGTGAGTAAAAGTACATAATATTATAATTGTTGTCATTCGGTACGATGTATGGAAGGAACAGCAATTCGTCCAAATATGGATCTATCTTCTACATGACGTCAGTCCGCGCAATCCACGCAGGCTGCGCTCTCAGTCTATTATATCCCTACGTTGATCAAGAAGTAACAAAATGATTCATGCATAGAAAACCTCCTTACAGAATAAATACTGTTTGACAATGTACATATTATTTATACATGAAGGTATCGGAGAAGCTATATTATAATACTTTCATGTGAAATACTGAAATCTGATTGGTTTAGACGCAGTTGATAATCCGTTCTATTACCCTCAGCGTTAGCAACACACTTAGCAACGGATAACACAACGAATTGTTACATGCGCGTAATTTATGCGCGTACGGTTCGCCGTGGAATTCACGTCATTTCTGTATAAAATCAATAAAAAATATCTAAAATTAAGACATTCAGTATAATAAAATAAATAGTGCCTGTTTGGGAGGATAATAGTTGAAATTGACACCCCTCGAAAACCATTGTCAAACTCCGCTTCGCGTCGGTTGACAATGGTTTCCTCGAGGGTGTCAATTTCAACTGTTACCCTCCCAAACAGGCACTATTTATATAATGTTAACCGAACGTTACCAATTAATTAAAGTCAGATTAAAGTTATAAAGGACTGAAATTTTCTGTACCCAGAAAAATTTATCTAAATTGGTTATGTAGATCGTGAAATAATAACATAACTGAAAAAGTCATAATTAATCATTAAAAATTGATAACGAGAATATTAAATTTAGATTTTTAAATAAAATAGATGATGATATATTTAAATTTTTGTCAATAAGTGTATATTATCTAATATATTTTGATAAGGCAAGATTTATGATTTTATAATTATATGATATAAGTTTGAAAGCTGTGATTATGTCTCAATATCTACATGTATTAACATTTTCAGGTTGGCCAGGTAATCGTACAAAATACTTTCTTCGGAGATATTTGGCCTAAGTAATAAGTTGTATTTAAAAATATATATATATTTCATTTTCTGGTTGTTATATGAAGGATCGAGATATGCGGCACGTCAGACAGTAATAACACCCTTTTCGCATATTTACATATAAAATAAACATAAATAAATAAAAAAAAAAACATAGATAAATGACACAGTGAATATTTTTCGCTCCAGAACCCTTCTCCGGATATTTCGAGTCTTTTCAATGGACTTCATATTTAGCGTCCAAAGCAATTATTCCGGTAAAAATAAACACAACAGAACATATTATTGCGTTGTTGTAAGTTGTATTATTTCGTTCGCAAAAAGGTTGTAATATCATAAATGTAAGTACATGTAACATTCATATCATTGAATTATTTTTTATCATATTCTATCCAGAAGTGACATGTGATGACTTTTGTTCTTTGAGGTTCTGTCCGTTCTTTTCCTGCACTAGACTAACCAAATTGTAATTTGACTATAGTCTGTCCCAAGATATCTTGGATTCACATTTTGCTTAATTGCGTGATATTTATAAATACCTCAGGGTTCAAACGAGGTTCATTCAAAAGTATAAAAAATTTCCGAGATTTCTCAGTCGAAACGCCCCTGTTAGCGTATAAGGTTCCAATACAATGCTAAAAAATGTGATGTCTAGTCTACGGATATTTTGTATTGCAGCAAGCCCGGATGATAACGTTGAAAAATTGCGCGATGTATTCCGAGTGTATTCCGAATGGAGAAAATATGTAAACATTCCCCATTATAAATCTCCGTAAGGAATCTGTTTTCGTTCCTTTGAATTTTTCTAAGAGACAGTTGAAAATGTGTCAATGAAATTATCTTGGAAATTATCCCTTTCAACGTTTTCAAATGCACTTCTTTCACAGGTATGTGTATTTTTTTAAAAAAATCGTCCAAATGTGCAGCATAAATATCTTTGGACAGACTATAAATTATATATTACTCAGCTGTTACTGTTTGTAACCAGTTTGTAATTGGACGACTAATGAAATCATGTTTAAGCAGTACTATAGAGCACATTTTTAACAAACAAAAAATTGTTTTGCTGATAAAATTGCTTTCGTTATGCCAGTCCACTTCTCTGAAGAGAATAGCCACCAGTGTTTATACTCTGTCCCGAGTTTTTGCTTCCACCACTTTTTGCTTGATATTTCAATAATAGTTAATACCTTTGTGCTCAAACTACGTTCATCCACTAATATGAAAAAAGTCCAGATTATCTGTTTTGAAACGTCCCCTCTACTGCGTCAGGATTCAATACACATCCCGAAATTGAATGTCTACGGAGATTATGCATTGCATCAGCCATTAATAAGCCCGGATGATAACGTTAAAGAATTGTGCGAGGTATCCTGAGTACTTCTCCGAATGGAGAAAAGATGTAAACATTTCCCATTATAAATCTCCGTAAAAAATTGTTTTCGTTCCTGTGAAATTTTATGAGTGAAAGGGGTTAATTGTTCAATGAAGATATCTTGGATATATTCCCTTCCATCTATTTCAATTGTATTTCTTTCACAGGTATGTGTATTTTTATTAAAAATCACTTAAAAAACTGATGGAAGCAGTAACTTGGGACAGACTTAAGTGAATTATTTTCAAATTTTACTAAAGTAGACTGAAAGGTCTTCGGTTTAGGTGCTGTTCAAAGACAAATGGGTAAGGAAAATTTACTGGGTACATGAAGCTTATGATATGCCAGTTGTAAAATTGCGGTTGATAGCATCACAACATACTGATACAATTTATAAAGGAATCACCCAGACTGTCAATCCATCAAGTCAAGAAGTTTAAAAACCTCCAGTCTTTTGGTCTGTGGTATTGACAGGCTCAAACCTTTTAACAGATTGTTAACATATTGAAATACATGACTGCTAATGCATTGAATTTCATTAAACTTTGTCTTGTTTCATCGAATAATTTGATTGTATAACATACTGAAATAATAAGGACTAAAATTTCAACAAAACAGCATATAAATACTCAGGGAACTTTTGTTTCAGAATTTACCTGGCACCACTTGCAGTTTTAAAAAAGAATTATTGGTATGTCAGAACTATAACAATTACATATTCACAAAACAAATGATATTAAAACTTGGTTACTCTCTACAACAGCAGCAGTATGGCTTCTGAAAAACAAGGCTATTTAGGAAATCTTGAAGAAAAATCTATCCAAGAGCTTAAAGAACTGTTGACCAGGGAAGAGAACATCCTAAGAAAGAAGTAAGTAACTCATTGTTTAAGAACATATATAATCTTAGACAGAGAGATTTAGGCATGACAGAATTTGCATGAACATTATACATGTAATTACAGTCAAACTTCGTTATCTCAAAGTAGATGAGTGTTTAAAAACTTCGAGATATCAGACTTTTCAAGATATTCAGCGTAATTACTTAAAAAGTAAGGGATGGGACTTAAAAATCACTTCGTCATATCCATTGTATTCGAGATATCAGTGTTCAAGATATCGAGGTTCAACTGTACTCCCTTAACATAATATTGTTCCATGTACATTAATTTTTACTGGCAAGTGGCTAGACATGCATGTTTTTGTAAACATGGAGTTTAAAGCTCATGTATGAGCTTTAAAACTTGACATATATATTTGTTTCATATTGAGATATCTCTTATTGTATACATTTTTTTTCTAGAAAATTTGTTTCAAGTCTTCCAGACAAAGGCAAAAAAATAATTGAGTTCAGACAGAAACTGTTGGATTTAATCAGCAAAAAGCAGAATCTGTATCATGAGACAGCTTTACCCCAGACTTTAATCTCCAGCAGTGAGGAGAAAATAAAACAGCATCTAAATCCACTTATCAAACCAAAATCTAGGTTTTCAGAGGAAGAAAAGGTTTTTAAATCAGTGGAAAATGACAGTGTAGAAGTGACTAAGAAGGATGTGGCCCATGACATTGTTTCCATGGAGAGTCAGCCCAGAGGGCCAGAGGCAGAAGCAGTGATAATGCACGAAAACAAATCGCCAATGCAAACAACACAGGACAATGCAAACACTTTACCATCACCATTGCAAACTGCTCAAACCACGACATATGGTGCCAGTGAATTTGCAAAGTTGAGAGATAAGAGTCACCAAGGTGACCAAAACACTACTCAAGTTGTTACAAATCTATCTTGTGGTGTAAATAAAACTCCCAAAACTGCACAGAGTCAAGACACTGATGTAAATATGTTAGAAAATGCCATGGAAAGAATGGAGTTTGGTCCCGGTGTACATAGCATAGAATCTGAGGAACTGAGGGAAAAAATACTAGAGAACTCTGCAAAAGTTTCTTCACAATTTAAAACCAACAGGTATGATAAAAGGCACTGCTACATACTCAAACAAAATGAAGCCATTTATTTCATTGTCACAGTGATTCCTTTGAATAGAAGGAGTACATTTAGAGTACCGTATGTTGTCCACCCGAGTGAATTTGCTTGTAACAAAAAAGGTTGACCTAGCTACAGGGTAGCATGCTTCCTATACAAACTGTCAAATAGAGAACAAGTACATGAATGCGGAATTTATGCTCAGCTGATTGATGTTTAAACTTCACTGTAATCATGAATTTTTTAATATTTTGAAATGTAAGATTAATTGCCTTTCCATTATAAATTGCAGTATTGATTTAAAATTCCAACAGAAGTAGACATTGGCAAGTTACATTTCATTTAAATTATAAAAAAGATGCTTGCTTGAATGAGTTATTTAAAGTGTGTTCTAACTTAATGTTTATTATTTTTTATTAAGTTTCTTGAAAATACATCATGTAGAGGACCTCCCTGACAAATACAAGTGGAAGTCTCGACAGAATCATCCAATCACAGGGCCTGATTCATCGGCTCCACATCACATGACTGTCAGGGAAGATTCAGCTGCCACACCCCCTGACTATAAATACAAAGAGGCCAGACTCATTCCCTTAGACGAGTCCATGCAATTACAGCAAGCACAACAAAAGCACCAGGAAGCAAGTTTTAAATATACATGTACTAGTATATAACATGTTCATTGCGGAAACAAAATGAAGAAAAATCAACTTAACAACCAGTTACCTCCTTCCCTTAAGAAAGAAAGATAACATCAAAAAAGGGTTTGAAATAAGAATAAGTTTAACATGTATATAACATTTTTTGGGCCAGTTCCTTTGATTTAAAGTCATAGATAATACATGTATATGTGTATAAATAATTCACGCTTACAACGAATTTAGCTTCATTTCCTCTATCATAAAATTGTAATATGAACTTACTGAATATAACAAATTATGTCAGTTCATCTGTTAACACATACTTTACATGTATTCTGCAGGAGCTACAAGCACAAGCCGCAGCAGAGAGACTAGCCAGGTCTCTAAAAATCAAGATGGAACCTTACAACCCAGAGGGAAGAAATATGTCGTATCCTCATCAGTTTTCTAACAATCTTTATATTGCAACATGCTTCATTCTACCTGTGCATGTATGTCATTCTCCAAATACAAATTATTCTGTAAACATATGAGTTTGTACACAAGAGACAATATTTGTAAGGACTGACCGTCCATTTTTCCTTATATTTTTGTATTGTTCACCATTATAAGTGCTATAAGACGTATGTCTTTTGCAATAAAGAAATTGAATAGATTAGTTTACTTGAAATGATAGGGATGAGATTTAATGTTGCAATATCAAATATGCTATAATTTCCTTAACGTTACAAATAGATATCGAACTCGGGAAGACCCCATGGATACCGACAGTGATGATGAGCCGGAAGTCGAGTTTTATCCTGATGATGTGGATTGACATTTCAGGAGGCAGAGTTTTAATGAATGAATTTAACAAGAGATGGAGTTTATAATGAATGATTATAACAAGTGGCAGAGTTTATAATGAATGATTATAACAAGTGGCAGAGTTTATAATGAATTGTTATAACAAGTGGCAGAGTTTATAATGAATGATTATAACAAGTGGCAGAGTTTATAATGAATTGTTATAACAAGTGGCCGAGTTTATAATGAATGAATTTAACAAGTGGCAGAGTTTGTAATGAATGATTATAACAAGTGGCAGAGTTTATAATGAATTGTTATATCAGATGGCTGAGTTAATTATGATTTGTTATGGCTGGAGACAGAGCTGATAATATCCGATGATTATGTCAAGAGGTTACAATGTTTATTGATAGAAATATCATTATATCAGGAGATATCTTGGGCTTTATATGATGTTGATGTGATTGACAGCAATTTTATTTGTATGGAAATATAAGTTATTTTAAGGGAAAATGATGTCAATTAACATTCATTGGATATTGCAGGAAAATATCAATTATTTAAGAATGGATTAAAAAATTCGCAATTCAGTGGACTTGTGTTTTATAAATTTTATGTTTATAAAATTTAATGTTTATGAACTATTCAAGATGGTCAAATTCAATTGCCACTGTATTGAAAAATTCATAAAGATTTAATATATAACTTAAACATTGACCTTCAAAGATATGTCTCTAAAGTCATTGTATTTTATCTACAAAACTGTTAATTGCCTCACATTTTGACCTGAATGACCTTTGAATAAAAGTTTATTTGAAGGGTGAAACATCATTCATTACTTGTGTACATACTGACCATGGGTAGAATTGCAAATTTCTTGGTTTTATGACTTAGTCTACTAGTACCAATGATAATTAACTGCAACAGTAAAACCATGGTTTTCAAGATTCTGGCACTAATCACCAATGCCAGATTCAGAAACGCAAGAAAGATGTAGTTAATGTTTTTATTAAAACATATATAGCTATGCATGCACCGTGGCATTCTTGTATCACAGTATATCAAATCATATAAACAGATGAAAGACAATGGACTCGTATAAATTGAGAACTTGTCTAATTTAATTTAAAAATGCATCTTTCGATACAAGAGAAATGAACTAGTAAGAAAATGACAATAATAACTTTACTCTAAATATTTTCAGTTTTTATGTTTCGCAACAATGCAGGAATGTACACAGATAGAGTCCAATACACACGTTCCTTGTACATTTTGATTTTAAGGAGGGATGCTGGTAATCTATTAACAATTCATTAGACAATTAACATCAGAAATTTCCAACATATATCCAAGAAATATCACAGTACAGGTAGAAGCATTGACCTTGGCAATCCACCCACACCCACTTCCAAATTATTTTCTTGTGTAAAATATATCAGCAGATGGAAGCAATATGAGTATATAATGCTACATCAACAGACAGAATGCAATATGAGTATATAACACTAATTCAACAGACAGAATGCAATTTGAGTTTTATATAACACTCAATTTAGACATTACAATGGTAAGACATGAATCAAACGCCAACAATGACTAGATGCTGGAAGAACATCACAATACATATTCATTATGCCATGTATACATCGTAATGCATATTCATCATAATAATTTATTATGATTGCCTACAATATATTATCAACAGTTTTTAATGGAAATAAATAAATCTTTAACAATACAACTATAGTAAATGAAAATGTTTGGCATACATAATAAAAGTTTATAAAATATGTCTACATCTAAAAAATGTTTTTAAAAAGTGCATGCTCATAAAAAGAGTCCTTTTTCACATTTATTTATTACGGGAATTAAATGAATAAAAATATATGTATAACATTACATGTTGTACCAATTAAATAAAAATATGAACATGAAAGAAAAATAGTTCAATAATTGCAAACAGTATGATGAACTATAAAATAATTGTATAGTGTCCAAAACCACAATATCAATTTATTATCATGAAATTGAGATCTGATTGGTTTAAACAGAATCTTTTTTCATTACCGGTATAAATCATGTACATTGTATTCAAATATAGAATATTTACCCATCAAGTTAAAATTTGAATTTCATGCCTATGCATGCACTTGGATATTAAAATAATGTACACTGTATGTTCTTTACATAATACAAATGAGACAATTATTGTAACATTGTTCTTATCAATCTAACACTCAAGTCTGTATTGTAGCACTTTGTGGTCTATGTTCCCCAAGGAGAGGACTGGTTTCATCAGCAGGGCAAGAGTTGTCTGCCTTTATTCCATCAACTGCAGTTTTCAATGCATTGCCTACAAATCCAAAAATAGCATTTGATATTTAGAAAAATTATAATTAAAGTAAACACAATATAGACAGGAAATACAAAACACCCAGAAAATAGAATTATAATGATTTCATGCCAATGTGTCACCCAATTACCCTTGCAGAATAGACTGAGCCAGATTATTTGCATGCAGCATGCTACTAAGAGGGTCTGTTATGAAGAAGAGGCTGTCTTTCTTCATCATCGGTCATTGCTTCCTCCCTTTTAAAGTCATTACTGACCAGGCTTTTCAGTGGCTTAACTACAACCGAAAAGAAAATATTGCTTGCATGCTTAAGATTAAGAGAGCACTAAAGAAAATAATGTCTAAAAGTTATATTAGTATTACTGGTAAGTTTTTGTGGCCATTTAGAAATTTAATGCAATTTCCAGAAAATTCATGCAAATCATGCAAGCCAAATTTCAAGCTGTATATGTGTTGATGAAAATGCTCCATTGTCATATACGATATATATATATACACATGATTATATACATGACATTCTGATTATGAATATATCATGTTTATCAGGCATATTTATTAATCTAAAGTTCACTGAGGAAGAAACTATTAAAAAGATGTTTCATGCATACTGAAAATAAACCAGTCAAACATGTGTAAAGAGATTAATGAGGTTTTATTGAGTCTAGAATTCTGAGAAATCAATGACACATTATCAATACATCCAATGTATTTATAACTTGTATATGTATAGGTAATCAGTATACATGCCATGTTAGTTCATACCAAATTACTTTTTCTGCCAACTTGAATTTATACCTGTGTTAGGTCGCAGTCCTATTTTGTATGGAAGTAGAGATAAAAGAGCAATGAAAGCTACAACTGCCACGCCCCCTGGGACAAAGGTCAGGACCTGACGGTAATAATCTTTACAGCTTGGACAACATGCTCTAGTAGGAAAAAGTCAAAGATTAAACATCTCTAAAAATTTCTTTCAGTTTAATCATACAGAACTTAAAGCTGACATGAATTTATAAAAGCATTTGGTCGCCATATTAATTTTGATTGCTCCTCAACTGCTACAGGGTTTTATATACCGTTTTGAGAATATTGCTCATTCTTATACATATATATATATTGGAATACGAAACAAAATATAACCTTAACATAGTAAAATAATCAAGAGAGGGTGAATTTTATGTTCTAATCACTTGATAAGCGTTTAATTCTTATTCTAGCTTTGATTTTGTTGTTGGAACTCTCTATCTGTTGAATGCAGATACTTACACACAAGGATGCAGGTGTTGTATTAACACAACCGCGACCCCATTAGAGAGTTTGTCAGTAAAACTCATGGCACCATAAACAAATGCTCCTGATTCCTACAAAAACAATAGTATTTATGAACTTTTTTGAGATTTAATATTAGATGTATATATTCATTATTAAACAAATAAGTTTGGAAGGTTCATTATTATATATATGCAAATGATAACGGAAGATTCATTATTATGCAAATGAGATTTGAAGGTTCATTATTATATATATATGTAAATGTCTAAAATGATAATTGAAGGTTCATTATTATGCAAATGAGATTGGATGGTTCATTATTATGCAAATGATATTGGAAGGTTCATTATTTTGAATAAAGAAAGAATTTACAGACTGAAATGAAGTTGGCAATCAAGTAACAATTTTTATTTATTGACAGAATGCAATCTAGTCCAAGGCAAAAGAAGAAAAATCTTGGTATCAAAGTAGATTTAACCTACCACATTGCAGGCAATAAGGTCAGAGGTCATGGCTAAAGAGGTCACCAACATGGTGGATCCCCCCAGACCAAGCAGAATGACCGCACCATACACTTGCTTGGCATTGTCGTGATTCAAAAAGTAAATCCAGGCACAAGCCCCGATACCAAGCACCAGGCCCAGGGCATATGTGGCCTGAAATCCCAAGAAAAAACAACATTGTGAGTTTTATTGTCATTTCATCTTAAATATTTACTCTTTTTTTGTAATACAGTACTATTTAATTATGGTATTACACGTACTGTGAATTTCATACAAATTCATACAAAAACTTTATAAAAATTTGTACAAGTATTCATATAGCGGTGGTAGATTCCTAAACAAAATAATAATTAAGAAACAAAATAGAAAATCTCATATAAATTGATGCTGTGTATATAATAAAGGTACATGAACATACATGTATTATAAATATTCCTTTATATATCTACATAATTATTTTAATGTTTCCAAAAATTACCCCTTCCCCCCACCCACACACACCAAACTTGCCTTTCGTCCCAGTCGAGAGTTGACCAGTCTCATTGCAATTGAGGCCACAAAACCGGAAACATACACAACCAATGGAAAAATAGCAACAGAGTCCTACAGAGAGATAAATCCACAAACTACAAATCACTTCAAAATTAGTGATAATTAACAGGATTCATATTAACTTATTAAGGCCAAAAATAATTCCGTCTAAGAGTCAGGACTGTAGATTCCTAAGTAACTAATTATGAATTAATACATGTATCTGCTTAAAATTACGAGAAGCACATATCATGTATTTTAAAATTTTTTGGACTGATGTAAAATAGGTGCATGAAACTATGATAAAAATTTGGCCCTCACAATTTTATATTCCATGCAAAACAGTTGAATCACGGAATTACGTTCTCGCACGAACTCAGGAATCAACATTTATCCATTGCAATGCTGTACTTACCTTGGGCAGGTCCAGGGTTTCTGTTACATACAACGGGAGGTAGATCTGAGATACATTTACAAACAACCGAGTAGACATATATACTACTGCAATCTACAAATACATGTACATAAAAAATCGATAAACTAAAAGGTACGTAATTCAATTTTAACATATGAAAGAAGGATGACCTCAAATTAATGAAATGACATTTTCTAATGATGAGAGTAATGGAGTTCACAATTCAATATTAAAATAATAAAGAAGTATTCATAGAACATTGGGAAAGTGGGGAAGGAAAATTGTGGTTTTTGTGATTTCTTAATTTGAATGGGTGCTGGTTTTTTAATGGAATGAATGATATATGTGTAATTGTACCTAATTCATACACTCCTCATTTTAGAACCCCTATACTTCACATTTGTATCAGCTAGTCAGAGTTTATCTTTAATATGTTTTTTTCCCATGTGATGTTATTTGGAAAGATATACCAGTAATCACATATTTTGTAATAATAATCTCTGTGTATCATTGTACATAAGTGTTGAGATCAAAATAAAGGAGTACATGTATGGTTACATGTACATAGTAATATATGTACCTGATAAAACTGCATTGTAATTATACCTTCATAGTTACATGTACATAGTCATATATGTACATGATAAAACTGCATTGTAATTATACCTTCATAGTTACAAGTACATAGTCATATATGTACCTGATAAAACTGCATTGTAATTATACCTTCATAGTTAAATGTACATAGTCATATAGGTACCTGATAAAACTGCATTGTAATTGTACCTTCATAGTTACATGTACATAGTCATATATGTACATGATAAAACTGCATTGTAATTATACCTCCATAGTTACATGTACATAGTCATATATGTACCTGATAAAACTGCATTGTAATTATACCTTCATAGTTACATGTACATAGTCATATATGTACCTGATAAGATTGCATTGTAATTATACCTTCATAGTTACATGTACATAGTCATATATGTACCTGATAAAACTGCATTGTAATTATACCTTCATAGTTACATGTACATAGTCATATATGTACCTGATAAAACTGCTTTGTTTTTAACCAACATTTCCATGTCATTCTGGTTCGAAGAACTGTAGATTTTTCTATCGTTGTGGAGAAACCGTCTGAGATGGCGTTTTCTGCAGTGCTTACATCGTCATGCTGTACTGGTTCGCGAACGATTAAATGGAAGGCTATACTGAAGACAATGCCCATACCAACAATGATGAACACCAGGTTCTGAAAAAAGGAACAAAATCATTAAACCATACATACAAATGACTCCCTGACAATATGATTTTAATTAATACTTTTCTCATTGTATATAAATGTAGATTATGAAGTTCATACAATAAAGAAATATGGAGTTACCCGTGTACAAAAAACTTACCAGGGAAATTCAATATAGAATTTACCGGTATGTCACAACTATATATTCAAAAATGAAAATAAACACGAAGCATACATGAATATCTGACACGTGAAAAGAGCAGAGTTGGTTCAAAACAAGATATGGGAGCTAACTGTAGAAACTAGGGATGGTCAATTGCAGAATTACTAATCGGTTAATTGCATTTCATTGCAACCAATTAACCAGTTACTTGCATCAAAATGAGCCCATTTTTTACATATTATTTTTAATGACTGTTATAAATAACAAAGCAAACAAGGCATGGATATTCAGTTTTTATGCAAAATCAAAATATGATATGAAAATTATATCTCAAGATTATAATTCAAATAGAAATTGTAAACAATGAGCAAACAGTCATGAAATAGTTTCACTGATAACATGTTGCAATTTCAAAATCGGTTTGACTTCTCAAAACAAAGTCTGCCTAAGACAAGCTATCAAATCCATCTCCGTTTGAAATGATTATCATTTTGGAATTTGGATGGTAGTAACATGTATGTGCCCACTTCAGACAATTGCATTTTCTATGTAATAAAATGATGTCGGGTAAAAAAAAAAAGAAGGAAAATAATCACATTGAATGTAAGTGCAGTAATGATAATTGTAATGGTACTCTACAGTGATATTAGCACCATTTATTAATGATTAATAATGAGCTAATCAGACAAGGCAGCTGTGACATTTTGTTTTAAAATGGTCATTATAATTAAACACCAACTGACCAATTTCCTCAGAGCTCAGCCCATGGTCTTAATTTAATTTGATTACAGATAATAGTCTCAAACGACAAAAACTAAAATTTATTTTGAAATTGCATTAAAATACAGAACCATTTTTACAAGGTCTTGGACTTTCAGTAGGACGTTACTATCTATTTCTTGCATCAAAACAAGTTAAAAATGACGCTGGTTTCATGTGAAATATACACGGATTACGTAGTCTTTGCTCAAAAGGCAGACAAATTTTGTTGATTTCAAAGAGCAATGGCCTTCAATAAAATAGACAAGCCTACGTCACATTGCTGTTTGCTGCAACTACCAAAAGTCCAAGTTCTTGTTAAAATGGTTCTACATTATTTTTATTATAAACGACTAACTGATTACTGACTAAATAACTGATTACCATTGTTCTGACAAAATACCCGGTAATCAGTTTACCGGTTAGAGATTGCCATCCAAAATAGAAACACAGGTACACACCCTGAACTTGAGAGCATCCACAGAGGTCAGCTGGCTCTCCATGTTGTCGCTATGGTCACCGTGGAGGAGAAACAACAACCAGAAGATTCCAAACACCACCAGATTGGACAGGACGGTGAAGGCATACCTAAAATATAGCAATATACATTGCAATCATTATAATGTTGTTATATCGTATACTTACAGAAAATATACCCTTTTCTGCCCTGTGCGATATACACTGAAAAGTCACCTATACCCGTGTAATATAAACCCTAGTGGTGTGATATAAGATTTATATCACATCCCTCTCTGTCAATCTTTGGTTGTTATATCACACCCCTTTCCGTAATTGGCTATTATGACGTAGAGTACGGTATGCGTTGTTCAACTTTGATCTTCGAGTATGACGTCAAATAGTTATGTCGACGTCAACTTGATATACAAACAGATGGCGCAGAAATTTCAGGGAAGTTTATTATTAAAGATAAAATATCTAGACAAGGAGCGATTTGTTAACAATAATCATTCATCATATGATGTTTTTGTTGATTCTTTAATATTTTCTATAAGTATATGATATAAAAATCATAACATGGCAATTTTTAAAATCGCATCCTATAAAAGCTCTCGGTTACTGTATATCAGCCATTGAACCTGAAGGCTATCGGGCTGATATATACCGATCGCCGGCTAATATAGGATGCAATATAAATATTGCCATGTTATGATTTTTATATCTATATATATATTCTGGTACACCTAAAATACAGGTGTCATATGTCATTACAATGCTAAGTATACTACAATATTACAGTTAACTGTAATAGATTAGGCATAATACCTGAAATATAGCAATATGTCATTATATTAATGTCAAGAATACTATAATATGACAGTACTGATAACCGGTACTTTGAAATAACCATGTACATTATGTATTTACCACTGAACATGTATAGTGTTTTCCTTTGTTATAAATTTAACATATTCTTCAGAAAGCAAACTCAAGACATAATTATGTTTTTTTCACGCAAGTTGATGGGTTGTGAACAATTAATACATGTACTAATCACATACCAGTACATCAATGATTTAGGAAAAGAGATATGTTCATGATTTAGAAAAATTTATTTATATAATGCTATATACCACTTGATATATTTAATTAATGTAAATGCGCCTAAAATGAAATCATGTCTTTATCTTAAACCACTTTTAGATTCTTCAAATTATGCAAACTGTAGACTCCTTGGCTGGGGAGAACTTAATGAATGTCAAGGCAGGGCCCTCATAACAAAGTGAAAAACAGGAAACAGTTAGATGTACTCGGGTTTTCAGGGCTGAGACATCTCAACAAGGTACTTGATTCTACTTGTACAGGTATCCGCCAAGTACCGTGTTCCTTACAACAAGCCGTTAAGCGCTGTTACCAGTAATCTCTGCATATGAATTAAGAGCCTCACCTGTCCTATCAAAGCCAAGCTTATAATAACATGTTATGAAAGCATTTAAAATCAACATTTTATCTTAATTTTTATCTCTGATAGTGTGTGTTCCCATGAGTCATGCAGATGAGTATGTAGAAATTAAAGACTAACTTGCTGCAGTATGACACAGATTACACATTAATTATAACACATTACGCATATAAAATTATATTTATATACATATACCGTATATGATTTCCTTTATATCTAACAGAAATAGAGGAAATCATATACGGAAACTTATAGTTAATTCATAGCTCTATAGAACATCTGTGGAAACTCACAGCAAGGAAATCTACACACCCCGTTTACTGATTGGTCGAAACCTGTAGCGACCAAAAAAAAAAATTGCGGACTGCACGAAATAATCATGAATCAGATGATGTCAGACTCAAATTCCAATAGGAGATGATTTGGATGTTTCTTTTATCTAACGAAGTGATGTACATTAACAGTAATTTAGTGAATTATACTTACTTTTAACAATCAATTCATTAATTTGTTAAAAGAAAGATAAGATGTAAATATCTTAGATGATTCAGAAGGAATCATTAGGAAGCAGATTAAGAAGGTTGCGATCATAGAGAAAAAATTTACATAACCCAGTCCCACTAACGCTGATTGTTTCAAATGATGCAAAGGTTTCTCTTTTGTTTGGATACCACAATAACACTAAGTTGTGTGACTATTGTATTGATTGGTAATAATAGAAATAAAGCATGAAAAAAAAAAAAATGTTATGTGACTGCAAGATGCTCAGGAGTGTGGAGAATTTTTTTCCTTCAATATCATAATTCAATATGTTCCTCTTCAGGGTTTGGCTCTCTTTCTTATATACATGTAAGAGCCACATATCAAATTTGGTCAAGTTAAAGGGAACAAAGAAGTTGAATGGACACTGATAGCAATTGGTCACCTGAGTAACCTCACTGACAGGTGATCGACCTAATAAAGTTGCTGGTAAAATATTTCCTACCTGATTCCATTGAGCTCTACTCTCTCGTTATCATCAGAGGTGAGATCAGGTATAAGTGACAAGTGAGAAATCTGGGTGGCGGCCCAGCCAAACTGGAAAATGACCACAAATGGAGCAAAGTAGATGAATTTGGACCAATCGGGGGCATTAGGGTAACCTATGCAGTCATTGAAGAGGAAAGGGTAACTGCAAGCCACGGATATTGTACCTGATTTAAAAACAAATGATCAAATAAAGATTTAATTACTAAAAATTTCAGTTAAAAACTGTAATCTTATTTGTATTTAGTAAAAATTACATTGATTGCACGTATGTTTATGAATGTATTTCAAAACTCATAATTTTTTATTGCAATGAAATAAATCTACAAAAAATGAACACACTGAATATCAGCTAGACTATATGTAACAAAATATAAGCACTAGAAATGATTTTAAGTACCAGCAATGCTTATAAGAGTATAGATTCTCTATATCTGTTTACAATTGTATGTACCTACCTACAAGATGCCATGCTTTTCTCCTTCCTAGACCACAGAATCCTCTAGTTCTGTCCGACTCATACCCGATAAATGGTGTAAACATCGCATCACTCACTTGCCCAATCAGCATCAAATATCCCGCCAAATTGTTATTAAAGTTCATCACTTGATGGAAATACACAATAAGATAACTGAACCATACTGAGGCTGTTAGGTCATTCAGGACGTGACCTATACTGTACCCAAGTCTCTGGGTCAAAGGTAATCCCATTCTCCAAATATTTTCTTTTAGTTTTTCTGGTTTAAAAAACAACACTAATATTCCAAGATGGAGCAGAACTTCAATTTGGTGTCAGCTAGGCTTCGTATATATTTAAATTATTGTGTTACATTTTCTTTCACCATTCCATTTTGATTCGGTGAATGAGTATATAATTAAACTACCTGTGGAAAGAAAACCAAAATTTGTTATCAAAAATTATTTTACTGTGAGTTAATCTACTTCTATATACTATCAAACATGAATATATATGTTTAAAATCATGTTTCATACACCTTCCACCACAGTTTTATTCTTAAATTTCGTAAAAATATGTTGTAGTACACTACTGTCCAGACCTAACCTAACACCAGAGCAGCCCCCAACTGAAACCCCAGGTTTGCTTTTGGGGTTTACTTGGGATATACTCCAAGTCTACTTTTTGAAAATTTGGGTCCACTGGGGTTTTACTTTGGGTTTACTCAGGGTTTGCTTTTGGGGTCCACTGTATATGCACTGAAGTGTATGGTAGCATATCTCTGCCCCTTGTGTGCAAATTATTTTTCTATTAAATATGTCGACATGCAAGATAAATATGCTGACATATGTAAGATAGTTATGTCAAAATGCAACATTACTCTAGTGACATGCAAGAAAATTACAATCAAATAAGAATTATAAAAAATCTCAAAAAATCTCAAATATCTCCCACATGTAACATCCAAGATGCTAGATGCAACTTCTTTATGTCGACATGCAACTTATTTATGTTAAAATGCAACTTCTTTATGTTCACATGCAACTTATTTATGTTGACATGGAACTTAGTTACGTGCACATGCTACTTATTTATGACAACAGGCAATTTACTTATGTTCACATGCAAGATAAATATGTTGACATGCAACTTATAAGTTGCATGTCAACATAACTAAGTTGCATTTCAACATGAATATGTTGCATGTCAACATATTTATCTTGCATGTTAACATAATTAAGTTGCATGTCAACATAAATAAGTGGCATGTTAACATAAATTAGTTGAATATCAACATAAATAAGTTGCATGTCAACATATTTATCAAGCATGCAGTTAAGTTAAACATAGATAAGTTGCATGTCGACATAAGTAAGTAATACCCAGCATCTTGGATGTCACATTTTGGCGATATTTAAGATTTTTTGAGAATTTTTAAATTTCTTTTGATTGTAATTTTCTTGCATGTCAGCATAGTTATGTTGCATGTTGACATATTTGATAGAAAGATAACTTCCACACAAGGGGCTGAGATTATGCCACCATAGAAGTGTGAATCAGACCTGTCTTTTATCTTAGTTACCATCTTGCTGCCTGTAATTCCTGCCCCTTGTATAATCCAAATACACATGTAGCATAGATCTGCTTTCAGCAGGGTATACCTCTGATCAGGGTTTACTCTCTGTGTTCACTCTGGGTTTCCATATTTTGTACTCTGGGTTTACTCTGGGTCCACTCTAGGTTTCTAGTAAACCCATGCAGTATAACCAGAGTAAACCCCAAAAGTAAATGCAGGGTTTAGTTGGAGTTTACTTTGTTTTAGATTGGGTCTGATCGTCATGGTCCATTATTTGAAAACTCATCATGTCAAATATCAGATTTTTTCACGTTTAAGAGTTTATTTTAAAAACCCGTAAATGAAAACGGAGAACGCAATAGGGTAAACATTGATAAACGAAAATAATACATAAAAGGATAAATCTGAGAAGAGTCCCACACGATACGATAGGACTGATACACAATATGTTATGATAGAATTGTATAAACTAATGTTGCAGGTACTGTTAACTGGTTAATATAACAAAATAATCCAAACTCCTTTACTTTATTAATTTATTGTAAAAACGTATTGAATTGAAATAATTTGTTTAATAATGCATCTGAAACACGTCATATTTGCCTTACCTGTTAAGATATTGTGTTCATATCAGTTCTGTCACGTTATTCAAACTTCATCATGAGTTCATGGCATATTGGTTTGTATCGCCGCCATGTTGATGTCATGTGATTTTTCACGTGGGTTATGTACGTGTATGTAAACATGTGACAGAATACATAATGCACATGTATATGTACTTCAGGTCTCAAAAAGGTTGAATTTGCAAGCCACAGAGAAGATAAGGATATTAGACCTTCTTATTTACTTGTTTAATCTTTTGGTTCAACATCCTTTTCTCTAAAAATAGAAATTACTTGTCATGCAACGTGTTTGTAAACAAACTATGACACGGAGTTTTACAACCGTCAAATTATTTCATTGCGAGTTAGAAGCAAGTACTCTATAAAACAAGTGCCAGGGATCAGCATATCCAATGATTGTGAGTTGGGTTATTGTGATTTTTCTTAATTTCACTTAAATTTTTCATTAAATATCATATAATTAAATATAATATGGGAAGGGAGAAATAATGACAGATCAGACAGGGATTCGAACCCGGGTCCCCTGAATCTCTAGTCAGGTGATCTGTCAACTGAGCTATATGGCACCGGTCTGCATGACCATCACATTCCTCCCCCTTTAATTGATCTTCACCCTTTAAATTAAGATCACCCCAGGTTCTTCTCCAGAAAGACCAGGCTACGCTCAGGTTAAACTGGGTCTGTAGGACATCTGTCATTTTAATGATAGAACATTCTATCTAATTCTTCCCCTGTCATGATCGAGTTAACCTGTCGGTTCCAGCAAGGGGTTGGTCACAGACCAATGTAATAGGATGGGAGAAATAATGACAAACCAGACCAGGATTTGAACCTGGGCTCCCTGAATCTGTACCAGAGTCTGGTGCTCAACCGAGCTATCTGGCGCAGGTATTTGAACCGGTCTGACCATCACAATATATTGACAATATTTCTATAATTTCTATAATTTAATTTCGATAGCCTAAGACTTGTTTAGCAGACTATAGCTGGGTGCTTGTGAAAGCTTGCTGGATTTATTTAATCTCTTTTAATTTTATCAATTTCATGAGATGGTCCGGCTTATCAATATTGTTATTTCAATTTATCCTGTAAGTGCTGCAGATATGTATACATGTAATTATATAACTCTATGGGAAAATTCAGGATGAGTTGACATAGCCTACATCAATCCAAGTTTTCTTGTAGAGCCAAAGATCTTCAGATTTTTTATCGTAGCAATGGCACTGCATGGATGAATTAAACCATATATGGTATTGCCTTTGGATGAACCTCGATCAGCATGATCCTGTGACATAGTAGTTCAGCACTCTACATATTAAGTTAATAGGTGAACCCACTGGTCAGATTAATAAACTGTCAAGATCAACCACATTGTCCACATACTTAATTCGTTCACTATATATAGCTAGTACTTGATCAGTTTGATGCTTGCACATGGTCATCATGTCATGATCATGGACCATGTAGTTGAATTTAGGCTACTACGTGTAACTACATGTATACCCTGGAACATCCAAGTTTAGTGCTGGGGTCTAGGTTAAATTGTATCTAAAACTAATAGTCTGCAATGGTCCTTCAATACGATTGGAATTCCCAACTGTTCGTGTCCAACATGTAATCCTATATATGCACGATCCTTTGTTTTTGAAACATTTCTGTACTTGTATAGTTTATAAACAATTTAAAAATGATTGAACTGTAGATGTCTGACAGTGAGGGAAAATTAACGACGGCTATTGTGATAGGGGCTGGCCAGAGGGGATTTGGTTATGCTCATTACCAGGAGGTAAAACCTGAGGAGTTCCGGGTAAGTGGTGAGGACAATTTGATTTAGTATAAGGAGTTACAGGCTTTTGATTTTCCTTCTAAAGAAACAAAACTCCTTAGTCTTACATGATATTTTAAAAGATGGTGATAAAGTAATATTTTAATAAAGGTTAAAGATGCTGGGTTATTCTGTGAAGCAACATGTTATACATATATATGCTCTTATTGTATTGGTGAAGTAGGTACGACAGGTGGAATATTAAATCAAATTAGTAAATAATGTATTTTGTGAATTTAAGAGGACTTGTGTCAAGACCTGGAATCAAACCATGATCCAATACTGTATGCTCTCTTTGGTATATTTACCATATTTTTGTACATTGTACATATCGTATACATATTCCATTCAGTGCAACACACAGACAAAATTGTGTGTTGCACAATATAATTATTGTAAAGTTTCAAAGGTAATGGAACTGTTTTCAATTTATTCTGCTGTGATTTACAGGTCATTGCAGTGGCAGACCCCAAAAAGTACCAGAGAGAGAGATTGCAGACTCTGTGTAACATAGCTGATGACATGGTGTTTCAAGGTACTGTATTACTTTAACTGCTTCATCACCGAAAACCCAATGTCAGTCTTGTGTACACTTACTGACCTTGGGCTAAGTCATTGAATTTTTCTTGTTCTCATGAATAATTCATGCTTTATTTTGATTGGCTTCTTTACATTTTTGTGGAGGAAATCTCACCAATCCTGTTAATGTGTATGCATTCATCTATCAACAACAGCATGTTTTAAGAACATTGTCATTATCACATCTTTAAAAACTAATGAATTTCCCTTTCTCATGGATGAATTGAGAATTCAATATTGAATATTCATGGCAAACCAAAATACTGGTAATGTGTAAAACAGTACCTATAAATGATAATTAGGTGTTGATGACAGTTTATCTGAAATCTGATGGGTAAGTCTTTGTTTCTTTCAGATTGGAGGGAGGTAGCAGAGAGGGAGAGGTTTGCTGACTGTGTGATGATTTGTACGCAGGACCAGCAGCATAAGGTACAGTGTACTCGATGCATCTTGAAAATGTTGACACACTATTGAATTTTTTATGCCTAATTTGGAAACAGACTATTTCTTATGTACAAAACAGTTTTAAGTAATGAAGTTACATTTTGTAATCAATATAGGAACCAGCAGTTGTATTTGCCAAAAAAGGATATCATATATTACTGGAAAAACCAATGGCAGTAAGTTATTATTCAAGTCTTGTAATTTAAAAAAAAATGTATTTATAATTCATGCGTTTATTGTAAACAGGTGTTGTGTAATGTAAGCCTGTTTTCCTGTTAAGTACATAAATATATAATAATATTGTGTGTATAATCATGCAAATTTAATTTCAGTAATTTGTTAGTAGGAACCAGCTAATCAATATATTTATTAAGTTCTCTAGAACTATGGAAATGGATTTCTTGCACCTAATTGAATTTAACTTCTGTATAATGAAAGTTACATGTAGAATGTAATAACTAAATTCATTGTCAAGAGGAAAGTAGATTTTCAAAGATCCATTCTAGCTGGTACAGTGTTTAATATAAACCTCTGTAACATTGATCACCGTTAGCCAAGTTAATTATTCCAATGACTTAATTTACTTAGATTTGCAAATTACATGTCTAAGTGGTTTGCATGCAGTGACTTCTTTTTGCTAAACAAAATTTCAATATAAAAGATATACATGTATGAATAAGACTTGTTAATGACCATCAATAGTCTGAAAATGAAAGTTTTAACAAAACTCCCAAAATTTTCTCGCAAATTAATAAAAGTTGATCTAAAGTAACCTAATCAACAGACAAATGTAATGGTGACATGGTACATAATGAATTAATAATATCTGTGTTTACAGACCACAGAGGAGGACTGTCGGGAGATTGTCCGAGTCTGCAAAGAGAACAACGTCTTCTTGACGGTCTGCCATGTTCTCCGGTACACGCCCTGGGTCAGGAAGATCAAGGAACTGATTGACAGCGGGGCCATTGGAGACGTGGTCAATATTCAACATCTAGAACCTGTAAGTCATAAATAAACACAATCGTAATTACCTGATATATGTATACTGAGTGATTACATGCACAGGTTATTGTTCCTGCCTTACTTTTTAATATCCATCATCTATAGAACCTGTTTTAGAAGTGATGAGGCATGTGATGTTGTTCACTTTTAATACTGTCAAGAAACTGTACATGTAAGTCAAGTGACAGTTAATGCATGCATCAATCAATACATGTACATGTACTAATTCATACCTTTATTACTATGCATAGTTCAGGGAAATTTTATACACAATTGAGTGATAGTAACTATTGCTTTGGGAGATTTTAAATGTAGCATTCTAAATTTATGACTTATTAATGTGTGCCCCCATCTAGACCCTGCCACCTACTAGGCACTGGTCTTTAACATTATGGTTTTTTTTTTATATATTAAGGCTATTGGTTTTAATTATATTTTTTTACGTAGGAAAATTCACTGTTACACGCATTCACATGTACATGAAATATATATAGAATAAGATAAATGTTTAAGAACAATTCTCAAAAAGAATAAGAAGACATCAACTTGTATAGTTTGTACAAAGTAAATGAATTAAATGAATTAAAGGTGTACTGGTGTTTCAGAATGCAGGAACCAGGCTTGGATGAAGAGCATCTAAATTCCTGTTTTCTTTTAGGTTGGTTATTGGCATTTTGCCCATTCTTTTGTCAGAGGCAACTGGCACAAGGAATCAGAGAGTGCATTTTCTCTTCTGGCTAAGTGTTGCCATGACGTTGACCTTATTTGTCACTGGATGGGACCACAGAAGTGTCAGTCTGTCTCCTCATTCGGACATCTCAGTCATTTCTCTCAGTCTAACAAAGTAAGTTGATATCTAAATTGCATGTTGTTATTGTTATAGGTAGGATACTGGCATTTTGCCCATTCCTACGTGAGAGGAAATTGGCACAAAGAGAGCGAGAGTTCTCCATCCTTACTGGCCAAATGTTGCCATGACGTCGACCTCGTGTGTCATTGGATGGGAGAAAAGAAGTGTCAGAAAGTGTCCTCTTTTGGGCATCTGAGTCATTTTAACAAGGAAAATAAAGTACGTTATAATTATAACAATACATTATCTCCCCCCTACTCTAACAGTACATAAGTTATAATTATTTATACTAACTTATACATAGTAAAATCCGCTTAAAATCGTGAGAAGCACATCTTGCGAATTTTAAAATTTCTCTTTTATTTTATGGACATATGTAAATTACATGAAACTAAGATTAAAATTCGGCAATTGCAATTTTAGGTTCTCGCACTTTAGTGGAAAACTGGTGAATCGCGGAATAAAGTACTCACGTGAAATAAGGAATCTATAGTATTTTGTAAAATCAATGTTAACTATTAGTGATCTCTCAAAAGAATGACATTTTTAAAAATTGTTTTCATCAGCCAAAGAAGGCGGCCAACAGGTGCTTGGACTGCCCTAAGGAAGTGGAGTCCAAATGTCCCTACTCAGCTGTGGAAATTTACATCAACAATGGCATCAAATCAGTGAGTCAATCAGCCTGTATTTGAACAGTGTTTGAATACTGAATGTTCAATTATGGATTGAAGTAAAATCTGTGTGAGGTCAGCGAACACAATGATTGACAAATAAATCTGATTAATTTAAACCTGCACATCGATATTCACTTTACCTGATATACATTTATAATGAACTGTTTGAAAACAGTTTGACCTTGATTGATATATCTTTGATATTTTCTTTTTAAGTTCAACAAAGGTTGGCCCGTGTCTGTGTTAACGTCAGGACCCCCTGACATAGAAAACGTGACAGAAGCCCTGCGGACTGGGCCTTATGGACGATGTGTCTTTGACATGGATAATGACGTCATGTCACAACAGGTAATCCAAATTGTCCTTATTTTCTTAATAATTATGTTAGTAGTAGGTTATGTAACTATGAGTTTTGTTTAGTTGAACATCTATTCAGCCATTACTATAAACCAACTATTATTTGCGACAACTTTATTTCACGATTGATTTGAGATAAACTGGTTCGCAGCAACTAATTTTTGCAACCAAGCCTTATCCCCACCTGTTTTTTTTATTACAACCACAAGGCAAACACTGGTCTGTGGCAAGAAATATTCATGTCAATGAGGCTCTCTGGTACCTCGCAAAAATTTCTTTCACACGAATATAAGTTGGTTTACACTATTCATAGCTTTCATATTGATAGAGTGCATGTGTATAGATGTACCGGTAAACTAAAGTACAACCTAAAGCTTTTAGAAAATTACATGTGTCCTTTCTCAAGAGTTATACCGGTATATTAGAATGGTAGCAGATTTAGCAAGATTTATAGATAAATGCATAATAAAGACTGAGCTGATGCTGTAAAGTCGTCTTTAAAACTTGATGACGGTATCCCAAGATTCCTAATGCTATCCCAGACTTCCTTTATCCAACATAGACGAATGAAATAGGTTCTTTATAAGTATTTCATAAAATTTCATAATTACTTAAAAAAAACAAAAACCAGAGAGCTCTTTGATACCCACTTTTTTGTTGCTGTTGAAAAATATAAAAAAAGTTAAGGGAAGTGATACCACAATTAAAGTGCTTCATAAATAGTGAAATACATACTATTTTAAATATTACTGTTAAATTCATTAATGACTGCTTTGAACACAGATGTCAATTAGTCTAAGGAAATGTTAAACTGATCTATATAGATCAGTAAAAATATATATACTGTACATGAAACTATTGTAAACATACAATGATGTTCTTATATATTCATTGGGCCTTTGCCAATTATTGTAATTGTGTTTGTGCCAATAAAATATTTGTATTTGTATTTGTATTTGTATTTGTATTCCCCATATTAAAATGAATACACTTTCATATATTGGCAGAAACTATACCAAACAATCTTAATTGATGTCAAAATTTAAAGAAAAATGTTACCAAAATCCATTAGAGCTCTATATGATGATGAATATATTCCATACTCCAAACTTGGCTGGGCTTGCCCTTTAAGTAGCACTATAAAACATTTATTTCAATAATAGTTTTCATACACTTAGCCTACTACAGTTATACGCGGTTATAAGGGAGTACCAGGGACAGGTGATTTTAGCTTTGCTATAAATGTATTTTTTTTATATATCCATTAGCACAATTTGTCAACAGGGAATAAAAATCACTAATCCACCATAAGCATCAATTCATTGTAAGCATGTTTGCTTTAAGCATGTTAAACTGTATATAATATATTATAGATCATATGATATCATTGAAGGTGGTTAACATGCAATTCACTGGAGGGGCTACAGCTTCATTGTCAATGATAGGATTCACAGAATCAATTTGTGCAAGGGAGGTCAATGTGTTTGGAACAAAGGTAAGAGTTGGCTCCCTTACTCAACAAATTCATTTTCTTGGAATCTACAAATATTCAAGGAGTTGAAATTGATTTTTTAATAGGGTGAGATCAGATATAAAGATGGGAATGGGAGTGTTTTGCAAGTCGACTTTACAACAGGGCAAAGATGCAAGTATGTAATACATGTGTTAAGGGTATAGATAAACTGTAGATTATTTGGGTACTTATATACACACTTATATATCTTACTTATAATTACACAACATATTCTTTATATATTTAAAGCTTTGAACACAGAAAATGTTCAAATATATATCTCTATCTATCTACTAGTATATCCCACTCATGCATTTACGTGTATGTTATATTGCATATTTCCTTAGCATAGCTATAAAACTAAAACTTTAGAAACCAATCATAAATTTAAAACAAATGAATATCTTTAATGCACAAATGTCGTTCATAATGTAGACATTTGACACTCTCTCTCTCTCTCTCTCTCTCTCTCTCTCTCTCTCTCTCTCTCTCTCTCTCTCTCTCTCCACACACATAATACACACATAGGATTGCAGAAACTAGGAATGGTTTATATAGCTAATGAATGTTATTACTGTAACAACAGACCACCATAAACTGGAGTCGAGGAACCGTGGTCCACTCTCAGGGCATGGAGGAGCAGACTACTGCTTGATGGAGAACTTTGAGAGCGCCCTCTATGTAAGTGTTTTACATGTCTGAAAGAAAACATTTGTGAGATTGCCTTTTAATGTTCGGTGATGGGCCTCTTACACTTTATATAATAGAGAACTCTGAGAATACTCTCTATGCACATGACTGTACTTATTGATGGGGCTTTAGGACTGCACTCTCACTACACGTACATGTATATAAATGGGCTGTGGGCCATTAAAATTAGAAAAACATGGCTGTTTTAAAAACAAGGGAGTACATGTAAGCATATGGGTACATGCATAGCTTCTTTTTATTAGAACTCAGATCTAAAAATATGTATGAAATATTTGTCAAAGACTCAAAGACTAAAATGATTAGAACTGCTCCAATTATATACAAAGTATCATACAAATCTAGTTACCAAAGTTTGAATGCCTCAAATGTCAACTATTTCTACAGTGTATTTGCCAATTATTTTGAAAACTTTGAAAGATACCAGTAGAAGTAAACATGAATTTCTCTAACAATCATCATACATGTACTGTGTATCTCCACTTAAAGATTTCTGCAGTTGAAAGTGTTGTCAAATTTCACTTGTGATTTGATTTTCTGCAGTAAGTAGTTATGTGATGAAGACTTATTTGTAGCAATTGATTTATAACAATTACAATAATTTAATTACAATTCATAACAGGGTACTCAATAATAAACTCAATGATAAATGATTCATCTACTGGAAGCTTTTACTTACAATATCAAGAGGGCTGTGTAAATATTAGGAAAATGCTAAAATATTTAGAATTTTTATTTACTAACTGATAGTTCATGGCTTAAAAATCAGACGTGTCATTTCTTAACCACTCAGCCTCGTAAACTATACTAGTACATGTATATCAGACTAGTTTTGATGTTTCTATAATTTTACATTTTTAATAAACCACTTTCCAATATATCCTGGATAAATATTCTGGGGGAATGCAATAGCTCCCATGTAATGCTCTATGTGTGGAATTAGCTTTTTTCTTCTTAAAGTCAATGTAGCATATATGCTACATGGGGCACTAGAGGGTTAAAACTTATAATATTTAAAAATATACATAGTCACTTGCAATCTTTTAGACGAATTAGAATTTTTTTTAATTTTTAACAAAATGTTGCAAGTAGTATTTATTTTTACTTTATTTCCTATAAAAGCACAAAGACTTCTCCAAAATCCACACGGGAGCAGACGAGACACTAGCCAGCCATCTTGTCGTGTTCGCTGCAGAAAAAGCCCGCAAAGGAAACCGTGTTGTCACCATTAATGAGGACATGTCGTTTGCTTGATTAAAACCAAGTCAAAGCCGGCAGATATGATTGTAAGAATGACATTCCATAAAGAAGAGACTAGTTGTGAATACTTTATATGAATTCGGTTAATCATCATTACTTTACACAAGTTTTTGAGGTTTTGTTTGGTACTGGCACAAACGAGACAGACCAGCCAGATTAGTGATAACCAACGTATCATTCACCGAGTTTTGAAATTAATTTCATATAAAAATAATAGGACTACCAATGAATTTCAGCCTCTGGAATGTGGCTTTTAATGCTTAAAGTCCCAGTCTTAAAGACCGGCTTTTTTATTTGATTATAAAAAATATTGTGCGGAAAATTTGAATTCTCTTAAACAGTAAATGCACCATTTATAGCTAAATGTATGTTTATTCTGCCGAAGGAACGCGTGCCAATAAGTGATAAAGATCTGGATAGTTATCGTCAAAGAGAATCTGTATACATCATAGTTTAAAAACAATTCTTAAAATGGTGAATTGGGTGAGCATTATCTCTTAGACGGCTACTTTATTCACTTGTTTTACTCATGTATTTTATAGATCACGAACAAACTGTCGTTACTAAGGACACGTTTTGCAAGAAGTCTATTTATTCAAGACATTGACCATTGCTAATTTAAACTTACATCACATATAAAGTTGTTAGATATACCCTTTCTAATGGAACACGTTTATCGGTTATTTTTGATATAAACATTTACTGATTATTTTATCATGAATTGTAAAGAGAATATCGAAATGTTTTTGAATAAAGGGAATGATTTATTTCTCATGTGTTTATTCTTGGAATCCGATCCTCCTATTGTTCTGGATCAAAGGGAGGAAGGACTGGGCTGTGTTCAAGATCGTAGCAGCTAACCCAGCCGCTAGGTTATACATGTAGATACCAATTAATGTCTATTGGACGGGCCGCCATGCAGGTCTCATTTTTGAAGTTGGAAATATTCAACTAAAGACTAATTACATCGACATGATTTCTTAGTTTAAAGCGGAAATGTACATGTTAAAATTCATTATAACTTAAAGGATGAACAAAATTTAGCTAAGTAATTTAAATTTGCCAAAATATATTGATAGATATATCAAAATATTGTTCGACAATGTGTCTACTTAATGTATAACAGCATACACAGATTTAAAACAACCCCAATATAATTTATCCTTTACTTATTTAAATTATCATGGAACATTATTAATTATTACATAGACATATACGAATGAACCCATTATACGAAGGATGCACAATTATCAGTTATCAAAATATTTTGCAGTGCATTGCAATGAAATTAAATTCTTTTCTGAGAAAAGCAATTGAACTATGTTTTGTACTTTACACTTGCCATAATCATGATACATGTTATTTTGTTCATATCAGTTAAATGCCATTCTAAGCACAGTGTCAATCTCGTATGTGTTATGTTTTATCGCCGCCATTTTAACACGTTACATATAGTTTTTATCCTATCGAATTGGTGTGAACCAGTTTCGTAGGTTTTGAGTTTAATAGACATTTTACATTCTAGGTTTGTAACTGTATTGTGATCCTTGATTTTTCTTGTCATTTTTCAGTGACAATTAGTATTTTTTAAATTGAAATTTTAGGAATCATGTGTCATAATTATTTTTAGCAAACTGATAAGGATGATAAAAATGCTGTAAAAACCTGACAACAGAGCAGTGTAAGTTTAACTGGATCAGGCGGAAGGGGAAGGTAGACTGCCTGTTTTGCAGTTCTATGGATAAACTGTAAGTTATTACAAATATAACACGAACTTGTACCCATGCATTTCGTTGTTTTGATTTTATCAATTTTTGAATATTTTCTTGGTGCTATCAATTGCACAACTACATGTATACTTGTTCCTCCATGGTATAGCATTGACGTCTGAAGTGTTAACGTTTAAGTAGAGGCACTCATATGTTCTCCGATTATTTCAACATGTATTACTTTATTGATAAGAAAACCCACAGTCTCTTATATTATGTAAACATTTCCCTGATAGATTTTTTTCACATACATTTCGTATAAAGACTACTAAGCTTGTGACATGTACCCCTTCTTACTAAGTCTTAAATTATACATGATAGCAAAATGTATAAAGCAATGACATATCTTTCGGATTTTCCACAATTCATTGAGATTTTTTTTAACCAATGTCAGTTATTTGTTTCTTAAAATGATTATAAATTCCTTGTCAATTGTGACCTAAACACAATTGTACGGAGAAAAATAAAATTTCTTCGCAAACCAGGTGAAAGTTATTTCATCAGATGTCTTTGAACTACCTCGGTATTGGATTAAATTTATTACTTTATAAATATTTTTATTTCAATTTATAGTTAACTTTACTTTTAAATAGATTGCAGAAACTTTCTAAAATGTTCGGCAACAAGAAAAACAAAACAACAGCCATTGTGATCGGTGCTGGCATGAGGGGATATGGTTATTCTTATTACCAAAGGATAAAACCAGACAGGTTCCGGGTACATTTAATTTGTGAACTTAACGAATGTTAATTATTCAAAACGTACTTTATTCTACTGTATTACCAAGGTATAAATGAAAGGAGTAATAACCAAATATAACAAATGAAAGGACATTTTGTTATTGGGTCTTGAAAAAAAGCCAAAATTTCAGGTATCATGCTCAAGTTGGTGCTTCATTCTATAAGAACATTAGTATTACTTGTACAATGAACTCAATTTAATTAAACTTTCGTGTGGGATACTACAAAACAGGTTATAAATATATATGTGAATACATGATAGTGTTGAACTTGGCGTTGCATGTACTATGTCTGAATCTTTTCACAGGTATGATTTACATGTACATGAGATGTACGTCAAAGTGATTGTTGCAAACTATTATTAATAATTTTAATCGTGTTGTGAAAGATTTATTCTTTATTTTTTGGACACCGAAATAGAAAATAAAACAAATAACATGAATCGTTTATATAAAACTATATATTATGTACAATTTGCCTACATTATTCTGGTGGGATCCACAGGTCATTGCAGTAGCAGACCCCAAAAAATACCAAAGAGAGAAGCTGCAGACTCTCTGTGGCATTTCCGACGACATGGCGTTTAAAGGTATTATTTTTTCCAGCGACTGATTAAAGAATCTATTTATGATTTATACATTCACTCAAAAAAATTATTTAAATTTGAAGGAGTAAATGGTGTGCATTATGTTTTGTTATAAAAAGTGCGCTTTAATTCAACGCATCAATTTAATTTTTAGTATGCGAGTTTTATAATAAATGAAATAACGAAAGGAAACTCTTAATTAAAGGGGCATGGTCACGATTTGGGTCAAAAATGATTTTTCTAATTTTTATGTTTACAATGCTTTAGTTAGGCATCTTTAATAAGCAACCAAAATTTGAGTGTCATTCGCTGAGTTTTAAGCGCGTTACAGAGCTTACAATTCTTTGCAATGTAAACAAAACTTTTTTTTTACATTTTGAATGTTGGAGTGAAAATTCAAGTTTAAGACTTAAAATGAATGTGTTAAACGTCAGAACCTATTTATTTATGCTTAAAATGAATAAGGAGATCGACTTATTCGCTAAAAAAAGATTTATTACTGGTATATCGAACCTATGAAAAATAAAAAACAAAAAACAGGGCACGAGCATTGTTTACATGACAATAAATTGTGAGCGTTGTATCTTGCTTAAAACTCTACAACTGGCTCTCAAGTTTAATTTAAATTATTAGAAATGCATTTCTAAAGAATTTGATCAAAATCGTGACCATGCCCCTTTAATATTTTGTACATAATGCTTACAAGTGCAAACTGCCAGTCTGCGGGCAGTTTTTTCTCCATCGAAATGCCTCTAGATCATCTGTGTAATTTTGTGCTTTGCGGCCATCAGATTGGAGGGAAGTGGTAGAGAGGGAGAAGTTTGCTGAATGTGTGATAATCTGTACCCAAGACAAGCTACACAAGGTACCTAGTACACTGTGTGAAAGCTAGTATGACGCAGCCTGCCTCGGTCAAAGAGTAATGATAGACCTTTTGTCGGTGTAATAAGTCTTAAATGCATAACGACATGTTCGAGCACCTTGTAAATGGACATATTATTGAACGATTTAGCTATTTAATACGACATAACATATCTTTGGACAGTTTAAGATATAGATAATCAAATAAGTTAATAAAATCAGAAACTATAAATATATATATGCTTGCATCTCTTGAATTTCTTTGCAATTGACTGAATTTCGAGTTTTCATTCATTCATATCAGTTGCAAATCTTCTTTGCTTGGAGACGGGATGGCTTAATTTATCGTTTGAAGCAATCTAACTTTACATTTTGTAATCAATATAGGAACCAACAGTGGCGTTTGCCAAGAAAGGGTACCACATATTATTGGAAAAACCAATGGCGGTTAGTTTAACCTTAAAAAATATAATTTTCTCCTTGTATATCAAACAGAGTACACGAATAACTATGCTACTCACTGTTATTGTCACTTTTTTTTTAAGGATTCAGTATAAAAATGTCAATGCTATGCTGCACTCTAGTAGTAACGTACCTAGTACTCTCAACTATTTGATGTACTTACATGTTAATGTATATTAAAAGAGTAATGATTAAATTTGATGCATTAACTGTTATTAAGTTTTATATGGTAAGCGATTTATTCTCTTTATACAGCTAACTCCCGACGCTGAAAAAAAAACATTTGATATATTTTCTGTCACCATGAGTATGATATATGCAAATCTCCAACAATCAAAAGCAAGCTTAACCTCTTGGTTAAAAGGATATCGATGATTAACATGTATGTGCAGTCCAATTAAAACCACGCCCTACTCCTCACACTCGTCTGACGAGAGTAAAAATAAGGCGTGGTTTTAATCAGACTGATGTATGTGCTAAGTTTGTAAATACTTCTCTATACCTATTTTAAAAAAAAACCAAGAAAAATCAGGACACATTAAAAGTTATATAATTTCTTTATAACTAAGAGTAATGTATTAACCAAAAACTCAATTTTGTTGTAATATAATAAAAATGCCGGATGATCGTAACCAATATACGGCTATATTTACCTAATATAATATTATATTTTGAAAAATATAATATTATAAATATAATCAGAGAGATGCTTGAATTTTAGAGCTAAAATATTGGTATTTATTCTTTACTTACTGTTTGTTAATAGCCAGAAGTAAACAATGTTCAAGTTTAGACAGATCTGATAGTTCATTTGTGGATCACCTTTCTTCCTTAACACGCTAAAATTATAGAACTTACAGAAGAAACTCTGTTATTAATAATATCTGTGTTTACAGACTACAGAGGAGGACTGTCGGGAGATTGTCCGAGTCTGCAAAGAAAACAATGTCTTCTTGTCGGTCTGCCATGTTCTCCGATACACGCCATGGGTCAGGAAGATCAAGGAACTGATAGACAGCGGGGCCATTGGAGACGTGGTCAATATTCAACATCTAGAACCTGTAAGTCCTATACCTATTTATTGTAAGTAATAACCTGTAATTGTTTACCTCATTGTCAATATCCAGATTCTAGACCATGCATTTTAAGTATCAGAACATGGGGTCTTTCTTGCATTATCATATTTGTTCACTTTGCTGACGTATAATTAAGATAATAAGCAAATAAATGAATTCTGTTTATATTATAATACAAACCTAATACCAATTGAGTAACCAATCTTTCTATGATAATATAAATACATTCTATGGCAATTGCGATTTCTGTATTCAAAATACCAAATTTATAACGAATTATGAATGAAATTATGAAATCATGAAAATACACCTGTAAGTTTATGAATTCAAAAGGAGATACTTTACATTAATCATCTTATTTAACATACAGTACTAATGTCTACTTAATTTAATCAAATTATCTATATAACCGTGAATGAACAATTGTTTATTATTTAAAATGAGGAACGTACTTGTACTCAACTCACAACTGCCGGGTGTCTGTTTGAATAGTGCATTTTTTTAGATATAGATTTTAATCAAATCGATATAGTTTATACAATTAGTTACTGTACTCCAGGTTATTATCGCATCATGCTTTTATGCCCGATTAAACTTGTATAAGATTTGCTTATTTTAAACTTGTCTTGAAATAGCTGAGTGAAGATGATTATCTACCGTTTTTATTAATTGTTCAAATTCTTAACAAATGCGAAACTGTTACAATTTTCAGATAGAAAATGCTACTGGTCGTGTTTATTAAACATCAAGCACAAGAAGGCTCGAGAATGTTCGTCTATCAATTTTGAATTAGTTTAAACATTTGCCTTTTTATATCAAAGACAAAGAGTGTATTTACTATTCTGGCTTATACTGCAGTAACGCTGACTTGATGCGATCGAATAATTATTATATTCAGGGTAGCACTATTAAGGATTCATTTTTTTCTGTTATAGGTAGGATACTGGCATTTTGCCCATTCCTACGTGAGAGGAAATTGGCACAATGAAAGCGAGAGTTCTCCATCCTTACTGGCTAAATGTTGCCATGACGTCGACCTCGTGTGTCATTGGATGGGAGAAAGGAAGTGCCAGAGAGTGTCATCTTTTGGACATCTGAGTCATTTTAACAAGGAAAATAAAGTACGTAACAACACAGCGATAAATTTCACAAAATTAACATATGGCACGGATACAGTCAAAACAGTTTGGCGAATGCATAAAATCATACATGATTCATGTATAGATGTAAGAATCATCTGTATAATGTTAAATTTTTATTATGTTTGTTGCTACATTGTATGTTTTCAGCCAAAGAAGGCAGCCAACAGGTGCTTGGAATGTCCAAAGGAATTGGAGTCCAAGTGTCCCTACTCAGCAAAGAAAATTTACATTGAAGATGGCATTAAAGCTGTAAGTCTGCATGTCGTTGGACAGTGTTTGAATACAGAGTGTTAACGATTGGAAGTAAAATCTGTTTAAGGTCAACTTTCATGTAATATTTGACATAAATTATAATTTAAACACCTATTTGATAATGGATTTTACAAACTTTTTATTGCTACTAGTCAAACACGGGTTGGCCTGTATTTGTACTAACAGCAGGACCCCCTGACATAGAAAACGTGACGGAAGCCCTACGGACTGGGCCGTATGGACGATGTGTTTATGACATGGATAATGACGTCATGTCACAACAGGTAGACCAAATGATTTCAAATTTAGTTATGATGAAATTAATTAATTCAAGGTAAATGATAAAGTGGTGCATGTTTGTTGTTATTTTTCTTAATTAAAAAAAATAGCATATCCATCTTTGCAGCCAGTAATAATGTAGATACTTCGAGGTGCACGTTTTATGTAAATGTTCAAATATGATATAAATATATTTATCACTATGAATCATTGAAGGTAGTTAACATGCAGTTCACTGGTGGGGCCACAGCTTCATTGTCAATGATAGGGTTCACAGGATCAGTGTGTACAAGGGAAGTCAGTGTGTTTGGAACAAAGGTAAGAGTTTGCTCCCTGTCCTATTTGATTCAGTTTATTTAAAGCTTTTTGTTCAATGTACATTATGTACAATTATAAAATTTTCATTTTTTAGGGTGAGATCAGATATAAAGATGGGGATGAGAGTGTTTCGCAAGTTGACTTTACAACAAGACGAAGGTGTACGTATCTTTTCACAGTCTTGGTAAATTGCAAATCTTTGAGACAATTACATACATGTATTTCATTCTTATACAATATACTTCTAATATAGCATTTAGATTTTTCAAAAATAATAACAATTTTTATAGGTGTGGATATTTGATATCATAAAACAACCGGATTTATTTCCTATTTCAGAAAACATTAATGTATACTAAGTCTCAAAATTTTACTCTTTGCTATCTAATCAAGGCTTTATGTAGAAATGTTTAAGAAAACTTATATTGATCCACAGGTATAAAATGTTTCATCGTGAGTTATACGATTTGAAACAAATCAGACGAAAATGATCAACGCTTTTTGGGGTCTTACATGTATAGTTATTTCTAATGTGGTTTATAAAGGTATAAAAGATACAGAGAAAGAGAAAATGAGGAAATTTGAATTAGACGTAATGAATATCTCGGAAGAGAGAGAGAGAGAGAGAGAGAGAGAGAGAGAGAGAGAGTGATTTCTATACGAAGTTGATTAAAGCTAATGTTTATTTGTCAACAGACAAACATAAACTTGAGAGCAAAAGTGGACCACTCTCAGGGCATGGGGGTGGAGACCAGGTTCTGATAGAGAGCTTTGTGAGTGCCATCTATGTAAGTTGTGCTTCTGTTATACTTATATCAAATTTAGAATATTTAGAATATTCTGAGTGCAGTTTATACAAGCGTTGTATCTATGATATGTGGGCTATTTGCACTCTCCAGTGGAGAACGTTTACGATTCCATATATTTAATGATGGTTCTTTTACAATCATCTCTTTAGGAGAACTCTTAGACTGCATGCCACTAATCTAGCGGCGTGTCTATTAAACTTTTGTTTAATTACGGTCCTCTTGTGTTTGAAATGTGTATTTAACTAGTAGTTCAGTTGATTGATTCCTTGTGTCAAAACACGTTAAATATAACGCGGTTTCAAACGAAATATGCACCGATTGTGTAGTATAAGCTCATAAGCCAGTCAAATCTTGTTGATTTCAAAGAACAATGGCCGAGTGGCTAGCAGTGAAATGGACAGGCTTACGTCACATTGCAGTTTGACACAACTACCCAAAGTCCAAGCTCCTTGTTAAAATGGTTCTAATTCTATTCACCACTAAGATAAGAGTCTGGTTTCGGTTTTAGGTAATTGTAACTGTATACATTTTGTCTTCCTACTATATGACTTCTCGTTTTTTCAAAGTCTGTAAATCGAACTTTCCACTGTTGTTTGATTGTCAGGAAAGATCGATTGATTTAAAAAGCCTTTCTCGATTTCAAACTCAACGGCATCAATTCTAAGTACCAAGGTTACCGTTGTTAAGTATTATGGTGTTGGTTGGATCAACGTATATTCCTTTAAGTTGCGCAATTGTATGTGGAGTTGCGCAATTGTATGTGGAGATGATTGTTGCCTGAGAATTTCGAGGAATGGTAACTTTGATATTAGTTTTCGAAAATGCTTTAGAATATTAGCTGGCTTTTTGTCATCAACCTTTTATGGTTTATAAATGTTTAGGCATTTGAAAAGAGGGTATGTCATGTATTCAGATCTATAGCAGATTGAGAGGCAGTGTTCTTGACTTTTCGAGACTTCTTTGCTGCAAGTAATCTTGAAAGATATTTAGAAAACACTTAAAAGTATAAAATAAGATATGTTCTCAATATTAAGTACTTGCAATCAATTTGTGTTAAAATAAATTAAAATGATATTTTTAAATTACTAGTATATATGCCATTTCATAAATTTCGTTTTTATTACAAAACAATATTTGTTTACTTTTACTATAATCTTTTTTTGAAGCATAAAGACTTCTCCAAAATCCACACGGGAGCAGACGAGACACTGGCCAGCCATCTTGTTGTGCTTGCTGCAGAGAAAGCCCGCAAAGAAAATCGTGTTATTACCATCAATGAAGACATGTCGTTCGAATGACGTCATTATTAACAGTGCCCTATAAACGGTTAAGAAAACACATGTACATAATGAAAATTATTTAAAGAATGGTTATAACTTTTGTAGACATTATACTGCATTCGAAGTAGTGCAGAGTTTATATGACTGTCTAAAAATGTCTTCGAGTTTATTTTACAGGGACTTTTACAAGTTAACTAAGTATTGTATACATAACCAGGAAAAAACAAGCACTAAAATATGAATTTTTAATAAAACAAACCAATAAATATATTTACAGTTGTTTTTTTTTTCATACAAGTTTTGTTATTGCAGTCAATGAAAGTCCGGTATTATTGACCATAATGAATTACAAGAGAGCAATTGTATCATACAACTCCTTATCAAACGTTGACACCGGACTAATGATATAATTAACAACTAAATTTATCATCGCTTTACATATATAACATGTCCTTCTTCAATTAGATTGTAGATGTCACTTATACGTGGAGTAGGTGCTTAAGTACCGGTAGCTGTTGTTTGCTCAATGTCGCTAGTCGCTATACAAGTTTGAATATTCATGATATCTCTGCGAGTGCTTTGCCAAATTTAAAGAAAAAAGTGTAAAAGTTGCATGAAAAACAAATTCGTCTTCGTCCTTATGAAACCATTTCAGTAGAAAGTTGTAAAAGTTAATACCGTGCTTAGTTATCCCAAGCAAGGAGGACCATACTAAAGATGTTTGATATCCAAATATAATTGGTTTTCGTGTTTATTGATGGTTGTTTTTAATATAAAGTTAAAGACACTAAAATATTTTTTTGTTGATCCATGCATGGTTGTAGTGAGCGAGAATGCACCTACCAACTTGTGACATTTATAACCTATTTCGGTTAGGGGTTCTGTCTATTTTGATACTAAGCATGCATTGATTTGTTCGTTGCCAATGCAAATATAAAACGCCGAATATCTTTGTGTTGCCAACCGGAACTTAACGTTATGGATTCAGGACTCGAGAGACATTATTAAATGAGTGATATAGTCGATAAAAACGTGATGTAAAAATTCGATTGTTTTTTTTTAACAATCTAGTTCTGCCCTGCTACGAATCTTTTTTTTCGTACACGGCATGCATGTATTTTTCATCTTTCTTAAGAATACACTCACTCTCGACAATAGTTAAGGGTGAGTGCAGGTTATGTGTTATCCCAATCAACTACCGTCTTTACCTTTGCAAAATCCGTCACAACAGGATTCTTTTGTCGTGTCTCATTTAATGAATATTCGATATTAATGACAGCATCGCCAAATCTGCCGAAGATAATAAGACAATATTCTTGCATATTTTTTTTCTAGGAGACTTTAATCATTACATTATATTGTGATATTATATCAAATAATACGTTGATCATGAGACATTTTTCTCATTCATGCTTTTAAGGAGAACAACTTTTTATCTTGTGAATACTAGAGGTGTTTATCATTTTCATATTTGACAAAATAGTGTTTAAAAAGTTACTGTATTTTACAGACCTATTTTACTTATTTTGCAAAATTGTCAATTTTATATAACTTTTATTTGATTATATTGATTAAAAACCCCGCTTACTGAAGCGGCGTAACAATAATCGTAAACGTTAGAGTATGGCTTTGACATCACTTATGTACAAGTGTATGTTGCATGTGAAAATATCATCAATTTTAGAGGAACTAGCTCCTCTAAAGCTAATAAAATACATCAGCTAGATAAAAAAAATACATAAAATATCTAAGATGCGATAAATCTTAGCTTCAGAGACGCCTTACTTTTATATCATTGTTCGATCATCAGGTTTTGGATAGCCATTTTGGGTCACCTGTAGTCTAAAAAAATTTTACAATGCCAAATAAACTTTTTTAAATAAAATTGTTTTTAAAAATTACATTTCTACAGAGTTTAGTTAGAAACTATATTTTTGGCGGAAGGTTTTCAAGAAGAAACTGAGCAATTTTTATAACACAATAGTTTTAGAGTACTGTAAATTAGCTTCATAATTTTCAGTACAGACCAAACTTCTAGATAGTTTGTGTTGTACGATATATTCATGATGCTTTAAAAAACATATTTGAACAATATTTTGATATTTCTCTCGATATATTTTGTCATATTTAGCATATATTTAATAGAAGTTAAGAAAAAAATAATTCAAATTTTGCCTAAAATAGGCTATTTCATGCAATATCTCAATTTTGTTTTAGATGTGACTCTTACTTTTTTTACTTTGTTACATGGGTCACAATCAAAACAAATTATTATATTAGGTCCATATCTTTATATCCAAAGGTTTTGGATGATTGACATTACTAGTATTTCAGGTGCCATCCTCCTTAAACTCTTTGAATGGTATTACTTTTCTTCAACAATTTACCGATCAGTAAGTATATTTCGTTATAAGAATGTCCAATTTACTTAAAGGAACTAGATACTTAAGCAGTTATGTACCGGTAACCTTCTCCTAGTAATAGAAAATATTTTAGTTTCTCTTACTTTATAAAAAGCACCCACTCTTGGTAGTTGTATTTGAGAAAATTATGCCAAGACATTTATAACCTATTTGAGTCAAGGGTTCTGGTCTATTTTGATCAGCTGGGGAATATGCATGAATATGCGTTGGTTCGGTACATGAACAAATCTTCTTCCCCGTTGCTTTAGGTATGAACTCGGCAAACTTAATGCATGGTTAAGACGAACAAGGACGCCAATATATAAAAATTTATCGCACCCTCACTTCTGAATTTAGATGTCTTTTGATCTTATGTACATGTAATAAGTTATGCATTTCTTTACACGGTTTGATTCGGAGACCAAATCCTCTACTTTTTTACTTGATTATCCAATACTTGTCTCGACTCCCACCTCCTAACAATCTTTGTGTGTTAGGAGTCGAGAAAGCTGGGCTGGTTTGAATGCCCTGATCATTTTTTAAATTCAAGGTCAACCTTTAAATTAAGTTCTATGGCAGCATGTCCTAAAAATTATTCAAAAAATGTAAAGGATTAAAGAAGGCATTGGGGCTTCAGTTGGTTGGTCACGTATTCAAATCACCTTGGCTGAAGGGCTTCAAAGAACTTTTGAACATTGATTATCATATCCTACATTTATGTTTTTCTTCAACTTCTTAACTGAATAACATCTTGCAAAGTATAAAATAGGTCAAGATGAAAGCATAGTTACATGTAAAACCTTTTCCCCTTAGAAGTTCATGAAGTGTGTAAAGTTTTTATAAGCAATCTTTGCAAATATGAAAAACATCATCTATGACATTAACTTCGTCCTCCTTTTTTGAAAAACGTTTATTGAATACATCAACTTTCGTGCATGATATAGTTTAGCTGCACATCCAAAATCTGATGGTAAAACATTGTATTTTAAAAGCATGTATACTAATGAACATGTTTTGGATTGTTTCTTATGCTTCATTAAAACTTTAGTGGTATTTGTACAAAGACAGACAAGTTGTGTAAAATGGAGTTTGTAATGTGACACAAAAACTTTGGAATTGTACGTATTGTTTTTATCTGAATAAAAGTTATAGAAAAAAAGTAACCTGTCATAATAGTTTTAATTTTTTTTCACAATAGCAACAACAAAGCATTCCATTTATGCAATATATATGCAAGTTTTGTTTTAATTCAATCTTAATATGATAAATTCCTAATGTGTCAATCGCTATATTTATTAGGGAATCTTGCATATTGTGGGATTTAAAAGAGAAAGGGAAAACATCTTGAAAAGATGCATTTTAAACATTGATACTCAAGGCGTCATATGAAAATTTTCAATATAGTAAGACGATCTACTAATTTTTATACGTGTCTGGTTCCATCGAAGTATAACTGTATTAAAAGCTCCGAGGATTCATCAAAGGAATTATATGTCAATTGTTAACTTTTTTAAAGTTCCAACGATTTGTTAAGGGATTATATATCGACCGAAGTAAAGACTTATTTCGAAATGAGCATTGACGGTATGATTGTCGACCTAATTTTGGACGTTCATACAAAAGTATGCAAGGCATGAATATGCATTTAACAAAGGATTTTAGACGTGAATATATCTTGTGTACCTTGATTTTCATATACATGTATGACCATCTGTGAGTTATCAACCTGAAGTTATTGTTCTGAAATGGAATTATCGATATAACGTGAGGATAAGCAGTGTTGCTTTCTTTAAAAAAACAATATTGCTCTGCCATTTGTTTAGGTACCTTATTTATACACAACATACATAATATATTTTCCAACTACCTTAGGACTAATATCATTCAACAATCAGTAAGGACGGGCGGAGGTTATGTGTTATCCTAATCAACTACCGTCTTTATGTTTGCAAAATCCGTCACAACAGGATACTATTTTTGGTTCTCATTATAGTGTATCAGTTCACTTATTTCATTATCTGTCTAATAATAATGACCACATCGCGACGTTGGTCATAAGACATTTTGACACATGTTTTTAGAAGGATGAACTTTCATTTTGTGCATTCCAGGGTTCTTTCTTGGGACAAAAAACAAAGGTATGTAACTTTTTATATTGCACAAAATAGTGTTTCAAAATAACACTTTTTGGACCTACATTTTCCAAGATATCCCATTCCACTTTTTCTGGGAGTTTTAATTAGAAACCTGTTTGAGAACACAATGATATTATGCTCTCAGAATACACTGTGATATATTCTTATCTATATATGCATACAATACTCTTCTTAGGATTTCAAAATATTTGAATTACTTTTTTTCCAGCTGCATGTGGCAATTCAATTAATTAACAGTCGTTTTGTACCTTAGATATTTCCAATTCCAATTTTAATTTAGCTTTGAAAGGGCGAGCTCGATGCATTTACCAATGAAGCAAAAAATCTTTTATTTGAGTGATATACATGCAAATTCGTAGTACCGGGGGAAGGGGCTGGCGCCACCATTCCTCCACCTTTTGTCGCGACAAACGTTTAAATAGATTGACCAATAAAAAAATTACTTTTAAAGGAATTGATCTTTCGCTTTTCTGGAGTATGCAAAATTTTATACTGAAATTTACAAAATTATCATATAAATATAATTTCTACGTACTTTGTACTTTCAAAAGCGGTGCTACGTTCTTGTAATGTATATGTTTTACAAACCACACGGTTTACATCTATATGCCTACTTGTGTTAGTATATTTACTATTATTATGGCTACCTATTTATGTGTATTCATATGCCTAAATACACAGTCACAATATTTAAGTTCAATTTAGTCAGTCAAAGAGAAATACATCTCGTGGATATGACAACAATTACAGACAATGATGAAATTCAACTCCAGGATCATTGAGATATACTTTCTCTATCTAGATATACACTATGTTCCTACTGCTATGCGCTATATGTATATTCGCTTCGGAACCTACGCGCCATAACGGACGGTATTCTTTGCGTTACTTTCTAAGGACGTTGAATATTATTTGCCGTCTGTCACTTATGTATTCATTTGTCATCATTAAGACTTCTCGCCACTTAGAAAAATGTCATGTCAACTTAATTATACCTCCACAATAAGCAATTTTGAAACAGATGTTGCCACGACTTTGCTTTGATAGTGTAATAATAACATAAGAAATGTAATTCTATATTAAGAATGTAAAATATATATTTGCTAGTCTAGCTTATGCGATTGAATGACATCTCATATTCAAATGATCAACAAAGACAGCTGCACGTGTTGTAAATATTCGTATTCATATTTAAGTATATTTTTGCTGCAATAGACAACAACCTTTATGAAAAGAAAAAGTTAATTTCAGGTAACCATGCGCCGGCAGCGTCGACGTGCGGTGATCATGTTAGCCGGACTAATGAATGCCTTTCTTGGAGCGAGTATCGGCTATTCCACAGGAATAATACACCTTGGTCTACTGGAGAAACACAAGAAGTCTCCAAATTTGGTTTCCTGGGCAGGTGCTCTATTCACGAGCGTGTTTTGCTTGGCTGGTAAGAAAGGCTTTCTCTCTTTATCTCTCTCACCAGTGCATGTTGTTGACACTAATTTTTTTTAAGAATATCACTGTGAAACACTGATGCAATTTTGTTTTTTCTCTTTCTAGACATTTAGTGACAAAATATTTTCTTTCAATCTTTTTATTCTTTGTATCGTTGGGAGCAAACTCTAATTTCTATTAAATTATATCATTTATCTAAGATTACTGCATGCATATATTTAAACAATAAATAACTAACAGACTGTATGTTTAAGATTGAAATCTAAATAAATTGTTCTCCGGGATTGTAGTCTGTAGTTTTCACAGAGAAGAAAAAATAATAATCCACCCGCGTATTGATATACTTACAGTCTTTATGTAAACCTTCACTCCAGCACCACCTAGACATGCTCAACAAACCTGTTTATTGTCAGTTTGAATCACTTTTGTATTTTAAGACACGTGGTTTGATTTGCTTTGTGAAATTTTAGGTCCCATCTCTAGTTCCGTTGTGAATGCCCTGTCATGTCGGTCGGCCATTTTCCTGGGATCTTTCCTGAGCTTTGTGGGATTTATGGTTTCCAGTTTTGTATCACGTATTGAGGTTGTAGTCTTCAGTTATGGAATTGTTGCAGGTATCTTTTATAATAATGTTTAACTGGATTCTTAATTTTAGTCAAAGTTTCCCGAACACCTCTGCAATGCCGTATAAGAAGAGTTCTAATTTTCACATGCCGATATCTTATAGCATACATATATTACATGGCTTTGAGGTATACATATAAGAATATTTGCCCCGATGTGACAGGAAATCCCTGGAGGTTTATGTCATCCGATACCGATGGCATACGGCGTCATAACAACTTTTGGGCTTTCCTGTCACCGAAGAACTAAATTAATATTCTGGTATTTTCGTCGAGAAAACATGTAAGTAGACGTCGTCCGGATATTTTAATTTATTGCGTTCTGTTTGCTTCGCAATTTGGTTCTTTACATTTCAAATCTGACGTACAACAAATCGTATTGTTTTTTTGCTCATACCTGTGAATAGGTATATAACGTTTAAAAATTGAAAAATCTCAGTACATTGCATTTGACTATATAAGTTTACTGAAATTAAAAAGGTTAAAATGTCCTGTTCTGAAATACCAATATATGCATGTCCATGGATACGGCTAAATATGCTAAGCGTATGACTCTTTACACAATGTACATATCTCTTTCAATATGTATTGAAAACAAAATGTCGTGGTATACTTGCAGAATATATCACATAACACCTACAATTGGACCCACTGATTAACATTTTATGCAGGATTGGGTCAATCCATGATGTACGCCGGAACTATTTTGGTCACGGGATTCTATTTCCATGACAACCCATCGGTTGCCACAGGCGTGGTGGCGTTAGGGGCGGGAATCGGAGTGGCGGTGTTTCCCATGTTTACAGAGTTCCTTATTGAGACCTATGGAATTGATGGAACGTTTCTCCTCTTATCTGCCGTCAGTTTGCAGGTTGTTGTGTTTACCATGTGTATAGAAACCCACGAGCTAGAAAACAAAAGAAAAGAAAGCTCCAAGACATTTAAGATGAAAGTAAAGTTAATTCTTCAGGAACTCCGACAAATATTTTCCATGGGTGCTTATCTACAATTTTGTATTAGCATTTTCTGTTGGAGTACCAGTGTAAATACTTCTTTATTACTTTTACCGCAATATTATGTTAGCACGGGTTCAACACACACAGAAGCTGCCATCCTTATGTCTCTTTACGGCATTATGGGTTGTTTTTCCCGAATTATGACAGGATTAGCCGCTTCTGACCCACGTGTAGATGGAAAACTTTTGTATATGGGGTCTTACATCATTCTAGGGTTGTGCACAATCTTTCTCCCCCTTATAGGCAATTCTTTTTCTGGAAAGATATTTTATTCGTCAGTACTTGGAATATATTCTAGCAACGTTTGGTCGCTTCTCACACCTATTACAATTGAAATTGTTGGCATTCAACAAATGCCTACAGCTTTTGGAATGGAATTGTTGATTGGAGGCATTGGGTTTTTGATTGGTCCAATCATTGGAGGTAAGACCTGTGCATCAAATTATGAACTTTTCGCTAAATGTATCATTAGTATGTACGATATTCCAGATCTTAACTAATTTATTACAGTACATGGATTTCCTTATTTCACTTGGCATTTTCTATTACATTTCTATTTCTCTTTGCCGATATAATTTGACTGAATATGAATATTAAACATTTCAGGGAAAATACAAAGAGAGACTAATGATTTTACTCTTGTTTTCATAATATCAGGTTTGTACCGATTTTGTGCGTTTGTAACTATTTTACCTGTACATGTACTACAAAAAAAGTATGTTACTAAACACGTTTTTGAGTCAATAATGTTATGTTTTGGTTTTAGGACTCTTATATGTTTTAGCAGGGATTTTTGAAATGTTGATGATACTAACGATGGCAAAATCTGAATCGTTTCCAAACAGAAACAACATGGAGAGAACGGTTGAGGTGGAGGAAAAATTAATGAGCAGCCACATGATACAGGTTAAACAATTAAACGACTTATCACTGATACTGAGTGATGATGCTGGTAACTCAATACATACCAACGAACGCTGACAGTACTAGTTGCACCGAACTGACACCGTTGTGTAAATAAAGTCTCGGTAAACTTCCGAACAACTTTTCACATCAACTCATGCATGTTCACCAAAATTTCCTTTGATATGACCTAAGTGTGTTCCTAAGATATAACCTAGGAAAAATGTTAGGAACATCCTAGGATCGACGTACGATACCTCTTATGTTGTAGCTCGACAGTAACTTAAAACATCTTAAATTAGGATATCCTTTCCTACTAAAATCATTAATATTTTTCACATAATTTATACAGATAGAATTTCTCATGTACAGGAATACATCATGAAACATTTTACCAGGGAAAATTATACATGTACACTGACATGATAGATCTAAAACTAGTAATTTTGAAGTGTATACATTTACAAAAATACACATTTTCTTAGATGTATTTAAGTTACAATCAATGAAGGCATTATTTCGACTGACAATTTATAGTACTCTGTAAAATGTACAGTAAATGCAAGTACATAATACTAGTTATTTTTAGACTGATAGAATTTTTGTATACATCGTATCGTAGCAGTGCAGTGTTTATATGAATGTCTAAAATGTCTTTGAATTGATTTGATATATACTTCTGCATATAAACTGGGTATTGTTTATATCACCAAGAACTAGTTCTTGCATCCAGTTGTTTTGTACCAATATATTAAATCATAATTAAATTAATTAAACACGAAAATGGTGTTAGATTTTGAATTAATTTATTATATTTAAGACAGATATCATTCTTTTACTGAGGGACTGTTATCATGAGTTATGGGATAAGCATTTTCTATTTCAATTTAGACTTTCAATCGTACGTTAAAGAAAGCTTTTGTAAACAAGTTTTTAGAACCTATAGACGGTTTAGTATTTTATCAATGTCTAAATGTAGAAAATAATTTGCTTGGATAGCTTAAATGATTGACTAAAATATAAAAAAAAATGTTAGATATAGAGTTATAAGCGAGATACAGAGGTCGAATACCTATGCAACATAGCTCGAGCCTTGTTTTGTAAATAACCATCCGGGTAACACAGGTTACCTTAAATTGATTTAAAAAAACTTTGAGTTTAAATCCTGTATGCGTCCATTTGAGAGGGCTAGATGGCCCTGCCCAGTTTTAGACTAAATTGATCTCTTCAGTCCTTGAGAAGAGGAGCTCTGTGTACCGATATGTATATTCAAATTTTAAAGCTGAAATATATGACATTTGGAATATGAAATTTCTCTTTATTCAACAATTGTTTCATAGCTTAGATATAAAATTTAAGGTAAATCTGATGACAAATTTTTTGACCATCCTGACTCCTTGAATGTCATATTAGTAAACTGACACTATATTCATTTTACATTGTGTAAACATATATGAATCGTCGTACAATCATTTTTTGTTATTATTCTAAAAATCTCACCTCAAAATTGTATTTTATTTCTCTTGATTTGAGAAGATTGTCGTATAGACATTCAGGCAAATAGATGATACGCTGCAGCATAGATCTAAAACACATTTCAAAAAATTAAGGGGTGGATTCATAATAACTTTATTATTCTATTTCATGTATTGTACTAGTGAAAGTCCGGCATTATAGACCTCTGTGAACTACAACAGAGCATTCGTATCATACAACTCCTTATCAAACGTTAACACCGGACTAATGATATAATTAACGGCTAAGGGGATTTTCGCTTTACATAACACATCCTTCTTTAATTAGATTGTAGACGTTACTTAAAGGTGGAGTAGTTACTTAAGTACCGATATCTTTGTTTGCTCAATGACGCTTATCGTTATACAATTTTGAATATACATAACTTTTCTGAAATTACTTTGTGAATTTTGAAGAATATACTATGTAAAAGTTTCATAAAAAACAAATTCGTATACGTATGTATGATTCCTACTGTTTCAAAGAAGAGTTGTAAAAGTTAATACCGTTCTAAGTCATCTTGAGCATGAAGGACCCTACGAATGATGTTTGATATCCAAGCAGTCTAGGTCATGGGTTTTGGTACTATGGTGGATGTTTTTGTTATGAAGTAAAAGAAACTTTTGGAGGCCGATTTTGTTTTTGTTGCAGAAAAACTTCAATAGCAAAACTCTTTATTTTCTTAACCATATATCATTTAAACCAATTCTAGTTTGTTTGCGAAGTTTCGAGAAAATCAACCTTTTGCTTAGGGACCATCTCAAAATAAAGGTACATTTACTATATGTATACATTTTCCGCACTTCGAAGCAGATGAAAAGATACCACTATAGCCTTTATTCTCAAGTTGTTAAATATGATTAGCAATATCATTTCCTACCTTATATTTAAAAAGAATTCCAAATTCTACCGTCTGGTTTTCAGTTGGGGCCATCTCAAAATATTAATATTAATATATATATTAGATTGCACTAAATTTTGCAATATATTTGGAGCATTACGAAAGAAGATTATTACAATGGATTCATTCAAAAAATAAGGAAAATGTCCTCTAGGATAGCGTCTTCCTGTGTATAAAATTTCAATGGCGTACAATTTTTACCTTTTCTTTCATGCTTTTTCTTATAACGTACTCCTACAAAGCTTCATTTTGTCATAGCGTCATCAAAGCACAATGGCAACGCTCCCCTACCGCACAACGGAAAAATCGTTTTAAACATAAACATTTCTTCAAAAATCTAAATATTTTTATTTGTATTTTGTTTATTGTGTTCAATTTTACAAATGATATCGAAATATTTTCATAAAAAATATAAATCCATTGTATTATAATAGAAAGCGCAAGAACATGCGCAATGAAAGCTTAAGTCGGCCTCCTTAAATAAGTTTCGTAGTCAATGCATGACCGTAGTGAGCGACAATGCACCTACCAAGTTGTAACATTTAATACCTATTTTGGTTAGGAGTTCTTGTAAGAGATTTGGTCATTCCTATTGCAAGTTGCATTGATTCGTTACCTATCTTCGCCCCTGTTTCTATAGGTTTTTACCATGCAAACGCAAGAGGGATCGATGGTTATGACCATTTTTAGACTAAATTGTTCTCCTCAAATATATAAGAATATAGAAAAATGACCAAATTTAAAAAGTAAAATATATCGACTTTTCATTTATCAAATAATGGTTTATAGTTGAAGACATTGTATCTAAAAATGTACGGCAGGTCTGATGGTTAATTTGATGACCACCCAGGGATAAACAATAAATGGAAAGAGGTAAAGCGCACTATTCATATTCATTTTAATTTCATACTTCACCTAAGACATTGTCCTGTTGCAAACATCAGACTTTTTTCAATAGTATACAATGTTAATTAAATATATTAAAAGAAATGCAAATTACTTAACTGCCGTCTTAAAATTAATTATCTTAATTATCTTCCATGACATCATTAAAACAATCAGGATTTGTTAGAGATTAATAGGAAAATAGTTAGAAAGCAATAATGATATTGACTTTGAAATTTGTTGAAACTTTCAACCAAAGGAATCATTTCAAAGAAATCCGATGAAAATTACATGTATGTTCACAAATAAGCAATGAAGCATAATTCTACGACAAGATTCTTCGTTTTGGCGGGAATTTTCAAAATGTTAAATTAAATGATATTAACGATGAAAAAATCCAATTTGTTTAAAAACAAAGACAACATGGAAAAAACTGTAAAGTAAAGGAAAAATTAATAAGCAATCACTTGATAGTAGACAAAAATACAGAGGACACAAAGTGACGGGTGATACAGGTAACTTACATGCAATAAATACCAACGACCTCTGACAGTACTAGTTCGCCGAACCGATACGATTGTATAATGGGAATCGCTTCTGACCAATAACTTTGAATTTTCAATTTGATATGGTTTTCTTTTAAAGGTAAAAGTTAACAATGCCCACCAAGTAAAGTATAGTACAGTGTTTAAAGTTGTTGAGAGAGTCTCCCTATTTTACGTTTAAGAATTTTTAAGAAAACCCAAATACCAACTTTTTCAATGATTATGAACGTTATTGTCTGCGAAACAATTTTCACAAAAAATACTGTTTCCTTTTTTTATACAAGTGGGAATAGAATTTTTTTCTGTGGGTTCATACAAAAATGAATTTCACAAGAAATGCATGCATGAACGAGAAATATGGATTTAATTAAAAAAAGTGAGAATATTGCCTAAACTGGCTAAAAACTCTAAGTTTATTAGATCATTGATATTGGTTTAATTACCAAAAAATTATTGATTTCTCAATCAGTATCAAGCATAGCTCTTATATTTGTACCCTCAAGTTTTTAGAAATGTAATTTATACATCGTATGAATTAAAACATCTTCTCTTTAGTTAAATTTTTTTTAACAAAGTCTATATTTTTTCTCACATTATATGAAGAACTTCTACTTTTTTGCGTTAAATGTAGTCTGAGAACAATATCACATAATATACATAAACAGGAACTGACTTAGTATGTAACGTTTTAAAAACTTTTTAAATGTTCCTTAATCAGAATGTAACTGCGGAACATTTTACAGAATTTAATTTCTGCCTGTTACATTAACAAGTGGTAGGCGCCAAACTTGTTATTTTTTGTTTTTGAGTTAAAAGGAGTTTGTATGCTTGTTTTTTTGGGGAGGGGGTTAAACATAAAATTTCTTTAAATTCGAATGACTGCTACATGTATTTCTTATAATTTTGAACACGTATTAGGTGCAGCCGATTTCTTAAAATGGGTTTTAAAATGATGGTCACGTGTCATTTATTTCGACAACTGGTATATTTTATATACTTTCAAGTACAAGTACTATAAATTGGAAAGAAATATTAAAGACTCCAAGCAAATAAAATTAGTTTATACACATGCTTAGTTAAAGTTCTCCATGGAGATACCTCTATGGGCGGAGGAAAGAGTGAAAAAGACGTAAATGCAATATGAAAAGCTACTTTTTAAAAACATGCTAAAATACGAAACAGACCAGCTTAAATCAAAATCAACAGACTCTTTTGCAAAATAAACAGTTACCGACGCAAAATAAACGACTACCGATGAAAAACCAACATTGATTCTCAAAATTAACGCTAGATGGCCTGCGAAGAGATAACTGGAGAAATCTTTCCCTGGAGAAAATGTAACCCGAATAAAAAGTACCCACAAATCAGGGTGGAGCATATACTCCAAGAGAAAACATACTCTGGAGAAATCGTAACAAGAATTTAAATAGTTAATAAAATTGTTCTAATACGAAAAAATAACTTATTCAACAAACATTTGTATGGTTTTTGTTTTAGTATTGTTTTGTTTGCATAATCACAGCTAAGTTGAATAATTAGACAGTAATTGTGTTTACACATGGAAAAGCGTCGCTTGATCATTTTAACTAATCAGCAATTAATCAATCGATACACTTTAACTGAAATCGTTAAAAATATAAAGTTTTAATTGCATTATAATTGGAGAAGTAAAGGAAAATAAAATGATAAAAATAATGTGCTGGTTTTGTGAATACATGTATTTGATTCTTTTATTTATCTATATATGTCATTTTCCCTACTTGTTGCATGGACCTATACCCCTTTGTTTAAATCCGTTGGAATTAGGCACGCCCAGGTGTAAAGTACCCAATCAGGATTTGGATTTAATTTATTATATGTGCATTTGGTTTTTAAGCAGCACCCGGCAGTTTTAGGCCTATTTTTTTCAAAAATCTAGAAAATTGGTAATTATCAAATTCTTGGAAGTCAATAAAAATAATATTTCAGACGGTGGATTTATTATTATTATTTTTTTCATATACACGGTAGAAAATGATTATACAAATTCCAAAATCGAGGAAAATTGTTAAAGTAGTATTTTAAAATCTGATTCGAAATGTTGACAATGAAAATGTGCTATATATTTCTATATAGATGAACCCTAAAACGATGGATATTAGATTTTTTAAACTTTGCTAATAAACTAGATTTTGTTTACACTACATGTGCTTAAAAAATAAAGGGTTCTGCTATTGTAGTTTTCGCGCAAAAAACCTATATCAGCCTCCTTAAAGTTATCGTACCTTCAGCCTCAAAATATCTTTTATCATTATAAATGTTAATCGTCCTTAAAACTTTATAAATGAAATGAAATAAAAAGAAGTTAATTGATGGTATCCATACATTTAACAAAGTTATTGCAAATTTGCCCACGGTGGATATAATGGAATTAATATACAAGTTGAGATCAAATGGAAAGAAAAGTTGTACTGGTGCAACGGCTGTGCTGCGAACCCCTTTTTATTTTTATGTAGTTATTGAAGATCTCCATGGACCCACTAAGCCAAGCATTGATGAATCACTGATAATAATATTAGTACTAGAATACTAATTATATTTGACTACGTAAAAGAAGATTAATGGAATAAATAAATAAATAAGATACGGATAATTTAAGAGTTATCGGACATGACAGAGGATCTGGAATCGTTAAATGAAATTTCGACTACATTTGACATATTTAAATCAACATATTATATTGCTTTCACAACAAATACTTCGATAGCTGTATCTTGTTTTTATTCTAGTCGACATTGATTTTGAGAAAATATTTGATATGAATATGTACTGTATTTATGTATGAAAGAAAACCAAGGGAATAATTGTTTAATTTTAATCGGGGAATGTGTAAGCTTGGTCGCTATCATTCAAAGTGACTCTCTTGCTTGACGCTAATATGATTGTAGTTATGTGTCAAACACGGTTGATGCTTGATATAGACTAATTAAAAATTCATGCAAAAGTAACTAGACCGAAGGATTAAAGGGTTTGCATGAGTTGTTGAAATCATGTACTTACTATTTAACGACAAAAGTGGGAATATTTTAAAAAGATTGGCGCTGACATAATACACTGTGCATATAATTCCTTTCCGTATCTACCATGCAGGCAAACAATTCATAGTTAATATGAACAAGGACGCCTTATATGAAATTGTATCGCACTTCTACGTGGTAATTTATAGGTATTTATATTATAGTGATGCACACAGTTAATGCAAATTTGATATGGTATGCATTTTTTAAACATTGATGATTTGGTTGCCAAATCCTCTAGATTTTACTTGATTGTCTTCTACTTTTTAGACCCCATAAAGAAAAAGTCGGAAGGGCTGGATTACTTGTCCTGGCAGGTTTTTAAAATATCCTATGTCAGCCTTAACATTACGTCAATGTTAGAATGTCCTCCAAAGTAAGTTAAAAATGTAAAAAAAAAAAACCCACAAAAAACCCAACAACAACAAATCATTGAGATTTGCTTGGTTAGCTACGTATTCAGACTATCTGATGTCTGAGAGATTTGAAAGAATTTTTCAACATTAATATTCATTTCTCATATTTATATCTGTCCCAAATGTTATTTATAACTGATAGCATCTCGCAAACCCTTTAAATAATGGGAAGTTCACAAAGAAAAGGTTGTTCCCTTTTTACAAGGAAACTGTCTTACAAATATTAAGATAATCAACTATGACATTAACATTGTCCTTCGTTTTTGAGAACTTTTATTGAAATACTTTATTAATCATTTATGGTATAAACAGGCTGCATAACCGAAATCCGATGAGAAATTATTGTATTTTTAGAAGTATACACCCGTATACATAAGATTATTTGGATATGATTGTTTTGCCAAATTAAACCCTGAGAATAATGTCAGCGTCAGTGCAAATCAAGCACAAGATAAATGGAATGATCGTTGAAGAAATGCAAAGAAAATCAAGACCATACATTAACAACAAAACTGGAAAAGACCAACAAACCTGAAAGAATTATGACACATTATTTTAATTGTAAGGGACAAAGCCATCTACTAAACCAAATGTGTCAGACTGACACAGATAACGTAAACCATAATAAAGGTGGAAATATATATGATGATGAAGGTTATAAAGCAGATCAGGAGAGTAAAAATTTTCCTCCGTCAAAGTGGCTCAAAACCAAACCCAAAGTATTTAAACCTCCTTGAACGCAAATCTCAGAATCTGCAAACTAATCAGAAGAGTTCAGACAAAAAAGAAAAAACGAAGTCACCAGAAACAAAAAAGGACAAATTTTAGCAAAACTGCCACACAGTCTCTTTGATGATGGTTTCTTCCTCTTCCAAGGGAGACGAGGAGACGATTAAAAATTAATAAGAATGTGTGTAACGACATCTCTTAAGATACTGTCAAGAACTAATAGACTATAAAAGTTGTTTACACAATGAAATGCTTTCTTTATTGATTCAAGCAGGATATGAATGTGGCGATATTGCCCCCCCCCCCCCCCAAAAAAAAACCCAACAAAAATTAATTAAAATGTAATTAGTTTCTGCAATGATCGCTATCTTCATAACCTGTATGAATCTTCAAAAAAGTATGTTATTGCTTATAATTACATTGATTTGAATGGTTTCAATTTAAAAATAATCTACAATTTTCATATATCATGTTGTATTTTTAAAATTTATTTAAATTTAAACTTTTAAAAGGGGCTCTCATAATTCAGTTTATTGTATGTATGGATTAACATGACAGGGTGGTGAATGTCAATAATTGTATTTATGTGAAGCATAAAGTAATTTATACCATCTTCATTATTAATTGTTATTTTTGTCAATTTCCGGATTAGGCATGTGTACCGTTTTAGATTCTAATATTACACTCATTATTTTGATCACGTGATCTTTGTTTACCACAACTTTAGAAGTGAGAAGATTTTGATAAGTTTTTTGGATTTTTTGATGTATTGTCGTCGTTTTATATGGAGCATTTTGATTGACACGGCATTCTTTTTCCTTTGAGACTTTAGCAGCTCAAACAATGTAAGTACGAAGTGAATTTCGTCAATAGATATAGTAGTGCCTTCGTTTTTGCCACTCCTTAGTCATGTGTTTTTCATTGTGTATGTACAATTTTTATATTCATGATACTGTATCTTTTTTGTTGTTTTATTTTTCATTGAAACAGGTGTAACATACAGTTTGATAGCGGACAATACCGCTACATTTACATTGGCATTTGTAATAAAATGCTCTTTTCAATTCAACATGTTGTTAATATTGTCTTTCAAATTGGCAAAAAACAGAGCAGTGTAGACTCTGGTTGAGAAAATTAATATAGGTTATATGATAGAAACATGGACGATAGTATAATAAATCCTTTTGCCACATCATCATTACAATGAAGTAAAATTAGCAAGTTTAAAGTTAATTGTTGACTAGTCTTCTTCAAAATTCTTTTTATTAGGAAGATTAAATTCAATGTTTTAAGCATCATAACATTTAATTATGTATTAATGTTTTTATTAACTCTCTGTATTGAAAAAAAAAACATATTATGAAAAGGTTTACATTCATTGATAAGCTTGCGAATGAAAAATGGAATGTGGAGATAACGAATATTGTTCAAAGTCAAAAGTTTAAAGGAATATACAAATCAGGAGCAGAGCAAATCATGTTAAATTCCATGGAGAAGTGATCATTCTCTGCTGATCGGTCACACCGGCCGTGTGCTCTTTGTGGTAATCGGGAAAGAAGAAATATTCGTAGACAGTTTGGTGATTGAACAATATGTATGTTTTCTCACATGTACCGTACATTAATAACTACTTTGAAAAATTATCTTTGCATTGCACAAAAGTCATTTAGAGAATAAAAAAAATAGGTTTGACAAAGTAAAAAAAAACTTGACAATTTTAACTTTATGAAAATCCTTAATTTCAATGCAAATCATTACGAGCATATTACGAAGAAATGTCTAATTTACATAAGACTTCTCACCATCAGTGGCAAAATGCTTCATCAATTATTAAATTTAAGAATCGTGCAAGGAATGCAGGAATTGGTTAGGGCCATATTACAAGTTCATAAGTTGCTGTCGTTTTTGCAGACCGGTTGTACGACAACGAATTTTAAATGTCTTCATCATGTATGATGCATAAATTATGCAGTATACAGCCTATAATTATGTAGGAACATAACACTTCGGGATCATGAAAATAAATTTCCCATCTTAATCCGCCTTTCCTGTGGCCATTTGTACGAAAGCCGAGAAGGATCATTCGAGATTCGAGATTCGAAATACGAGATTCGAAATACGAGATTCGAGATTCGAAATTCGAGATTCAATATCTAAATTAACCAATCAAATCATGGATCTGAAACCTGTATCCTAGCAACATCAAACTGTTCTAAATAAAGATCATTCGTACATGCTCTTTCCTACAAATAAATGTCTTAATAGCTCTTAAATAGTGGTTGATGGTTATATTAACATTGATGAATTAACCTTACACAGTAAAAACAATTAAAGTAGAAATAACACTGTTGGCTTTGCGAATCTAAGTGGTTTTGTTTGCCCTGTATGTATTCCCCCCCGAACAATTTCAACCCAAAGTGTATTCGCCCCAACTGTGTAAAAATCGGCTCGCGAAGAAAGATCTGTTTAATCTAAATGTTATAGCTATGAAACGAAACTCAAAAAAATAATCGACATGTCAAAATATAGGTTAGGATAAAGTTTTAAACCATAGAAGATATAATGATTTACAACCTCAAAGACAAAAATCCAGATAAGAATAGTGTATTGTAGGGTATGGCAATGCCATTGTCGATATGAGAGAGAGAGAGAGAGAGAGAGAGAGAGAGAGAGAGAGAGAGAGAGAGAGAGAGAGAGAGAGAGAGAGACAGACAGACAGACAGACAGACAGACACAGAGAGAGTTTTGTAGTGTCAAATTCAGTTTGATTTAGAATTTGAAATTGATTTGATTTGTTACAAGCATATATAGACAATAATTAAGCCTCTTAAACGAGAAAAGAGAGGAGGTAGCTAGGGTAGGGCAGACCAACTAGCAAGCTTTAATTTTAACGGTGTTAGCGCACCTGTGATTTACATCTCTCTCTCTCTCTCTCTCTCTCTCTCTCTCTCTCTCTCTCTCTCTCTCTCTCTCTCTCTCTCTCTCTCTCTCATCACCTAGCATTTCTTTTTCCGTGAGGGGGCTTGGGGTATTTGTGATGTCTTACATTAGCTAGCGATAATGATAAAAAACACATGAAATTTTCTTTAAATTGTGTGCGGATCGTATACGCCAATAATCTGTTTTCAGTATATACATTTCAAGAGGGGGGGGGGGGCGGCTATATAGTCCTAATTAATTTGTCAGTTATTCTGTCCCCACTTTGTTTTCTCTTCGTTTTCCAGGTTTTTTTCATTTGGCTCGGCAAATTGATATAAAACTTTCTGTGTAGCTCCACAACGATGCACTGTAGATAAATTATGAGTAGTTTTACTTTTGATAAACAGGTACATATCCGTACTTGATTTTTAATTTGACTCTTTTAATCGGATTTAATATTCCAATAATTATAGGGTAGGAAAGAGTAGACGGGACTTTTTTGCGCATATCCTACTGTACCATTCATTCAACACAGGTATTAGCACTCATCGAGTTCGACTTGCTTTCCTTTTCTTTCATCCACTGGATTTAAAGCTATTAATTTTTGAAAATATTTTGAATTTATGGCCTGATTATATATAAATTAGAGCTGCGCTGGTGCATATATTTACCCAAATGGACCAAAATATAACCAAATGAATCTAAAAGTTTTGACAAAATTTGTTATAAACGTACGACTCTTTTTTTCAATTCTAATCGGGTATGTCCTTTAGAAAAATCTTGAACCACACACATTTTAGCAAATAAAACGACAATTGTTTCATTTTTTTATGGGGAGGGAGGTGGTGCCGGTAAAGGACATGTATTGCTTGTGGCAGTTGTGCTACACTCTCATTTGTTATAATAGGTAATACTACATATTGATATAAAATGAAAGTTTCCAATTACACTGTACATAGCTTCTATTAAGCATTTTGACCCGTGCGATAGTTTAAAACAATTTTCAAAGCATTTATTGTAATTCAACCGATCATTTTTGAAATTTAATTTTCTGGATCCCCGCCTGATACGTCCGCCTTCTTGTATATTAGAATTACATGTACGTTGACCATATGTACACATTAACTTAATCGGCTATGTTATGGGACGATAACATTTTTTATCAATGTTTTTGCAGGATATGTGACAAATAACAGCCTATTTGTGGGTTTTTGCACTGATTATTTGAGATAATTTGCCGCCATCTTTTATGCATTCCACACACCACTCACAGTTTCTTTATTTGGTGTTCTGTGTGTATGGCGACAAATTGGTAAATTTGCACCACTCACCCCTTGTAGCTTCATCCTGATTACATTTTATCTGGCTAAGTGTAATGTAGTAGTATATTAAATACACACATCTTTGTTTGCAGTGCTTATTTACATCTTTAGAGATTTATTTACAAAAAAAGTAAACATTTGTATGACTTATATGTAATTATTGTCAATTTTGGTGCGGTGGGGGATAGGGGGGTAGGAAACTACAGAGAAACTTAACTTGGCTGTGAAACATATGCTTTTATTCTTTCTTGTTGATATATCAATGAATGAATTATAACAAAATATATGTACAACAATTAATTTTGAAATATTCATGCACAATCAAATAAAGGGTTTTACTGTTCTCTGCACAAGAAATCGGCAATGTGAACAAATTTGCGCCCTATCATCCCTACCTTTAATTGTAGATAGTAGGTATCCTTCTATATTGAAAACAATTCCAAAAGTAAGACTCATAATAAGTTGCTTACTGAGGAAAAGGAAAAAAATTGTATTTATTAATAATTCCGTATGCATATGATGTGATAATATCTCAATGATTTGTTTATAATCATAGTACTAGTGTATCACTGTATACATGCATAAAAACGATAAGTAATGCTTATATTTATTAGTGAAACAGGACAGATTATTTATATTTAGATTATTTAGATACATGTACTAATCTTCATGCGGGGATCTAGAAAGGAGGTGGTCAGGGGATCTGGACCCCCTCCTCGGGAAAATTGGAGCTTATTAAATTTACATAGTAAAATTTTTTAAAATTGGCCTAGGACCCCCTACAGAAAAAATTAGCTACGCTTATGAAGTTCTCTATCATAACCGCATTTTTACACAAAAGGGGTGAATAAACCCGGGTTTTAAACTATTACTGGTGGTGAAATACCTTAGGGTTCAAACGCATCAGGTGGAAATGCACCAGGGCAAACAAAATCACTTAGATCCGCGAAGCACACTGCATTATTACTAGTCTACTTAGATATTCTGTGTAAAAGTAAATACAAATAATTATTTAGTTAGGTAGGGAGAAGTGAACATAGCATTTATTTGTATATAAGAGCATGTACGTATGATTTTTATTTAGAACAGTTTGATGTCGCTAGGATACATATTTTCAGATCCTTGATTTGATTGGTTAATTTAGATATTGAATCTCGAATTTCGAATCTCGAATCTCGTATTTCGAATCTCGTATTTCGAATCTCGAATCTCGAATGATCCTTCTCGGCTTTCGTACATTTGCACCGTCAACCGTCTGTCGGCAAGAAGAGAGCAAAACTGACACGTTTTTTTCTGTTTACTCAGGTTTCCATTGTCTCTTAACGCTGTTATTAGCCATTGTTTTAAGAGGTAGGCAGAATTTGCAATGATGTGCATATGTGGTGGAGCTACATGTAGCGCTCCATTTTCAACTGTTGTAAAGAAAATCCCGTGCATTATGGGCACAACCAGGCCATCCAGAGTGATCAATTAAAAGCATGAGATAATTATCCACAACAATCTTAAATAGGAATCATAAAAGTATACCATTAGTATGATTTTTTTTTTTTAAAAATTCGATTGTTTGTTTAATTATTATTACATGAACAAACCTGTAACTTTATTGATTGTTTTCACTTGCGGTTTATATGATTTGAATCTCCCCAGTGGGAAAACTCATTCTAATATGGGTTCAATCGAGTACACTACTGATCCCAAGAAAACCACTAACAAACTGAAATGTCTGTGCAGCTATGTTCTGTGCTGTTTGATCCGGCCGTTCAATTGCATTTAAGAATATCTTTTTCAAAATGCACGCAACTTTAATGTCTTGTGTGCAGTTGAGCGAGAGAGAGACACATCAAAACGATTGCCAGTCTGTCGTATAGATAATTGATTAGCCGAATACCAAATAAAAAGAAGTAGTTGCTTCTTGTGACATTGTCATATTGCCTACATTCGTAACAACACGTGATGTAAAATTAACTCCTTTGAATGAAATTTCTTTGCACATGTGCATGAGATATATTTAAATCAATTCGAGTTTACACTTGTTTTCCAATCGATGTAGACCTACAGATCGGCCACGAGATTCAGGTGTGAAATCTGGTTTAACTAAATCGAATGTTTATTTACCTGTGTGACGGTCCTTATTTACGAGTGGTGTTCATCTTTAAGTCGATGATACAATTGTGTTTTCAGACCTAATTTTGGATGTTCATAGGAAAGTATATAACGCCTGTATATACATTTAACAAAACGATCTTAGTATATTCATTGTGTACCTCGATTATTATGTTAGAAATATGTTACCAACCGGATGATATTCTCGTGGAGTGGATTAATCGATAAAACGTGAGGATAAAATAGTGTTGCTTCTTTTAATACAATGTTGTTGGGCACTTTTTACTTATCTTTTTGTACACAGCATAAATATATTTCTCATCTTTCTAAAGACTAATATCACTTGATAATAAAATAAGGTTGGGCACAGGTTATTGTATTCAAGTTATACGGTCGTCTTTACATTTGCAGAATCCGTCACATCAGAAGTAATGTCCAGTAGTAAAGACTCCATTGCGATGTTGATCATGGGACAATTTTTTTTCACATGTATTTTTAGGAGGTTTACATTATCATGCGCACTCCAGGGCTCTTTCTAGGGAGAAAAAAACCCCAAAATGGATCTATCGTTTTTATATTGCACAAAATAGTGTTTTATAATTACTCTATTGTCTTATATTGTAGATATCCCATTGCATATAACTTCATTTTAAGAAGAAAAAGTTTTAGATATATTGCTCTTATAGTCTGTCTGAGGTTACTTCTTCCCTCACTTTCAGACCACTTTCAGGGGGGGGGGGGTCTTTGTTGAATGACTCTTCATTTCTTTTTACTGGGAGAAGTAAAATTGAACGAAAACAAATTTCCTACGGAGATTGATAATGGAAAAAGTTTACATTTTTATCCACTCAGAATTACTCGAAACATCTTGCACAGTTTTTCAACATTATTTATGTCAACTGCAATGCAACATCCCCGTTGACTTTCTATTTTTGGCTTTATATCGAAATCTTGTTTTTATGATTACCAAAATATTACGTAAAAAGTAGTGGAAGCAGGAACGTGTAGCCGACCTTAGCATTACGCCTTTTTATTTACACTCAACAAAACTACTAACTTGTCAGTTTCAAAAGCATTATGTTGGTGTTTTTCTGCTGAATATGATTAACCATATTTGTGATTGATATTAGTCAAAGGCGATAGGTAAAAAAGAAAAACACTTAGCATGGACAAAATATTCATCGCGAAAACCTATAACAGTTGGAATATTGGTGTCTGCATTGTTTCCAAGACAAATTTTACTCATTTCTCAGTGAGTGAAAGTTGATAAACAGTATATACCGGTATACAACACTAGAACAAATAAGAACTATATATGATATTAGTCAAATTTGGCCCCCAAAATTCGCTATTTTTAAAATGATTCAGGTACATTAATTTGTTGTGTTATTTTATAATAGAGTTGACATGAAATATGTTTTTCACCTATTTATTTGATTATATGCACTCACTGGCAGTATATGACGTCAGAAGTGACGCTATTTTCATAATTTAATCAAAATCAATCAAAAATTGACATTTTCTTATCTTTTTTCGAATGGGAATTATAGAGCGACTCTTTGAACAAGAATGAACTTTTTGTCACGTATAAGTATTGGATAGATACATCTTTGGTGAAAATATTTTGTTTGTTCAAGCAGTCGCTCAATGTTTCCTTAAAGAAAAACTACCTAAAAACAAGCCGTTTTATGCTAAAAATGAGAAAATGGCGGGAAAAGGTAAACTTTATGATGTCATATTTTTAAATTGTGGGTACTAAAATCAAAATGAAAATTATAAAAAAAAATTCAAATGTATATTTATATATATCTTTCCCATCGGCAACTTAAAACAATCCAAAAGTTCTGAGCAAAAAATCAACCAAATTGGAAGTGTTTGTGATATTTAACAAAGGTCAATGTCTTGGGTCATGACCAGAGAACAAGGTCAATCCATTGTTCTTCACTATTTAAAAGTTAAGTGGAAATCGGTCAACCTGACGGCAAGACAAATAAATGTGCTTATTTCATTATAATAAATACATTATACTTGGTGGACACTTAAAAGTTTTGTTAAGTGTATGGATACAATATTATCCTCATTTTTCAAAACACTTAAAATTCTTTAATAAACGTCTGCTTCAAGTAGCGATTCAAATACTGTGTATACTCTATAATAATCTACACAAGAATCCTAAGGCTTATAACACAGTCACGAAAACTTCAATCTAATCAAAGATGAAATAGATAGATAGATAAATGATAGATAGATAGATAAATAGATAGATAGTTGGATAGATAGACAAATCTACAGTATGCATGATTAGCACATATATCTCGATATCTGCTTCGGAACCTACGCGAGAACAACGCACAATATGCTTTGCGTATGATTTTTAAGGTCGTGTAATTATATTTGCGTTATTTGATCATATACATGTATTTTGTCCTTTAAAATACACCATTCTGACATTACCCTGATATTTTGCCTTTTTACTTGAACTGAAATAGTCGCATACAGACAAAATACATACCATTTATGACTTCGTCTGTTTACTTGAAGATCCAAATTGATTATCATTAATCAAAAAGGAGTTGTGCTAAATATTTTTAGTTGAAGAGAGTTTGAAGAAAAGCAATTTTACGATATTAAAACATTATTGATAAACTTTTAGCGGGATTTTATTAACATGAAAAAGGTCCAATTCATAAGACTTATTCTGCCTGGTGCAGCAGATAGCTAACCTTGCACAACGCAAACAAAAGTCACACGGGTTTCATATTTTATTTTGTGTGGAAACGTTGCCGTCATGAATAATATTGGTAAAAAACTACAACAAATAGAAATAACAAATTACTAAATAGGAAAATATAGAATTTAACTTTATACCTTTAACTGTAAATTACTTTAAAGACCATAATGGTGTGCCATACTTTTAAGAATGTTTTATCTGTAAAATAAATTTCCATCTGTAACTATACTTCAAAAATACAATTTAATACTAACAAATTTGAGCAATTACTTCAATAAAAAAGACTTACTTAGTGGTTCGAGGCACGCGTCTAACAAGATTGAAGACGATTGACAAAGTGAGACCGGACTGGTCAGTAAGGCTGACAGGAAGTGAGTGATTGACCAGATATAGTTAACTTGTACCAAAAATGATTACCGGGTATATTAAACTCAAAGTGGTTAGCTTGTAAAAAAAATATTTCTGAAGAATTTTACAATTAAACCATATACAACACAAGACTATTTGCTATTATGGTCTGTAGCACAATTGAATCACTAATTTATTTTTAAGTTGAATATGTGGGTTTGTTAATTATACCTTAGAACAACAAAGAATATGAAATAATATTGGTTGAATTAAAACTACTTCAACAATGGTGATTATGTCGGTGTAACAAAAAATGTTAACCCGGGTTGAAAATTGACCCGGGTTTGAAAAAATTATATCATTAGTGGTCAACATTCTGTCCACTAATGCAACATTATATCGTTAGTGGACAGTGTATCATTATATAAATAGTGCCTGTTTGGGAGGGTAACAGTTGAAATTGACACCCCGAGAGAACCATTGTCAACCGACGCGAAGCGGAGGTTGACAATGGTTTTCGAGGGGTGTCAATGTCAACTGTTATCCTCCCAAATAGGCACTATTTATTTTATTATACTGAATGTCTTAATTTTAAAGAAATTTTTCTGCTTTTGTATAGAAATGACGTGAATTCTACGGCGAACTGTACGCGCATAATTTACGCGCATGTAACAATTCGTTGTGTTACCCGTTGCCAAGTGTGTTGCTAACGCTGAGGGTAATAGTACAAATTATCAACTGCGTCTAAACAAATCAGATTTCAGTATTTAACATGAAAGTATAATAAAAGAGGTTGCTACATACCACGTTTTCAGTCAAATGAAATATTAAATGATTGAAGTCAGAAAAATCAACCTTTGAAATGTCATTATACCCAAGACGGCAAATATAGCGGATAGTATGAAAGAGTTAAAGTTTTGAAACCGAAACTTTTAAGTACACACATGTACAATTAAACTGTGAAGAGCAAGTTACACTTCTGTTCAAAGACAGTTCAAAACTCTGAAGTCGGAGTCAATTTTCAACAGGGTCATGATCAGTTTTTAACGTGTCGATGTCCTAAGAAGTTTGAAAAATATTTTTCAAGCTGTTGAAAACTGACCCCAGGTATAATTTCACGACTTTTGGTATCAATTTTTCAACGTTGAAAAATGATATCCGGGTCAAATTTCAACCCGGGTCAAGATTCCTCGTTACGCCGGCGAATGCGTCATAAATGTCCAATACTCCCTAAACACACCCACGAAAAAGTTTCTGTGTAGTGTTTGTATCTGTATTGAACACATTTCAATATTTTTTTCTGTCAAATCAAGATAAGTAGCTTATTAATCATAATTTTGTTAATCTTGCAAGTTTAAGAAAAGTTATTGTTAAGTTGAATTAATTAAATAATCACTGATCGCGACTTGTCTGATAAAAATATGAAAACTGCTCATTATTGTGCTGTCAGTTAATTATCATGACTTCTCAAAATAAATTAAAGTTGAAGCGATTTACCGGAAATATAACATAAACGGCCGGTATTGGTTTGACAATCTTAGCAAACCACGGTCAACATGAATAATCATGGTGGAGATATATATATATATATAAACGGACACCGGACCATGGCTTGAGACGATGTTGTTTGAAAAAACAAAAATCCATATCGGCATGAATATCGGATAATATTAGGAATTAAAACATGGAGCTGAAATTTTTTATCAGATACAAAATAATTAGGTAGAGCAAGTTCCATTTCAGAGACAGTTCAAAAACCTGTAGTTGGTCAATTTTCAACGTGTGAGGTCATCAGAGATTAGAAAAAAACATTTTTTTTGAGCTGTTGAAAAATGACGTTTGGTCGCAGTTTTAACGTTAGAAAAGCCCCCGCCCCTCCTCCCCCCCCCCCGCCCCCCAATATCCCAAATCAATAATCAATGTTGAAAAATGAAATCCGGGTATACATTTCACGACTTTTGGTCTCAGTTTTCAACGTTAAAAAAGCCCCCCACCCCCACCCCCACCCCGAATCAATAATCAATGTTGAAAAATGAAACGCGGGCCAATTTTTAACTTGGGCTAATATTCTTTGTTACAACGACATGATCCCTATTGTTTAAGTAGTTTTAATTCAACTAACTTTAATTGATATTCCTTGTTGTTCTAATCTATAATTAACAAACCCATATATATATATATATATATATATATATATATATATATATATATATATATATATATATATATATATATATATATATATATAAATATATATATATATATATACAGTAAAACACGCTTATAACGAAATCCCAGGGACGGCCAATTTAACTTCGTTATAAGCGTAATTCGTTATATCCGTCAAGTTTACAACATGAAATAGAGACTTGGGGAATGAAATTCACTTCGCTGTAAGCGTCAATTCATTATAAGCGTGTTCGCTATAACCGTGTTTTACTGTATATATATGTATATATATATATATATATATATATATATATATATATATATATATATATATATATATATATATATATATATATAATCTTTTATCATGTTTTATCATTAAAGGTTTCAAATCCATCCACTAATGCAATTGAAAATGTGTGCAAATGTATATCATTAGTGGTCAAGGTAGTACTTATTTCTCAGTTTTTTTCCATATCATTAGAGGTTACGGTTTTTGACCGCTAATGATACAAATCTGAAATTATATCATTAGCGGTCGGTTAGGTTGTTCGTTAATGATAAAATTATATCATTAGTGGTCAACATCCTGACCACTAATGAAACATTATATCATTAGTGGACGTTGTATCATTAGAGGTTGCTACAGAGCGTATTAAAGATTTTGTTCAGTGGCGGGTTCCACGCTAATTTTCCCCTTACCTGCAACATACATTTTGGCTAGCAATCACGAGCACTCGCATTGCTGAACACCCCTCTGGTAAACCTTGTGCTTTAATGGAGAGGAACGATGTTTACCGATTGCTATGACTGCGTAAAATCATTCAAGCAGAAATGTAATTTAAATCGACATCAACGAATCGTGCCTGGATCACCTTATGCCTCTGAATGTCCTGTTTACCATTTAAAATTTAATAGAAAAGATAACTTTAAACGTCACATCAAAACATATGGAGAAAACAGTGAAGCGGATAAAATATGAAGTGTGGTTATAACAAACAGTATTCAAAATCAAAATTCCAAAGGAAAAACAGAACAGGGCCAGAGGAAACACGGACCTCTACAAAAATAAGAGGTAAGATCAGATGCCCTAGAGCATAGAGCATCCCCTGCTGACCGGTCACATCCGCCGTATGCTCTTTGTCAAATCGGGAAAATCCGTAGAAGATTCGGTGAATAATAATGGCCCAACAATAAGTTTGAAAAACGTCAGTCAGCATTCTACCTAACGGAAGATTGTATTTGCTGACAAGGTCTTTGTATCGATCATATTACTTACGAAAATCATACTAAAAAGGATTCATTTAAACATAAATATGAAGAGAATTCTCAACCACTAAAAAAACCAACGAAATACAGAAGGCTTAGACGTTGCTGATGCCATGTGGAATTCAGAACATATAAATAGCTACAGAATCAACAGGAAAATGGTGTACTCACCTAACACCTATTTTTTCGAGGTAAAAAATGTGCAAGATATGCTCAGAAGCAGGTCGTGAATGTCGCTGGTGTCACCATCCCTTACCAGAAAGATTTTACAGCAAAGAGCAGATAACAAAAGCTTACAAAATTTATAGATAAGCTAACAACAATTTTATAGGGATGGAAGTTAAAGATGGATTTTAAAAATGGAAGTCAATACAGTAGAATTCGTTTCCTCTGCCTTGGAGCAGTTATCTTCCCTTTCCACCAAAATTTGCAAAGGAAAAGACCGTACTCAACATACAAACTGACGATTATTTTTTCCTTGGGGCGATTTCATCCCCGCTTCATCAAATTAGTACTGAGGACCAATCTACACGTGTGCCAATCTAAATAAAATATGAATTTGAATTGAATACTAAGGGATAAGATTTCTCCATACCTTTGTCCAAGATTAATAGATTTGAAAAGACAAACGACATATCAGTCAACGCGGTTGGATTTGTAAAAAATGAAATCCCCCCCTTCATATAACTGAAGCGAGAAATGCAATCCTTTAGGAGCATGAGCAGGCAAATGGGGTTAGAACAATGAAGAAACATTCTACTGTAATTTCTTGTCTTGATTGGTTCACAAGACAAGATTTATCGGATGAACATGTTCCTTATTGCTCTCTTCATGGTCCCCTTACAATGTCATTTTTAAACTCAGAAAAAAATTAATTGGTGCCATTCAAGCACGTTAATAATTAATACAAGGTGTCCTTTGTCTTTTATCTTGACTTGGAAAGCATATCATTGCATGTTTAATCTTGCATATCAAGTCAAAATCATTCCTTAACCACACCCAACCAAAAGCTTGAACCCTGTGGAATTTAATGTGTCTGATATTATGCACAACAGTTGCAATTACGACATAAACCAGATAACAAGTGCCATTGGGAGATAAAAGGATAAGAAAATATCATGTATTCCAAACAATATGAAGAAAGACATTACTTTTGCGTTTCTTTGATTCGCTGCAATTTTTGAATGCCTTTCTAGACACTAAGTAAGAGATCTAGCCAAAGAAGGGGGAGGGGAGTCGAGGTTTCAAATTTTACCTCGACATTTTCAGTCTAAGGTTGATAAAGGTCTCCTACTTAGGATAATGGTTTATCTATATGACTACATGTACTCTTAAGATAGGTTTAATGTCAGAGGGCTACCCCCTGTCACAACATTTTGAAAAAAGCTGTTCGAATTTGATATATCTGAGAGTGAGTACGTTCAAACTGAAAACGTATGGAAAACAAATCTATAAAATGAAAGACATTGGAGATTACCATGTTTTATATATAAAAACAAGTGTGATAATGCTTTTTGATCTATCCAGAGCAAATAGAAAATGGTTGCTGTAATAAAATATCCCATATGACTCGTACTTGGGGTATATACTAGAGGTTGATCTTGAATGTCCAACCTCATTACACGAAAATCACAGTGATTATCCTCTTGCTTTAGAAAACAAATTAAAACCATTACAAATGATATGTTAACTTCTCAAAGTTTGATGCCCAAAGATAAGTTAGGAACTAGTACTTCCTTGTCTTAACGATGTTGTTCTTCATTATGGAAATTTAAGATCGATGTACTATTTGTCGAAAGGCTGTGTATTATCCACACTCCAAAGGGTTCTATGATGTACACAGTCCCTTTGGTTGAAGTCAAGCATTGGTTTTGATACGCAAATGATGTCTCAGGCTACAACAGATTTCTAGAAAGAATTTTTAAAAGCTGACAAATAATTCTTACTGTGGGAAAGCCAATGAGAGCATGTGGAAGAGAGGGACCAAAAAGAGATGACGTAGAGTATGTGCGAAGCCCAACTTTATATCTTCTAAGAACTTCAATAAAGACCTGGAGGACGTCAATCTCAGAAAAAGCAACGTTGTTCTCTATCGCCTAGGTATAGCTTATTTTTTTTTATTCTTAACCTGGCTAAGCTGCCCAGGTTCGAGGTTAACTACGACTTTATTAAATCTGCAAACGGAGAAAAGGCCACTCTTTGTTTACAAACACGAATTGCCTTTGCTATGATATCCAAAAAAGATTTTTATCAAAATATGTTTCATAAAACTCTTTTTGACACCAGTTTTTTTCTCATTCACTTTCTTTTTTCCATCACAAGCGCTAAGGTCCTCGGCAAAATAAAGGATGACTGCAGAGGGAAACCAGTGGAAGAATTCATTGGTCTCAGATCCATGTTAAACAGTTTCTTTAATGACGACATGGAGAAGACTGTTAAAGGAGTAAAACATATCTGTAATTGACAAACACTAAAAACAACTGGGTTGTAAGCGAGCCCTCTATGATCATTGTTCCATGAGTCATTCAATGAATTTGTTTAGATGTTACAACCAGCTGTTTCAGTATCTGTCTGCAAAACATTGCGAAATCTCTATGATAACAAACGGATAGTTATAGACTCTGGCATACACACTTTAGCTCATGGTCGTAATAAAATAATACAAAGTGTCTGGGTAAGACCATGAATACTGTAAATAATATGTAGAACTAGACACGATCTCGTTGCGAGCAACGAGGAGGTCTTCCGTCCGATTTTTAGAATAGGAAATGACCTTGCCTTTTATCTTCATCAACGAAACATATCAGAAAATGCAGATGTGATCTAAAAGATGGATGAAGGATTATACACCCCATTGGATCCCTAATTTAGGGACCAGTCCGTTTTCATTTCTTATCAAATAAGAGGTCTTTTGATTTCGATACATTTTGTGTTAAAAGTTTAGAAATCTGTTACTGTTCTTGATTTATCTGGAAGAGATCTGGGAACGGAAAACAAACAAGTTTTGTTGCAGATTGTTAACCACATTTTTAAGCGTATTAAGCGTATTTTGTTTCAATATTGCTTTTTAAAATTGATTTTTTTTAATTTTGGGACGTTGATGATAAGTTCGGACTTTTGGCTCCTGAAAATCCTTTATTACATAACATAGGAGTAAACAATTTTCATGTATAGGTACATAACATTTCGATTAACATAATTGCTTTTCTAATGTATTACAAAATATTTCACAATTAAAAGTTATGATTAAAAGACTTTAGAGCCTTATCGACCCCTAATTGAAGGACCAGCCCCTTTTTCTTGATGTGAAAAGAAAGCTCCTCTCATTTTAAACACATTTTGTTAAACAAGAGTTTAGAAAGTATGGACCGTTCAAGAGATATCTGGAGAAGATCATTTAAGGGGCCGACCTTTCTAACTCCTTTTAGGAAGTGGTTAAGAAAACAAGTTATAGTTACATATTGTTGAGTACTGCTTTTCAAAATTTTTCTCTATTTTGATATATTGAGAATTAAAATGTCAGACATCTGGCCCCTTAAAATCCCTAATTAAGAAACATAAGAGTAAACAATTTTCATGTATAGGTACATAACATTTCGATTAACATAATTGCTTCCGTAATGTATTACAAATTATTTCACAATTAAAAGTTATGATTAAAAGACTTTAGAACTCTATCGACCCCTAATTTGAATAGCCCGTCCCTTTTTCTTGATATAAGAAGAAAGCTCAAACACATTTTGTTCAACAAGTATGTAGAAATTATGTACCGTTCTTGAGATATCTGGAAGAGATTGTTTTAGGGGCCGACCCTTTAACTCCTTTTAGAGACCGGATAACAAAAAAATTATGGTTGCAAATTGTTAACGACATTATTTGGAGCATCTTTCGTTAAACATTGTTATTTAAAATTTCTCTCCATTTTCAGATATAAAAGATCAAAATTTCGGACTGCTAGCCCCTTAAAATCCCTAAATACGTAACAAAGGAGTAAACAATTGTCATGTATAGGTACATAACGTTACGATGAACATAATTGCTTAAATAACGTATTACAAAATATTTCACATTAAAAAGATATTATTAAATACTTTAGAGCCCTTTCGGCCCTTAATTTAAAGGGCCAGCCCCTTTTCCATGATGTCAAATGAAAGTTCTTGACTTTTTAAAGTTTTTTTGTTCTATAAGTCTTAACAAAATACTTTTGCAAAATAATCTCAATTTTTAAGCTCAGGCGAGCTTCGGTGTTTTTTGTCACAAAACAATGAAAATGCTTCTGTCATATCCACAATCATAGGTCTACAAACCCTGAAAATTTGAATCAAATATCTGTTTTCGTTTAGGAGAAAATCACCGGACAAGCCGACCCTCTAAAAATCGTAAAAACGTCAATATCTCTAAAACGGAAGTGACGTCATCAATATAAAAAATTTCCAATAAGGTTCAGATCAATATGTGTTAGTTCTGAAAAGTTCATTAAAATCAGTCAAGCCGTTCCCGAGAACTCGCGTGCACAAAAATGCGTAAGAAAAAAAAAGAATAATAATAAGGGAAACAGAAACAAAGCAATAACAAGAAGGTCTTCCGTTGGAAACGGAAGACCTTAACAAGACCTACCTTATTTTGTTGCACAGATTTAATGATGGCATAAAGAATCATAAATTCATAATTTTATATTTAATTTTACAAACATATTGTAACATAATCATTTATTTCATTTTCATGTTTCATAAATCTGGTAAATAATAAAGTAGCAAAAGTGGAAGAGTACAACAAACTTATTTTGTTTTCTGATTTTCCCCTTATTAAGATGGAGGACCCGGACGGCTTTATTTCGAGCTGATATATAAATGAAGGGTGTGTTTTTTCATAGAAATATGCCTGGAAGAATGCTATATGCAGGAATGGTCTATTTTGAACATTATCAATTATGGATAAATCTTTTGTTACAGATATCTATTGATTTTGTACATCATCATCTCTGATTCATTTTGTTACACTATTTGTGAATACATCTTCATCATATAACATTTCATTTTGATAGTCTAAAATTAAACTTTGTAAAGGACTTTGTTTTCTTGTTTCATAATGTTAAATCAAGTGTATAATATTATTTATTTATTTCCCCATCGTCACACTCTTCTTCAATATCGTCCTAGGAAAAAACTATTTTCGGCCTCCAACGGCTGATCAATCTCTTGTCTATATTTATTAAGAACATGGGTAACTGCCTTTTCCAGATCTATATCCTTTTTTCATTATATCCTTGTCATTTGACCAACACTTCCGTCTTCGTCTTTCCGTACATTTCTTTCTATCATCTTCTTTTGTATTTATTTATCAATCCTCTAAATTCCTGATTCATAAAACGTTTCGTAAATGGTTTTTTTTTACTTTAATAACGACTTTGTATACTGATTATTTACTGACGTAAAAATCTTTTGTTAACAATGAAGACCTCCTCAGTCCATTTTTTTCGTACTTTCGCCATGTGCCCAATTCCAGACAATCTGACATAATCTCCCACTTTTGTTTCGAATCGTTTGTGCGGTTTATATTTTTTGTTCTTTTTAACCGCACATGGTTTCAACACATCCTCATAGTAACTGTTTTCCCATTTGTTTCGTTCTCTTGGAGTTTCATGGACCTAGGTGTTCGGCTGTTATATTTCGAACGATGTCATGTAAAATTTTAACGGATCACATGTGCGATTATGAGTGAAGTAGCGTTACATCATGACTTTAAATGTTCTTGGGAATCTTTCCGCTTAATTAGCGTGTTTGACATTTTGTGTGACGAAATATTGTTCATCTTCTCTCCTCAAATACTGCTTGGTCCATCTATTGATCCACTCTGACCCTGTATTCGTCTGCAGTTAAGAAGGAATCCTACCTTCTTAAAATGTGTCTTTCAAGGCATAGATTAAACTTTTGTTTCTAGCTCAACGAGACGAAGTCGGGGGGGGGGGGGGGGGGGGTGGGGGGGGGGGGCTTATGCTATACCCTCGGCGTCGAAGTCGGCGTCAGACCTGTTGCAGGTCCTGTATCTAAGTTATTACTTGTCCTATCTTCACCAAACTTGCATGGATAATGCAACTGGACCAACACATGGACTTAAAAGACTTCACAGCTGAATCTGGGCCATGAATTTTAGATCCTGGAGGAGGTTACGGTTTTTGGAGTAGGTTAAAGTTTTTGGTAAAGGTGCCCTTTGATAGCAATATCTATATCACTACTGGTCCTAACTTCATCAAACTTGAATGTATGGTGTTACTTATGTTACTATTGCACATGACGGGCATGAATGCTAAATCTGAGCTATTAAATGTGGATGCTGGTGGAGATTAAGGTTTTAAGAGCTAGTTAAAGTTTCCGGATCAGGTGCCCTCTGATGATTATATCTTTGTTATTACTGGTCCTAACTTTACCAAACTTGCATGGATGGTGCGTTATATGATACTGATGCACATGACAGGCTTTGGTGCTAATCGGAGCATATTTTTCAAATGCTGGATGAGATTTAGTTTTTTGGAACAGGTCACATGTTTTATAGTACTATTTGAAACTTGCGTAGTTGATATACAAAGAATATTTCTGGAAGAGTGTACAAAAGCAATTTTTAACAAACAAATGATAATAAAGTCTAGTCTGCGCCAGTACTGATTCTATCTTTATATTTGATAGTCTGTCCTTTATTCAAAACGCTACCACTGTAATCGAACTCTGGCGTAGGAAAACTCTAAATTGTTTGTACCGTTCTGACTATATTAAAGGTATTTATGAATAAATTTCCTTTTAAAACAATGCTGAATACTTTACATAGAATTTATCGATTTTTTCAAGTACTACGTTTTGCAGCGCTAATAATTTGAACTTAGGTCCAAATACTGTTTTACCTCCGGTTTTCCAGAGTTACTGCATAGGAGAGTTGATTAAAATCAATTTAAAAAATAACAGAGGAAATTTAATTCTAAATGAAAAGACATTTGCCTCTCTTACATCCGTATGAATCAACAAAGAGAGCGGCTTATATTGTAAATATTTATGACTGTATTGTCTTCAATGGCTATCTACAAATCTTTCTTATCACATATATATACTTGTATACCATTAAAAGCATTTTCTTGCTTTATAGTCCACCATATCTGATATACTTTATAGTTGTGGAATTAATTTCTATTTTAATATATTTGTCCTTTGAAATTCTGTAATTTCAGACTTTTTAACTTTAAGTTCAATTAATTATGATTAAATTTTACTTTGAACCAAGTAAGAGTTATATATAATTTCAGGTAACCATGCGCCGGCAGCGTCGACGTGCGGTGATCATGTTAGCCGGACTAATGAACGCTTTTCTTGGAACGAATATCGGCTATTCCGCAGGAATAATACACCTTGGTCTACTGGAGAAACACAAGAAGTCTCCTAATGTGGTTTTCTGGGCAGGTGCTCTATTTTCAAGCCTTCTTTGTCTAGCTGGTAAGAATAAGGTTCGATCTACATATTTCTCTCTCTCTCTCTCCTCTCTCTCTCTCTCTCCTTTCTCTGCTTGTTTAACACTTGCATTTTAGTGACTTCCATGGAGAAACACTGATGTATTTTTATCGTTCCTCTTCCTGATGATTTAATGATTGAGGTGTAGAATTCCTGATTAAGCATACTCTAATTTCTTTATAATTTTATCACTTAATTTGCATTTGAATCTTCAAAAATTGATGCCCAATATATTAATTCAACTACAGTAGAAATTAAATGCTCTATGTTTACATAACACATATTTTCTGCTTGTATAATGTGTTGAAAGCTACGGCAATTATAACACTACAATGCACACAGGGTAATCAAAGGTTAAAATGACGAGTTTTATTATGACGTCACAAACGTTGAACGCTTAAAATTGCAAAGTCCGAAGCAGAAATGAAAGTTCACGCTTATGGCTGTTACAGTGGCTCTTCCATTAATATGAACTAACCCTTAGGATAAGATAAGAATTGTAAGGTATAAATCACATTTGCAGACAATGCATAAAATCAAAAAAAGTAAATATAAAGCATTAGATCATGATTTTTTAAAAGTATACAGTCTCATAACTGCGGCGATGTGTGCTTACAAGTTTTCATGACGGGCAACGCGCGTTACTCAATTTGTATGCACACACCGCTGCAGTTATGAGACTGTATACTTTAAAAAATTATGATTTAATGCTATTCGGGATTTTCATAACCTGGAGTTATCGTTCGTAACACGAGTTATCTCTCCATTAGAGCAGGTATAGCGCTATGTAACCACTATAAACAAATGGTTGAAACAAACGTTTTTTGTCTTGTTTAATCGGTTATTGGTGTAAATTGTCAAAATAGAAAGACGACTGTGCAATTAAAAGATGCTGTTATACTAAAATACTAAAAAAAAAAAAGTACAGAGATTTGACGATCGCGCCTAATCGTACCATATCCAGGCACATACCATGGTTTTTGAACGTGGATTGGGAGGGGGGGGGGCTCATAAAAAAAAAACTACTTAACCAGAAAATTTAAAAAAAGAAAAAGAAAATTACAACCTCTCAAATCGTGAAAATCCTAATCCGTTGGGGGGGGGGGGGGGGGGGTATAATGTACTTTACTGTACAGCAGACCTAGCTTAAATAATGATTCATTTCATTCTTTTCACAGATTCACTTTTTATTTATTTACTACGAAAAAGGTAAGGGGGGGGGGTAACTTTTTTATTCACTTTTTTATATGTAAATTTATGAAAAATATCTTTTGCAAGAAGAGGGGAGGGTGCCCCCCCCCCCCCCCCCCCCTTGATGCCACGCGCCTTCCATCTACCAATAAATAATGCAGTTGCTGGCGGTGAAGTGTGTGGTTTTAGAAGAGCGCTGCTGATACATGTACATTTTATTATACAGAGAAGTAGACATGCAAAGCAATCCTAAAGACATGGATGGTTTTGTCTGTCCACCTCTCAAAAGAGAATATTTCAATCTATCAGGAGGTCGAGGTACAAAGATAGGCATTATACCTACGTATGTATGTATCTGCACTGAACATTGGCGGACCTTACTATACTTACTCTTGATGGATTTCATTTAGATAAATGAATGACTATATATTTCAATTTCACCATCATGGGAATTTAAGAGATAATGGATAAAAACATCTGCAACCTAGCTTTTGCGCAATTTTTCGCATAGACCGCTTGCAATCACGTTTTGATTTAAAGTTGCGTTCCGATTTTGATTGACAACATTCACTCCTATATTTTTATATATAGTTCATTCCATTCTTAATTTTTCATAAGAAGTTTATTCCTAAAATGGTGTTTGCTATAGATGGTACGTGAATAAAGACCAGTTCAATTATGTAAAGGGCAATGAGATAAATGATAAAAGTAATAAATGTACTAATAGTAAAACAAACAGACTACAAAAAATTGTTTAAGCGTCTCCTCAAAGACTTAAAAGAAAAGGGATCTCTTATTTTAAACCAAAGACAAATTCAAATTTCGATGATATCTCTATTTAAGAGCACTGAGCTCTATTTTCAATGCTGTCATTCCTCTTAACCCTCTAATACCGGTATCTATTTTATACAACAAATCTGTTTTGTTAAGAAATTCAAATGATTGTCATCGATTAAACATCCTGCATGACAGGTACACTACAGCTGCCTGAATTGATGACCGTCGGTACCTGGTAAGATACCAATACCCACTGCGTGTACATACATATTTTTTTTCATGAGAGCATGGCATTTCGAACGAATGCATCTCAACAGGCTAGCGCAAACATCGTATTTTGAAAAAGTGTGCTGGGGGTTAGAAGAGCAGACCGACCAAACGAAAATCAAGACGAAAAACAATTAATAAACTAAAAAAATCACTTTACACATTTTCAAAATCCCAGTCTGTGAAAATAGCGGGGGGGGGGGGGGGGGGGGGGGGGGGGGAGGGAGGGGTATCTCGTATATTTATGTATCTTTGAATTTAATCAGAATTATATAAATGCATACTTTCCCTTAGGTCTATATTGTTTTTTGCGTTGTGCTCAGAAGAAAAAAAATAGGGACAGTTCGTTAAGAATATATATTTCTATATTTGATTTCTAAAGAAGAAAGTTGATTTTCAACTCCTCCCACTCTAATATTTATAACATCTTTTATTTCTGTGTAACAGGTGGGTTCATTTTATCAGAGAAACCACAATACCACTATCCATCCGTTAGCACACAAAAGTAGTAATGTCACCCCCAAAAAAGAATCGTAAATGTCATTCACTCGCAATGTTTGCCGAATAAGCAAAACTATGTACATCACGTTATACATTGTATTCAAACGCATTCTTTGCATTCATTTTAATTTTTTAGATAACTTTTGATGTTTTCTGTTTGGTAATTTAAATATCATCAAATGTTTTTGCTGTAAGAAAAGTCGTTATTAATTGACGTCGGATATGTAAACTCCCGCACTGCTTACTCATCTTCAAATAACCGGAAGTAATGCATACCTGCTATGAGGGGAAGATAACTCTTTCAGTAACGATAACTCTAGTTTATGGGAAGACCGAATAGTATGCCTTAGATTTGAAATTACTTGATCTGCTGTATTGTAGTCGGTAGTTTTCACAGAAAGGGAAAAATGATACATGGACTTTATCCGTGTATCGATATACTTATAGGCTTTCAGTGAAATTACACCGACTTACAGTCGAGGCCACATAGACATGCTTGTTTCAAGTCACTTTGAATCTCTTTGAGTTGTTAAATACGTACTTTGATTTGTTATGTTAATTTTTAGGTCCTATCTCCAGTGTCGCTGTGAATGCCTTGTCATGTCGGTCGACCATTTTCCTTGGATCTTTCCTGAGCTTTGTGGGATTTATGGTTTCCAGTTTTGTGTCAAGTATTGAGATTGTAGTCTTCAGTTATGGAATTGTTGCAGGTACTCACATATTGCCCTAAATCTGAATTCTCATTTTTAGTCAAATTTGCCTGAACAACTCCTTCAATACTGCATTAATTGTTTTTTAGTTTGAATTTTGACATGCCGATAAGTTAAATATTATAATGTAAAATCGAAAAATGTTTAACTTTAGATGTTCTATATATCAACGAGATAATCGAACAGTCTGCACATGCTGTTTATATGCAATTAATTGATTTCATTTGGAAACTATAGTAAGAAATAACGCTTCCCCAGGGGCCCGTTTCACTAAAAGGCGTACGCCCGGCGTAACCTTACGCCTGTCGTAAGTCCGGACTAAGTCCAATATTTGGACCAAGGTCCGTTTCACTAAAAGGCGTAACTTTGCGCCCGCCTTAAGTTAAGACAAAAATCTACACCTAGCCAAGGGTAGTCGTAACTTATGGCGTAAACATAAATGATTGCTAATTCTGATGCTGAGAATATCGGTGCTGACCGTAATGTTAAATTGTACAATTTGTCATGTAAATGTTATTAATTTCATATGAAATTAAGAAAAAAAAGAGTTTTGATAGGTGGTACCAATTCTTGATTAGAAACTTTCTTACCATGTTTTATGCACATTCTTTATATAAATTGCAATTGCCGTTTACATGTTAAAATGACATATTTAGACAATCGATATATAGTTTTCATTCGATTATGTTTATTCAATAATTTGATTTACGTTTCATATTTTTTAGTAAATTGGGCAATGAATAATGCAGAAAATAAACATACATGATGCATATGTAGTACAAAGGTATATTTGTATAAGAAATGTCTGGCAGTTCAAGCACTTCACCCCCCCCCCCCCCCCCACTTCCACGCAAAATATGTGTGAGCGGGATATTTTGAAATTTAAAACTCATTAAGTAAATTATTGACTTTTATATTTTCCTTTTTTTATTTTATTTTTGGTGAGTAAAAGGTGTTAGCTTAGGTAGTCTAACTAAGGTTAATCACAAAAGTATTTTCAGTATTGTTAAAAATATGATGAAAGCTCGAACTATGTTTTAGAGTCGTCAAAAGTCCCTAATGTTTTTAAATATTAGATAATTTATTTATGATACAACCGATGCAAAACATTGACTCCAGATTAAATATGTTTTATTTTGTTAGTTACATACACATCCTCTTTATTAGCTTCAAATTAATATGAAGCCTCGTTCAATATACTAAATTACACATGTAAGTGTACTTAGGTAGTTTATGTTGAGTCCACCATACGTCTGCCACACACATTTACAAAAATCTTAATATGAAAGTAATAAATATATTTATCCAAGCTTCTTCGTTTTTTGTTGTTGTTTTTTTTGCATTAAATATTAAAATATCGCTATTTTTAGTATCTGTTGAATGGTTGTTCGATGCTTGCTTAAAATTGTCTAATCCATGGTTAAAAAGCTCATTACTGCATTAATTCGCTATATTTTCTATTTTTAAACAAATTCACTGATTTTCTTTCAATGATATAGCAAGAGGAAACCAGAAAATTTAATAAAAAAATATTTATACTCGGGTCATAATTGACGCATGATCAAAATAGAAATTCCAAGGGTGTTCGAAACATGTTAAATTCCCGGAGATATCGATAACAAAATAGTTCTGTTGAGTTAATGATTTTGAATGAACATACCCTACATGCTTCATCAAATATATCTTTCAAATAAAACATTTTAACAAGTTTTGCTGTGTGATTTTGTCATTTAACAGGATTAATATGCATGAATACTTTACGATTCTCTCTCTCTCTCTCTCTCTCTCTCTCTCTCTCTCTCTCTCTCTCTCTCTCTCTCTCTCTCTCACGCAAACACAATTGACAAGTTTCTATCTTTTTATCTATCTAAAGAATATATATCTATCTATATATCTATATATTTATCTATCTATCTTCCTTTCTACTGTTTATCATCTGTCTGCGCATGTGCATAAGCTCGTTGTCAAGGACGTAAGTCTGGCCTTAACTTAGTCCGATACTAGTGTTAACGGCCAGGCGTACGCCTCTTAGTGAAACGCAGTTTACGCCGGACTAAATTTTGGCGTACGCCCTAAGGCCTAACTTAAGTTTCGTCGTATCTTACGCCTTTTAGTGAAACGGGCCCCAGAACTATTTTATCTTCATAACATTTGTGAGGTGCATTTTCACGCTGATTTTTATTTACAAAAATCTTAATTTCTACTAAAATGACAAAAATATCATAGTTTTATTTTTGAAAATATTTGTTAGCCTTATTTTTGTGGGTAAGGCATTTTGAAACATAATTGAATAATTGTCAAAAATTGATCTGCTATATATTCCTTAGAAGAGAAATCTTTCTTCTGACAAGAATTAATGATTTTTTCAAATATTATTTATCATAACAATTTAAGTTACATGCTGACTTAGCATACTAGCAGGTTTTTGCAGCAAAATAAAATTCTAAAAAATATAGCTTATATTGCTGTAAGTAATTTTGATATGATCAATTCTTAGTCTTTAACTAATTCAACTTCCATTTCCAATAAGAGTACAAGATTGCTTACCTTAGCAACAATGGCAAACGTCACTTTAACAGGTAACGTAATTTCTGATGTAAAAAACAAAACTAAAACACCCCCCCCCCAAAAAAAAATAAAAAATATATATACATAATCCAGACCACAATCGATTTTTTAATGTATAATCCAATAAATGCAAATGACGATTTTTTGGCAAAAGCGGAGTTTGCAAAACTAAAAAAATGATAATAGCATAATATGTCAAATTAATATTTTTATATCAAATCATATTTTTGCTGAAAATTCTATAAATAGGAGTAGCAACAAATCATTCTTTAAAAAATTATGAGGTGATAATTCCGGTCAGGGGGAGATCAAATCTATCATAAAGCCCTTATGGCTGATTGGATTTGACAACACCACGACCAAAAATTTAACCTAATAATACTTAAGGGAATCCTTAAACCAATTGTCAGTTACAACAAGCATTTGAATTAAAATTGATATGAACAAAACTTCGTCTTTCACAACTATATCTTCCTATACAAGAGGGCTACATCGCTTAACTGAGCAACAATGTCCAGCGTAACTCAAATACGTCACTTAGTTCCGATTTAAAAAATTTAAAATAAGTGAATAGCCCCAACCAGAACCACCATTTATTGCAGAAGAATTGTTTGATGTTAAATAACGTTTTAAAAACAAAGCTTATCGTATTTCTTTTTCATACTGAATAATGTTTAAAGAAATAAAAAATATCAGTATATTAAAATTGCATTAATATATTTATTCCTTAAAATTAAAAAGGTAAAAGATTCCTATTTGAAATGTAAACCTCATACATTATCTTATATAATATACATGTCGTCCGGTATATAGATACGGCAAAATATGCGAAGTCTGTAACTATTAACACAATGTACCTCCAAATGTATTGAAAACAAAATGTCTCGAATAATTACATAAATTATCGCATAACATGTATCTGCATTTAGACCCACGGGTTATCTTTTTATGCAGGACTAGGTCAATCCATGATATACTCGGGAACAGTTTTGGCCACGGGGTTTCATTTCCATGACAACCCATCGGTTGCCACGGGCGTGGTGGTAGCGGGAGCAGGAATGGGAGTGGCGGTGTTTCCCATGTTTACAGAGTTTCTCATTGAGACCTATGGAATTGATGGAACATTTCTCCTCCTATCAGCTGTCAGCTTGCAAGTTGTTGTGTTCAACATGTGCATAGATACCCATGAACTAGAAAACAATAGAAAAGAAACCTCCATGACGTTTAAGATGAAAGTAGAATTGATTTTTCAAGAACTTCGAAAAATATTTTCAATGGGTGCTTATTTACAATTTTGTATTAGCATTTTCTGTTGGAGTACGAGTGTAAATACTTCTGTATTACTTTTACCGCAATATTATGTGAGCACAGGTTCATCACACACAGAAGCTGCCATCCTTATGTCTCTTTACGGCATTACGGGTTGTTTTTCCCGAATTCTGACAGGATTAGCTGCTTCTGACCCACGCGTAGATGGAAAACTATTGTATATGGGGTCATACATCATTTTAGGGTTGAGTACTTTCTTTCTCCCATTGATAGGCAATTACTTTCCTGGAAAAGTATTCTACTCTTTGATGCTAGGAATATATTCTAGCAACGTTTGGTCGCTTCTCACACCTATTACAATTGAAATTGTTGGTATTCAACAAATGCCTACAGCTTTTGGAATGGAATTGTTAATTGGAGGCATCGGGTTTTTAATTGGTCCAATCATTGGAGGTAAGACTTGTACATAAAATTACCAAAATTTCGATAAGTGTATTATTAATATACACAAATATACATACCAATACCAATGCATGTAATATATGTATTTGCTTATCTTACTTGGTATTTTCATTTTATTATTGCCAATACATTTTACCTCGTTAGATGAATATTAAACATTTCAGGGAAAATTCAAAGAGAGACTGAAGATTTTACTATCATTTTTATCATATCAGGTTCGTGCTGACTTTGAGCGTTTAAAACTACTTTTACTTGTACTTTTAAAAAAATATGCTGCCAAGCACATCTATTTTTAAGTCAATATTGATATTTTCTGTGTTTCAGGATTCCTATATGTTTTAGCGGGAATTTTTGAAATGTTAATGATATTGACGATGACAAAATCCGAATCATTTCAAAACAGAAACAACATGGAGAAAATTGTTGAGGTGGAGGAAAAATTAATTAGCAACAACGTGATAGAGGTCAAACAATTACACGACTAATCTGTATGATGCTAGTAACTGAATGAAAACCAACAGAAGTTGACGGTACATGTTCTAGTTGCATCGGACTGATACAGTTGTGTAACGTGATACGGTTTTGTAATCTAGTCTAGGTATACTTCTGAACAACTTTCCACATTTGGTTTAAAGAACAAGTGCACTTAAGCTATAGAGAATGGGCCCTTTTTCAGTGCCGTTTTTATGTAGGAAATATCAACAAATTGCTTTTTTCTCGTAATAGTTAAGCACTCATGGATACTTCTGATTTATATGCACACTTAAATTCACCAAAATTAGCATACAGTTTAAAAAATTGTTGATGATTTTTAAATGCCTATAAATAATCTAAATCCGAAAAATCGAACCGAACCTACTTCAATTGTGTCTATATAAATCAGAGGGAGGAGACATTTAAATCAACGTTGTTCTGTTGGTGGATCGACTGGCGCGTTTGCTGAATTATACTTTATGCATTATTTTACGTCTGCCAAAAAAATCGAATAAAGCTTTGAAGTTGCATAAATATTACCATAGTGATCAAACAAACATTCATGACCGTACAAAGTTGATGAAATGCGATTTAAAACGTGTCAATGTTTTACAGTGAGCACATTTGACAAACGTCTACCTGGATAGAACCCACGTGATTGTTTGAAATTATTCCATGTGTGGGTTCAAACATGGGTAACGTAGGTAAAAGCTTTCGCTTGCTATAGGAAAATCCTTGAAATTTTTAAACGTTTTTCATTTTTAGGTACCAGCCTAATGTATAACAAACTTCTTATTTTCACAGGAGTTTTCTTAATCTATAATGCGTATTTTGTCTTTTCCATAAGTTTGTACTCGGTTAACAGTAAACAAAGGCTTTGAAATGAATGCCCGTCCTCGATTTACTATACAAAATCACGAATGTCGGCTGACCCCTACTATGTTGGAAAGCTTAGTGCGTTTTATATATATACAATAAATTCAGCGCTAAAACTTGTTAATTCTTATGGAATAGATATCAATAGGTAATGTTAAGGAAAAAATATGCTTAAATTGAATCTTCATTTTTTCACTTTTTACCGGGGCCCATAAGTGCACTCCTCCTTTACAAATGAATATCTTTTGTAACTTAAAACATTTTTGTGGCGTTATCTTATGTTAAACCGCCCCAGAAATATTGTCCTGCAACCCTCCAATAAGTTTCCTATAGCTGTCCAATAAGTTTCCACGTACAGGTAACATACTTGACTGCTGCAGATAATTGATGTGAACGTAAACTCACGGAGGTTCAATGGGAGAAAAAAAAACCCCAACAATCTCTGGTTTCTTTAATTTGAAGGGAATTTATCAGGTTTTACGCGCAAACTACGTAGAATATCTATGAAAATTCAAATTTACAGATCCAAACACGAAAAGAAATTATGTATGGCAAAATCAAAGTAACTTATTCACTCATTGTAAATGCTCAATTAACGTCGTCCTTTCGTATAAATTTGGATCGAAAAAAAATCTTAATCCTATGGACATTCATTAATCCATGTTTTAACATTTAAATCCTACAGAATGACACCATCCTCTTCCGTTGTTTGTACAAAATGATAAATGTGCGGGATTTTCGAACTATGTTCACCTTTGCGCATGCTTTTTCATAATGCAATGTGGACTAAAAGGACCAATGCAAAAAAACTGTTTTTCTAAGCATGCTTCCTCATTTTGACCAGTGTTCCTTTATTTAATATTTAGTTTATTAACAGACTCAAAGTCAAAATGATCTGTTTTGGCCTAATGTTAATGTATTGGACACAAGAATCGGATAATGGTAATCTGTAATGGTAATTGAGTGTAATTAAATACAAGTTTTGATGTTATTGAAAGTACTGTGTAATTGGTCAAATTTTCAATTACATGTAATGGTAATTTAATTATTTACATTTAAAAAAAGGCATGTTATTCCAATTACTTTTCAATAACTTTCAATAACACTAAATGTACATTTAAATATGAAGCTGTCCACGACACATTGTTTCCAACTAAATCAAGTTAGGAATGTTGTTAAAAACCATTGAACTATTGTTTTATTTACCGTACTTGATCTCCTTTTCTTAAAAAAATACTGATTTCCCTTCTTATTGGAATAATTAATGTGTCAATTATCATTGAATAAGTTTTAAAAATCAATATTTAGTGTCAATATTATCTGAATTATATAAACAAGAGATGTTTGTGAAACACTTATGCCCCCCTCCCTTGGAAACATCCACAAAGAAAATAAACGTAAACTGCAAATATTTGGAATTTTTCTAAGTCCCAGGGGCATAACTCTGTCAAAAATCGCTCTATCATACATGTACCAAAAATCAAATTGATATTATTTAGATAAACCTGTATACTAAATTTCATATCAATATGTGCACCCTCTGCAAAGAAAATGAGTGGAAACTGCAAATAACTGAAATTTTTCTACGTCCAAGGGCCATAACTCTGTCGAAAATTGCTCCATCGTACCCAATATCGAATTTGACCTAGATATCATCATGATAAATATGTATACCAAATTTCATTTCAATATGTTCATTCTCTGCGATGAAAATGAACGGAAACTGTTGGTGGACCGACCGACAGACCGACCGACCGACAGACAGCAGCAAAGCAATATGCCCTCCCTTCTTCGAAGGGGGGCATAATAAACATAGTTCCTAAGTTTTAACATTCAATTTAGGTCTAAAATATTTGAATTGTCACTACAACAGTAATCAAAATGTAAAAAAAAAAGCTTTGTTTACATAGCAAAGAATTGTAAGCTCTGTTACTCGCTTATAACTCAACAAATGATTCAGATTTTTGGTCGCATATTGCAAATGCCGTACTAAAAACAGTAAACATTAAAATCGTACAAATAATTTGACCAAAATCGTGACCATGCCTCTAAAAGATTTGTTTTCTATTTGATACACTGATGAACAGCAGGATCCTATTTAAGAAATAAACAATCTACTAAGTAATCGTTGTTTATTACTTATATTTGCATTTTACCACTCGCAAATACCCTGTATTAGCCTAAACCTTGACATTTAGCTATTGCATCAAAAATAAACATTCAGACTGTAATGTATCTTTATAATTCACATAGATTTGTTAACAGAATCTATGATATAACAGTAATTCCTTTAAAATGTTATTATTATGAGACATCTTTTAATTAAATACATCAATTTTATGGAGTTAGAGAGAAAAACACATGATGTATCGTAGTGGTTTAAATCTATGACATCATGGAAAAGTATATGACGCCACACCTTTATGACGTCATAATATACAGACAGAGCAATTGCGAATATAGATATATATATTTGCAGAACAATGGATATGCAAATATTAAAAGTTATCCATTAAATCGTAAAATGTGGAGGCGCTCTTTTTCCTACAATCTATGAGAAGCAGAAGCTCATAATTTGACGATTACAAAATTCAAACTCATCCAGTTCGGTTTTGGGGATTTAATTTTGTCAAGAGAAAGAAAAAAAGATCTGATTACAAGAAGTATATAAGGTACAGAGTTCAAAATATATAAAACGATAGGCATTTAGTTCTCTCTCGATTAACCGGTTTACAGCACAAACAATCAAGATCATAATTTTTATTGTGTAGAATAGATGTTCATATTATAGACATATTATACGTGTATGTTTTTCTAACTTTAAAAGCATTTAATATATTTGTACCATGTTTTGTTGAAAATTGTTTTGCATTAAACATAATTAATCTAACATAAAATATCATTAAAATCTTAGAAATCCTATCATTAAAATCTTAGAAATATTATCGAAAACCAGAAGGCATTGCCAGTCTCAGACTGTACGTACAGTGACATACATTAATTTTAATAAATGTTTTAACGATCACATGTTTTTAAAATCCATATATATATATATATATATACATATATATATATATATATATATATATATATATATATATATATATATATATATATGAATGACAACAAAAAGGAAAAAAAAACCCATTATGCTGCAGATATCTTCGCTAGCCAAGGGTTTTCGGTCCACTTTGCTCCCCATTAACCCTTGCATTGGCGGATTTCATTACGACAACTCGGTGATGTGGTTGCGCTGTCTAGCGAGCAACTTGAGTTTAATTCCAAATAAATTATATTTTCTAAACATTCATAAGCTGGGTGTATAATACAAACATATAAAGTACGTGTAATTTTAATTATAAACAGAGCTTAGATTGATATTTTGAGCTGTCGTATTTAAAAACGCACTATCAAGCGGAGTGGAGGTATCTAGATTTGCGGTCAGTACACATAAGGTACTGGTAGTTGAAAACACGGATCTGTCCGTCCGAGCATCCCACCCAGAGATAACCCGATGGATCCAGAGTCACAGAGCGTGGGCCAGTTAGTCCATCTTCCCCAGTCAGAAGCAGTCTTTGAAACATTAAGGACTTGTCTAACAGGTGGATTGCATTGTCATTTGGTTCAGCTAGTAGTATGTTGCCTTTGCTATCAATAGTTAAATCCAACGCTGCAAACTGTGATGTTGGATTTACTCCAACAGACCCAGCATATGCCGGTATAATTATTCTTTTTAGCTTTGTTTTAACGGCCTCTAAACGACCGTCATATAGAAGGACATGCGAGCATATTTCGCCAGTTGCCATTATCCTAGGCCTATGTTTCCAGTAACTTGATCTTGGAGAACATGAGATATTCTTTAAATTGACACCATATTCATCAAGCACAGAAATGAACATTTCAAAACGGCCCTCCCTTTGTTCTTTTCTCCATAGCACACAAATATACGCTTCAATATCTGAATTAAGGGCCAGAAGTATTTCATTACTATAATAATAATTTTGGATCTTTAAAGTAAATCTCGTCATTGCGCTTTTATTCGATAAACGTTTAATTTCCTTTCCATTATACGTAATAAAGAGGAGGTCTCTAGACGACAATACAGGAGCAATTTGATACACACCGTTTGCAATAACAGTTGGATTAAGTTCAACATCTTTTCTGTTTGCAATGAACTGGTAGAGTGAACCTTGACTAACCACAAAGATGTTATCCTCGTCGAAAACAGCGATGTCATCTATTGGTCCTTTCCCAAAAGGCTGATAAACAAATACGTCATGCAAAGTCTTGCCTTCATTTAAGTTATCCCCATCTTCTAAAGTATTACTATGATCGCCTTCAATGATTTCATCCGACGAATTTTCTTGACAATGCACTTTGAATTGTTTTAATTTTCCAAAACCGGTATCTAGATTTTCAACAGGAGGTCCTGCTTCGAATCTTAACTTTTCAGATATTTTTTTCTGTGGTGCAATCTCGGTTTTTGATGTTAAAAGACGTTTGATCTCACTGTGTAAATACGTTACACTTAAACTGTCCGATTCTGTCTCATGCTTCCGTTCTTTTCTTTCAAGTACAGCAGAAGCAAGATATTCGTTTTCTTTCAATGACATATCGTGACGCTCTTTAAATAATGTTACATCCTCTACCATTTTCTTGCTCCAAAGCTTTAATCTTTGACCAACCTCCATCTCTCTATCCAATACATTGCAAATCAGATTTCCAGCATGTTCGGCAAGATCCTTTTGTTCTTGTTTGGAATGATGTAAAATCTCTTCTAGTCTTGACATAGTCTTGTCACATTCTAGGATCTTCTCAAATGCATTCTTGTGATATACGGCCACCTCAGACACTTTACAGAGTTTGTGTCCCACATGATCTCCCGTCACACAGTCACTGCATAACACGCGATCACAGTCCCTACAGAACAGCGGTAGCAGCTCACTGCTGTGGGTCCAACATTTAGGCATAAACTCTTCGGTTTTATTGTCACCACTGGCCATTTTACTGTGGAAAAAAAGATTGTGATTTTTTTTAAAAATTAAAGCAGGTTTTTGACAAATTCTCAGACTAAAATTAAATAAAATCAGCGTAATCGTAGGCGCTAGTATGTAGTGGTTTCCGTAGTACAAAATGAATGCAATAAATATTTTAGGAATCAATATCCCTCAAATACCCAGCCAATATTGTTTTCAAGGTTCTTCTCTAATTTCAAAACTCCCATGTCATGTTACCATGCTTCAACTAGCGGAGAGATTCTGGTAAATGTAGAACAAAAATAACGGAGGAAAGCGCAAGCTCCAATTTTTGCTTTTATAAATCAGCATAACATGCTTTCTATCATAGGATTTACTGCGGTAACATGGTATTATCTCGCCTTTCAATAAACAATAAAACTATGAGCAGTAATTGAAGTATTTTTTATTTGTTTAACCATGCATCAACCAATGTACGTTCAAGCACATCGTAAGTGTTCCTTACTACCGTGGTCTAGGTAATGATCGAACTCACTCATTATAAATCTGTGATTAATACAGAAAATCAATCTAAATAAAATGTTAAGACTGAGCGCTCAATTCAATATGATGTGATACACTCAGGCTCTTTTAAAAAATAAGACACAGAAGTAATGTGTCACGGTGCAAATTTCAATATTTTTTACTATTTTAATTTTTTGGAGTTGATTTTAATCAACTATCCTATGCACTTACTTGGGCAAAATGAAAGTGAAACAGTGTTTGGGCCTAAGCACTAATCAATACCGCTGACAACACTTAGTTCTTGAAAAAAATCGATAAATTCGATGCTATGTATTCTGAAGCATTGTTTTTCAGGAAAACTTATTTATTAATACCATGAAAATAATAAGATTTTAAATTGTACAAACAGTTTAGATATTTTTTAAAGTCGTATGTATTCCTACGCTAGAGTTCAGTGTAGTCTTGTTCAACCAGACGCTTGGCCGTATTCGTTAATATCCGACAAAACAGAGTCTCTCTTGCTTGTCGGAGATAAACGGAGACAGCCGAGCGTTTGGTTGAACAAGACAAGAGTTCAATCTTGCCTGGATCCATACAATTTCTCAGAAATATAAATTTCGATTACTGATACTACTTGCCATGCAAAATCACATATCGTTGATTTTGAATAAAAGATAATCGATAAAATCAACTACCGTCAGTACTTTGATTGTCAATTAGAATCAGACAGTCACAAATAAATCACAGTTATGCCCTCGGTCTACTATATCTTTAAATTTAGGCAATATTTTTTATTAAATGTTTTTAAAGACTGGAAGTTTTTTTAAATGAATTGGGAGGTCGAAAAACAAAGATAATTTTTTATACAATTGTATGAATAATATAGTGATACAACTATCGACACCCGCCCTATACCTGATAAAGTGAAAACATATTCCAAGAAAGTTATATAGAATTATGACGGGGGAGTGTTTGTTAATTTTTTACGAAGAAAATTGACCCGGGGTTTCGGGTCAGGTCGTTTTTCAACTGTAGAAAACAATCTAAAATTGTACATTAGTAAAAGACCAATCTTTTAAACAATAAATCCATTCCAAACAATCGCTACAGTCTGTGAAAGACATACTTTAATTTATACAAAAAACTTCAGTTTCATTTGAGGATACTTATAAAAACATCATGAGTTAGACCCTTATTTGTGTGTACTACTATTAAATTAACGTTTAATCACATTTGGCATTTATTTCACGAAACGATACTTTATTGAACGGTAAAATGTTCGATGAGCTTCCAAAATGATAAGTTTTCATGGGTTATTTTTGTACAACCCACGCGAAGAAAATGACCTAAAGGACATTGATTCTACGAAGCCATCCAAGTAATCTCCAACAAAGTTTTTCCGCGAGATGACAGATTATATATACTATATAAGTTTCTAAGTTTAAATTAAAACTTGCAATAAAAACTAATTTATTTTAATGGGACCTGAACCCTGACCGCTTGTGCCATCGACAGCTGTCTAATACAGTACGCGATAATAATAATACTGTTAGGTATATTTAACATGGTATTAATTTTTTTTATTTTTTATTTTTCTGAGACTGTATAAGAAATTGATTTTATGAGATTTGTTATTATCATAGAGATTATGAATTTTGAAAATTAGCCATTTTGAATTTGATCATTGCGAAGGGCAGTTGATGAAATTCAATGTAAAATAGTTCTACTTTTACTATATTGTATTGAGTTACATGTATAATAAGTTTTGTATCAGTGTATTATATTGTTTAAGTTGATATAATATTAATAATTACAATTTTACTTAGAATTCATTGTAAACTGTAAAAGGTTGATTTCTTTTCATTACAATAACATTTAAAAAAAAATATAAGGTTAAAAAGCAGTAAGCAATATGTAAATAAACTTATTATGAATTGATTGAGATGTTTCGTGATTGCAATTATATATTATTACAGAACATTTTTTTGTTTTTAAGGAATTTATAGTACAGTGAGGCAGGACAGCGAGTCACACTCCGACGAGGTTGGCCTGCCTTTTAAGTTTTTGTATCCATAAATCCCTTACAAATGAAACAAAATCTGTAAATTGTTTGTGTCATGGTTATTGCATGATCGTAATTGTATAACCGGATGGCACAAGTTTTGTGAAAGTGCGCAGTTAGTTTACGGACAATGTGTACTTCACGTCACGTGATCCTCACATCATTGTTAGCTTGATGTAACGAAATATCTAAATATTGATTGGTTTTAGGTGGCCGAAATATGGATAAATGTCTCTCGAACGAGATAGACAACATTGCGTCATCTCAATAACTATGCGAGGCTTTGGTATATGAAGAGTACATGCACCATCCGGCACGTAGAATTAGTTTTAAAAAGGGGGAGGGGGCATGACCTTAATTTCTATTCTAATGTTATTTTGTTTATTTATCATCCTAACATTAAGGGGTTGTTTAGTTATAATACATGAAGTTAAAATTCTCTTTCAGAAGAGATAGTGTACATGAAAGTAATACATTTGTTGTAATTGTTATATTGTAAGAATATAATAAAAATGTGGTTCAACTCACCGTTATTAACATCGCATCATCAATGAGATCTGTTACAACAAATCTGCGTCCATTACCTCCAAAACCATGCATCACTGAGGAAAATATCATCTTTTCACTCTGGCATTCATAATTGTGAATAACAAAATAATCGATACCTGTCTGATATGCACAGGGCGATATACGTACGATAGAAACTGAGGACCAGTATGCAGGTCTCACAACACTATTTTTCCGAAGGTTCACGTCAAAACATGGCTGAGTGAAAATAATTCCCGAAGTCCCCTTCGTTTTTCGGAGTTTTCCGCCAGCGACATGCAGGGACTGTACTTTTTTATGAGAGGAAAACCAACGTGTAAAATGCCTGATTTTCCCACGTTTGTAAAAATACGAGGTCACTTGAATGTTTCGGTAGGGGGGTGAAAGGGCTCGGACATGATTTTCAAGCACATGTGTAACTTTGATGTAAACAAACTCTCGTGCTTTTGTGGATAGCTGTGTGTTATTTGCTACTAAATTGGTTAGAAACAATTGTTTTAAAAGTTTTTACTGTAAGGTACAATGTAAATGGGCGCATGGTCGGAGTATAAATTAAAGTCACCAACACGAAAGTTACAAGTTTCACTTCGTAAGAAAGCATTTTCAATTAGTACATAATCTATAAGACTGGTACCCCTCGAGTTACAGAAGGTCACTTTTCCTGTTTAATCATCACTAGACCGACCATTCAACTGCGTTGACTTAAATAAATTAGGGCACGTCCATGGGAGTTGATAGTATTTCTATCTTCTGTTCTGCGTTTTGTAATTTCTTCATCCGGGATATAACTAAGGACACTTAGTATATGACTTTTTAAAGTTTTATCAATAATATCAGATTCAATAAAATCTGCCGCAATTCCACACCTGCTATTCAAGTCACCCATAATAAGTACATTTCCGCGAGAGATATATTTCGCAACACTGTCTTCTAGAATATCAAAAATCTCTATATTGTAAGCAGAGTGGAAGATGCTCTACCACTCGGGTGGTATGAATGTGAAGGCAATATTGAGGTCCTTGCCAGTGTCGAATAATCGTTTGTCAAGCTTTAGCCAAATAATGCTATCAAATAGAACCTCGGAAACAGTGATAAATGACTTAAGCCACGTTTTGCTAGCAAGTAATAGCCCACCCCTTTATATTTACTTCTCTGTATTGGCGGGAAAACGTCAAAATCAGTTCAAAATCGTTATTGTCTAGCCATGTTTCACACAAGAATATCAAATCATTGTCCTTTAAAAGGGTTTGAAAGTTTTCGTCCTGCAATATTTTATCAAGAGATCTCTGGACGTTCTACCTACATATCTTCAAAGGATGTTCAAATGAACCCCTTCCGCTGTCCTATTTTGTATTATTTGGGTACCTTGACTTATTTTCGTCTATATAGAGTCTATTTACTACTAACCTTGCGCATTGGTTGTTTTTCTTAGCTTCTTGGTAGATAGGGTAAAGCCTCTTTCTAGCTTCGATTACCTCTGTGGGGAATTGCTCACGAACAAAATAGTTGGTGCCTTTCAGGTTTTTTGAGTGGGATCGGACTGTTTCTCTTTCTTAATGAAAACTGAACTTGGCCACAATTTTCCTATGTTTTTTCTTGTCGATAGGTCCAGCTCTGTGAACCCTTTCAAAACTGATATTTTTGGCAAACTGACTATCTAGTTTCATGTCATGTTCGATAAATTCATATAGGATTTGCTCCGTTTCTTCTGGTTTTTCATTTGGTTTCTCGAGAATATTGAAAAAATACTAAATTGTCTCTCACAGTTCTAGTCTGTAAATCAAGCAAATCGTCTTTTGGTTTGGCTAGATCTGCTTTGATATTGCTTGTTGTGTTTTCAATAACAGATGTTTTGTTTTGCATTTGGCAACTTCCTCTGTTAGATAATTAACTGTCTGCTCCATATGAGCGAATCTAGTTTCAAGATTGCCAAGTTTTTTCAGAATTTCATCTAAGCAATTTAACTTTGATAATTTATTGTGGATATCCAATAGAATGTTCTGAACAGTGGGCACAGGGGCTTGAAACTGGGGGAACCCTGACGGTACGACGAAATGAGGGTGTTGCTGGAGATTAGGGCTATGTATTGGTGCTCCTTCCGGTACCTGTATGTTTGTCATTTGGTTGGGTGTTTGGTGCATCATAGCTAATTCGGGTCTAGCATTTAGAATTTCATTTGAACCGGCTATCATTTCGCCAGTGGAGCCAAGTGTGACATTTTGACTAGTAATACTAGTACTCTGTGTATGTGTGGTATGTTGGTCATGCATTACTTGCGTTCTTTTTGGTGATAATTCACTTTCTGCTCCTGCAGAACTTCTATCAGACCGCCTACGTTTGCCAATTTCAATTTTGTTTTTGTTTGTGTTTCTACCCTTAGCCTTTGTAACGTGTGCCATATACAGTCAGGTGCGATTACCTTTGTTTACTTCAAGTAATGTTACGGTTCAGCGACTATTCAGGAACTATGACACGTACATATAGTCACGTAGATAAACGCTGTGCTATAAAACTACTGAAAACAAGACACAATCTTAAGAAATCACAATACTAGTACATACACTTACCAATGTCTGTTTGTCTGTTTTTGCTCCTCATAAAGCGTCTCTATGTGCCACTACCCGGATTCTTGATTAGAGCTCAGCGAACACGTCCGCCATTCACCACGTCACATACATTGTGCCTATTGGTTATTGATCTTTAAGGGAACCCACCAAGATTTGGCAACAAAAACTCCAGTGATTGTTGATTTGCTGTATCTATCATTTTCATTAGAAATCTCTTTGAAATGAGACCCTCATCATTTTGTATGATTAAAGCTGCTTGGTCCGATTTTTTTGTAATTAAAGTATCAAATTTTTTTTTCATACAAATCATTTATCCTAGAAAGTTATGGACTTTCTCCTATTTACACCAGCAGAATCAGTCTCTTTTCAAAGTTAGAAATATTCAAAGTAAATAAAAATAATTTCTCTTTGGGCAAACGAAAAAACAAACCAAAATGCATCACGGGAATGTTTAGAAAAGGAAACCGCTTGGTTTCGTCCCCCGAATGATTGGGGTTATTCAACCCGCATGCTATGCATCGATTGTAAAGAAAGCAGACTTTGGAAATATATGCGAACAAAAGGTACACATGTTTATTTGTAATTTGTCTGATCATTTCGACCTTTATTTAAAGCAATGTCAAATTCGTAATACAACCATACCCGTCTCGTCGTCAGGGGTTAAATTTAACATGAGGCGAAATAACGCGGTACCTTTTAACGTCGTTTGTTTTGTGAGCAAATTTTGTACGTATTTTTCTTCATTGAAATTTGGCATAATTGACGGGTTTAACTTCTGCAATGTCTATTATTATACATATACTAAGCATAGCCATCGTTTAAAAGCGTGCATAAAATTTGATATAAAATCGGACCAAGCAGCTTTAACAATTACACTCGATCAAAAACTCTTTAAAATAAAATGTTAGCAATATGTTGGTAGATAGGTAATTGCCATCATCACACTGACAGAAGCAAATTGGCATTTGATTAAATATTGCTTAAATAATATCTTTAACATGTCAAACATTGGTAATGTAGATCTAGCATTTTAAACCACACTTTCTATGATTTAGCCTATTTAATGCCGAGAATAGGACAGCCTGAAATAGAGGTACTGTCAAGAAGTTCACAAATCATACCCCTGCAAGTAGAATACATTTTACATAGCAATGGCCTAGACAAGAATGATGCATTTTTTTTGACAATGGCCTTGAACTTGCAAAAATGAACTTTAAGATCATGACAAACCCTTAGGTCATAAGCAATCTTTCTGTGATGTACATGTAAGAACTTCCAATATTTTTCCATAAGATAGATAAGACCAGACACGAATTATGCACTTTTCCGCCCAGTCACCTTGTACTTGCCAAACTGACCTTGGGTCAATCATGTCACGCCGCATAGTCAAAAGCAATTTTTGAGTGTACTAGAAACTTCCTATGTTTCTCTAAAAGAGAAATATGACCTGACACGAATTATGTATTTTGCTTTCCAAGGACCTTGGATTAAATAATGATATAGGTCCAATGTTCTTCCCTAAGAAAGATATGGACCGATCACGAATTATGCACTTTTTTTTTTGGGGGGGGGGGTCTTGAATTTGGGGTCAAATCATGACACGCCCTCAGGTCATAAGCAATTATTGTGTGAAATAGGGACTTCCAATGGCTTTTTTTAAAAGAAAAATATGGACGGGACACAAACTATGCCCATGGACAGACGGACAAACAGAAACAAAGTGATTACTATATACCCCAACACTTTGATTGCAGTGGTTGATAATAAAGGGATTCTATGATAGTACATCTATAACAGATTAAGTACAAGCAAAATGGAACAAATTTGTCAATTTACTGAGGACTATTTTTACATCATCCTACGATATATCAAAGAGTATTTTTTTTTCGAAGATGAAATGCTGACATGATTAAGAAGACTTTACAATAGATTATAAGTGGAAGGAAAGTAATAAAAAAGTTATAATAAAAATGAAGAAGGTTTTAAATGACTGTTGTTCATATTAAAACCCCCTTAAAATAAATTATTTTGACGTCACCATATACATGTATTCCGGTGGTTTACAACAATGAACATCGTTCATCCTCTAATGCAATAAAAATTATATCATTTAAGGTCAACGATGTACTTATCTTGCGTTTTTTCTTATATCATAAGTGGAAGTGAATTCTGACCTTTAACTAGAAAACTGACCAGTCAGGAAGGGCCCCGCTATGACAATTAATATAGAGAAGTGAAAAAATCTTAAGTTTCCTTTAATATAAACATAGCAACCAAAAACAAACAACAACACCAAAACATCCATTAAAAAAGAAAAAAAAAAGAATCAAAAAACTGATATCTAATAAAAAAAAATCTTTTTTTAAATTTATTGTAATTCATATATTTTTTCTATTTTACAGAATATAAGTATTTGGACTAGAATGAAATATATTCTTTATCAAATACCATCCTTTAAACTGAGGGGTAAACATATTAGGGTGCAGCTCATGGAATGAGAGTTTAATTTGCTTCAAAACAAACATCAGTGCAGACAAAGGTATTCATTAATCTCGATATGACAGATAGAGATAAGCCTCTAAATTTTCTACAGCAGGCAAGATAATTAATCCCAGGGGATTAATTGTTCTGCTCTCTCATCCTTTTCTTCTAAATTTACAATAAGATTTTTTTTTCAGAAATGACAGAATGGGGTTATTATCTGATTACCTGTTAAAATTAACAGCATTAATGCAGAAAAAAATAAAATAAATAATAAAAAAATAAAAAAAATGTGGAAGGTTAATTAATCCCAAAGGACAAATATTGCCTTCCATTTATACAATGGTAACATTCTCAGCAGTTATCTCTCTTTGCCCATTCATTCTCAGCAGTTATCTCTCTTTGCCCATTCATTCTTATGCATAGTTAGGAATCTACCCCACCACCCCAGCTCCAAACCAGAAGACATAGAGAACCAAACCTAGCATCAAAATATGTATTTCTGCCTACTGAACTACCATACCAAATTTGAACTTGATTGGGCAACCATAAAAAAAGTTATTAGAAAAAAACCCGAAATTTGTGGACAGAAGAGGGACAGACGGACGGACAGAAGGACGGATGGACAGAGTGATTACTATAGGGCACCCGCAAATCCTTGCGGGGCCCTAATAATATAATTTTAGAATTGTATCATTAGTGCACGGCTAGATAAAATTATGTCATTAACGCTCAGAAGTCTGACATCTAATGCAACTTTATATCATTAGTGGATACTGTATTATTAGAGGTTGCTACAGGGACGTCTTACAATAATTTTAAGAAATAAGTTTTTTTTATAAAATAACCATTAGAGCCTCTCTATTTTCACAAGTACACAATGTTCGTTTAAAGGTCAAAATTAAATAATTTCAGTGGAGGCCACTTTCGTTATCTTTATATTGCATTCATAATGCCAGCTGATAGTGAGATTGCGTCCTTTGGTACATATCAATTCCTGTTAATGCTTGCAAAAAAACTTGTATAACCAACAATATAGGGGTAATACTTGTTCAAGAAAATACAGTACCGATCAGACCCAACCTAACAACAGAGTAAACCCCAATTAAACCCCGGGTTTAATTTTTGAAAATTTCGGTCCATTCGGGGTTTTCTTGGAAATTGCCTTTAGGGTAAACTGTACACATTAAAGTGTGAAGCAGACCCGTCTTTTGTTTTACCATCTTACTGCCTGTAATTCCTCCCCCTTGTATATTCCGAATACACAGTTATCGTCTGCTTCCAGGGGTTTATTTCTGATTGGAGTTTACTCTCTGTGTCCAGTCTGGGTTTACTTTGGGTCCACTCTAGTTAGCCCGGAGTAAACACAGGGTTTAGTTGTTAACAACAAATATAACTCTGAATTAATCAATGTTTTTTAAAACATGGTATGTTAACGAAATTATTTTGGAGAAAACTTTTAAAAAATATCACTTTTATAAAATTTTTGGAAGGTAATGTGAAGAATTAATCTACATTTTTATCTTTTAAATATTTTTTTAAGACAATAAATTAGACTTTTTTTTCATTTTCATGTAATGACTATCATTATATTTTCTTATGTTATACCTTAACATTAAGTATTTTTGTGCAGTACCTTAACAAGTGAAAAGCTATCAATGTGTGAACTGTATCCATAATCCATGTCAACCCTGAATTGATAAATAATACCTACCGTATTAAGTTAAATGGAGAACCCTATTTGTGTATTTTGTGCAGTACTTTAACAAGTAAAAAGCTGTCAATGTGTCAGCAAACCGGGTTTTCTTTTATGTGAACTGTATCTATAATCCATGTCAACCCTGAATTGATAAACAATACCTACCGTATTGAGTTAAATAGACCAATCCACACTTTACAAAAGTAATGTCCCTTGGCCGCCATCTTTGGGGAAAAACATATATTTCTCATAGTAGCCTTTGTAGTTTAGAGGTTTGTAACTTCGTCATTAATTTAGATTGCCCCAAGTTGGGGCAACCCACACATCGAAGGAATAAACTAAATTCCGAGAGATTTCTTCACAGGGCGCCCAAATATTTGGTTACATAAAGAAGGGAAAAGTTGTGTTTTTCCCTTTTGACCTTTGGGTTGACCCCACATAGGGGAACAACTTTTGCAAAGTGTGGATTGGACTATGGAGTATCCTATTGGAAATATTTTGCCAAAAATGAAAAAGCTCAAAACTGGTGTTTTTTTCCATAAATTACCAGAAATCAAAATCCTAGCAATATTCACACCTCTGATATATGTACAATTGATCTGGAAAAGATCAACTTCCTTTCTTGAAACCTGTAGGAGGAGTTATCCGTACAATGAGAGTATCCTATATGCAATATTTTGCCAAAAATGACAAGTTCAAAAGATGGTATTTTTTTCATTAATTCACAGAAATCAAAATCCTTGCAATATGCACACCTCTGATATATGTACAATTGATCTGCAAATATGTACACCTCTTATATATGTACAATTGATCTGCATAAGAACAACTTCCTTTCTTGAAACCTGTAGGATGAGTTATCCGTACACTGTACAGACTACAGACTAGGAAGACAAACGTGCAACAATAGTTTGGCCTTTTTAGTAAGTTGTTTTAACTGTTAAAACTAAAAACAAATTAAAAGTAAAGCCGTCAATGTGACACCAAACCGAGTTTTCTTTTGTGTGAACAGAATCCATAATCCATTTGGCAACCCTAAATTGATAAACACTACATAGCGAGTTAAAACGTGACGTAAGAGATGACGCGTAAAAGTACTGCTTTTCGATACTTCATGAGTTCAAGCAAACCATAGCTGGCAAAGAAAACTTTCAGACTTCGGACTGTGGTTTGATACAGTGAAGTCCTATCGCGTTATATGGAACACCCTTTGAAAATCTTCCTCTTCAGTAGTGCATATTTAGCAGGCATTGCTGTAAACGAAGTATGTGTCAATAATGAAGAACAATTAGATTTGTAAATTTCCTGACACTTTAGTTCTACATTTGTTATGTTTCTGTTGGGCTTTGGCCTTTAAGGAGGGACTGTCAATTGTCATATAGGAATATGCATGTATAAGGTCGCCTGAGTCACTCAAGTGACCTGTAGACATTGATCTTTGTCCTTCGTCGCGCGTTACCAATTTCTTCTTTAAAAAAATCACAACTTTGAACCATCGCCATGATTAAACAAATCTACCGGTATATTGTGAAATTCATGACCCGTCTCGTTGGCGGGGCCTTTAGTGTCAAAAGCTAAATTTTTCAAAAATCTTCTCGCTACTTACACATATGTTATAAAAAAAACTAAATACATGATGACAATAAAGCCCTTTACAACATTGTGAAGCCCATATCTTCCTAGTCAGGGTTTTATGGCCTACGATGGGACCAACATGTTTATACAATAAAAATATATTTAATTATACCCCCAGCAAACGAAGTTTGGGGGGTATATAGGAATCACCTTGTCCGTCTGTCTGTCCGTCCGTCTGTCCGTCCGTCTGTCTGTGCAATCGTGTCCGGTCCATATCTTTCTTATGGAGAAACATTGGAAGTTCTTTCTTCACACAAAGATTGCTTATGACCTAAGGGTGTGTCATGACCTTGACCCAAGGTCATTCGGTCAAGGTCACTGGCAGAAAAAATACAAAATTCGTGTCCGGTCATTATCTTTTTTATGGAGAAACATTTGAAGTTCTTAATTCATACAAAGATTGCTAATTGCTAAGGGTGTGTCATGACCTTGATCCAAGGTCATTTGGGCAAGGTCAAGGTTGTTGGGAAAAATAGTGCAAAATTCGTGTCCGGTCATTATCTTTCTTGTCGAGAAGCATTGAATGGTCTTACTTCACACAAATATTGTTTAGGACCAAAGGGTGTGTCATGACCTTGACCCAAGGTCATTTGGGCAAGGTCAAGGTCACTGGCAAAAAAAGTGCAAAATTTGTGTCCGGTCATTATCTTTCGTATGGAGAAGCATTGAATGTTCTTACTTCACACAAATATAGCTTATAACCAACAGTTTAAAAAAAAAATAAAGCAGTTGTTATTTAAAGAAAATAGACGGTGAAATAGATTCATCCAATATTTTCTATAATTGGAAAAATACACGCATTATGATTTTTATCTTACCGGGGGGTATCAATTGTGAGCTTGCTCACATTATCTCTAGTTTTAGATAATATTTGCTTTACTAATATATATAAATATATATAAAATGTTAGCGCTTTCATTAAATCTTAAGACGTAGAGTAGTACTAATTTGCTCTTAACTTTCTTTACTGCCCATCTTGTTTCTCTGGCCTTTGCTAAACGTTCTAATCTCCCTCCCTTTGAAGGTTTACAATATTTTCAGTCAATTGGCAAAAAAAGAACAAAACCGTGAAGAGAAACATTGCACCATCATTCCCGTGTCGTACAAGAACCGGCATGTCCCTGGCTGTGTCCACAGCCTGGCATAAGCGTGGATTTGATAGTCTAACATGTAATTATTTTATTATATTGAAAATATGGAAATTTTATTGTCAATTTTTGTCATTTTTCATAACAATGCTAATATAAAAAATTATGTTGCAGCTCACACTTTTTTCATGGGCAAATCTTGTTACGGAAAAAAGGTAGTAAAAACAGTCGTTAAACATCGTGCATGTGGAACTTGCAAGTGGTCGTCCAAACTAACCAGTGTGCCCTCACAGATGTGAAAAATCATCAAGGAAGTGTCCGTATGTAGAAAGTACAAGTGGAGATCAAGGGGTCAAGGAACTAAAAGACAGTGGGGCACCTGTCAAATATTTAGAAGGGGATGGAGAAAATACACTTATTGCTAGGCTCAAGAGTGATTTGAACATATCCATGAAGAAAAGATTCGACAGAAATCACATTGTCAAATTCATTGGTAAAAGCATGTTTGCGTTGCAAGAAAAAAAACTTAGTAAGTCGGTGATTATGCATATTCAAAAATGTCAAGTTTAGTAAAGTACATATTTGCAGACAATCAGGGAAACAGAGTTGGCATGGAAGAGAATTTGGAAGCA